>NC_142711.1:17657740-17987781 GCF_055471065.1 Atractosteus spatula | reverse complement strand
TATCCAAGTTAGAAAAGTTGGAGCGGGGCGATGCCGTACTAGTAGCGGCGCGGAGCTCACAGTGGTGCGGTGCAGCTGTATCAGCGGGGCCAGTGGCGCAATGGATAACGCGTCTGACTACGAATCAGAAGATTGTAAGTTCGACTCCTGTCTGGCTTGTCTTTCTTTTAAACACATCGGGCTTCTCTCTAGCATATTGCCTTCTGTTCATTGTTAGTAGCCTTAGCTAATCAAGGCCCGTATCGCCACCGAGAATGATCCAATCACAGCATCCGCTCTCATTCTTGATAGTTTTCTCCAATCGCAGCGCTCCCTGCTGCCAAGTGTCGTGCTGGGAGTTTAATGTCGTTTAATCAGCAGCATGTGAGCTGATGAAGAAAACTAAGTTTACTTGTGGGCGGATTCTCACATGTGGAGTCTTCCCTTATGCTCCTGCGTCAATTGTATCAATAAAGCGTCACTTTCCGTCTTTCAGACACGTCTGAACTCGCTCTCCACCATCACCCTGCAGTGCTGAGAGAACGATCTCCTAAAATCTGAAAGCGAAAATAAACCACGGAAAAATAATCCTTCAAACACCTTCGAGTCTCAAACCGTCTCACTATGCAAACAAATCTTAGTTCCAAGCAGATCTTATTTTGTCTTTCTTACACACAACAGTTCTCAGTGTCGCTGCTGTCGCTACACAGACTGTAAAAGCGTGTCCCAGAGCGCAGAGCGGAGTGTCTGGAGCCCGATGGTTATTGATCGGTGATTGTTAAGCGGGAGGGCGGACGTGTCTGTGAGACTGAAAGCGGACGGAACCGATTGTAGCGCTGAGATGCACAGCGGCTACAGCAGAGCATCGACGTCACAGACAATAGTCTCACTCAGACGGGTTTAACATGCAGAAGATCAGAGCGGGGATCTGGAGGTTAGCTTTTCAACTCTCGGTTCCATGGTGTAATGGTTAGCCTTCGGGGCTTTGAATCCTGCGATCCGCGTTTAAGTCTTGGTGGGATCTGAGCAGTGTATGATTGAGGATCCAGAGTCGAGTTCAGATAATTTGCTTGATGAAAGCAGCTCTTTTCCAAATCTGATCTGCTCGCCCAATACGGTTTGCTTTTCTGCTGAAAGAGAGAAGCAGAGTAAGGAAAAACTATTTCAAACTGCTCAACTGAGTGAAACAACAATAACATGGCCTAAGTTTAGACTAATAAAAGAGAGAACTAAAGTCTGGAAGCTGTGACAGCTGTAAAGTCATTGCTGGCAGACAGGAGCAGTAAAAGATGTTCAGAGATGTTATTTTAAAAGACAAAATGTAGAAAACAAGTTAGAAAAGCTGGAGATGGGTTAAGATAAGTTGCTGTGTTGCTGGTGTTTATAGACCACTTCCTACTCCCAGACCAGGGCAGCGCAGCGCAGTGCTGGACAGGGATACGTCTCACTCACCAACAACCAAAAATGTGTGCCTCTCCAAGACGTTGAAATTCCGCTTGATTTCCAATTCAAAGAAAAACCGGTTTCTTCCAAAAACACCATAAAGCTGTCATTTCCCAGGCTCTGCTTCTCTCTTTTAGTGGTAAAGCAGACTTTATTGGGCGAGCAGATCAGAGAGGCGGGAAGGAGCTTCCTTCAGCCAGCACAGAACCTGAACCTGACTCTGGTATCGTAAAAACACACCTGTAATAAAGCAAACAAAGCCGAAATAAGGAGGAAAATCTCGTACTTAAGTTCAGGAAGTGATCGCTGTTAACCTAAGGATACATGAAAGGTTTGAAGTACACATGTAAGATTAACAAAATGCTCACCGAGTAGTAAGAGCGAGCTGAAAAGACAGGTCCCACCGAGATTTGAACTCGGATCGCTGGATTCAGAGTCCAGAGTGCTAACCATTACACCATGGAACCGAAACATTAAGTAGCAGCAGAAGGACACAGAGCCCAATCCAGCAACTCTAGACGGTGCTCGGGGAAGCTCTAAGTCTGTTTCAGCACAGGGAGCGAGTATGAGCTCAGTCCGGCTCCCAGCAGCAGGGACGTGCGGAGCGGGGGGCTACAGTGGCCCGAGCCTTTGCCCTTATTGGCTCAAGTGCCCTTTTCTGCTTGTTGAAAAAAAAGTCCAACCAATTTGATTATTTTCGTCACTCGACGATTCTGCTTCTGTATTTAGCACGGATCTCCCGTTAGAAAAAAACATCTTTGACCTAATTGATCTCACCCGAGCAAAAGTGCCCGCCTCCTGTTCGTTGTAAAAAGCAGGAAAAAAAGCAGCGATAAGCAACGGAGGCTACTACACCTTTCTTGTGTTTAAGAAAGACTATTTTCATTCATCCATTCCAAGTTTGCAAACCGACGAACTCGCCACGTTATTGTCTGCTACTTACCTAGCTAGATTTGAGATTTCCTTCAGACGGTTTAGTTAAATGAGTAGACAAGCCAGTCGTTTTGTATTTGATATATACCTGTACAGCTGCCATGCATATTCTTTGTTGTATAAATATGGTTCAATCACAGAAACAGGAGAGCAGGTCTTCAGAAAAAAAAAGAGAAAGAATTTAGGGAGGCAGCTAAAGGGAGTACATCGTTTCATAACTGGGTCACAACTGGCGGCAGACGAACAGGTAAGTGGTCATCAAGAAGTCCAGCTCCTTCTTCTACATGCTACGTTCGACTCAATAACACAAGATTCCTGTTTGGAACGGACTTTCTCGAGAGAGAGAAAAGGACCGTTTAACTCGAGTCCTTGTATCTAAATACAAGAAGACAATCTGTTTTACACGCCAATATCATCAGCAGCATGTGAGCTCCTGAAGAAAACTAAGTTTACTTGTGGGCGGATTCTCACATGTGGGGTCTTCCCTTGTGCTCCTGCGTCAATTGTATCAGTAAAGCATCACTTTCCGTGGGGATCGGTCTCTCAGACACGTCCGGACTCGCTGTCAGACATCTCCCTGGGTGCTGAGAGAATGATCTCCTAAAATCTGAAAGCGAGAATAAACCACGGAAATATTATCCTTCAAACACCTTCGAGTCTCAAACCGTCTCGCTATGCAAGCAAATCTTAGTTCCAAGCAGATCTTATTTTCTCTTTCTTACACACAGCAGCTCTGAGTGTCGCTGCTGTCGCTACACAGACTGTAAAAGCGTGTCGATCGCTCTCTGTGTCCTGTTAAGATCACCAGCGCGAATCCCAGTTACCGCTGTCTTCTCTTCACACACAGGGAGAGAGTCGACCGTTTCCCTGGTGGTCTAGTAGTTAGGATTCGGTGCTCTCCCCACCGCGGCCTGGGTTCGACTTCAGGTCAGGGAAGAGTCTCCTTTTCCTTCCTTTCTGTCATTACAGCTTCACTGGACACTGAAGATCCGTAGCTTCTTCTTCTTCTTCTTTTTCACAGCCTTAGTCCCAGACTGTCCTGGGGTCAGCTGCTTTGGTTGCTCTTCTCCACTTGTCTCTGTCGAGCACATCTTCCTCACTCACTTCACATACCTCCATATCTTTTCTCACACAATCTATCCATCTCTTTCTAGGCCTGCCTCTTCCCCTGTTACCTTCCACCTCAAATTCCATTACCCTCTTTGTTACTTCCTCAACGTCCCTCCTCATGATATGTCCATACCACCGTAACCTCGCCTCTCGCATCTTCTCAACTACATCCACCACCCTACATCGTCTACGGATTTCTTCATTTCTGATCTTCTCCTTCATTGAAATCTGCAGAATCCATCTCAACATCCTCATTTCAGTTCTTCTCATCAAGTTCTCTTCCCTCTTTCCAACTTCCAAGCATTCAGCTCCATATAGTAGTACAGGTCTAATCACAGTCTTGTACATTTTGCACTTTAACTTTCTAGGAATTTTCCTGTCACAGATTATTCCAGTTATTTCCCTCCACTTGTTCCATCCAGCTTTCACTCTTTGTTTTACTGCCTCCAGTGTTTCTCCTCCCTTTACCAGTTTTATTCCAAGGTATTTAAAGCCATCAACCTGTTTCAGTTTTCCTCCATTTGTCTCCTCAACATTGGTCATAGTATCTCCTCTTCTCTCCATTACCATTATTTCAGATTTTTCTGCATTCATTTTCAGTCCACCCTTTTCCAGACTCCTCTGCCATTTGAACACTTTCTCCTGTAGTTCTACTTCTGAATCTGCCATCAGTGCCACATCATCAGCAAAGATGAGTTCCCAAGGCACTTCTGTTCTTACCTCCTCTGTCAGTGTGTCAATAATGTTTATAAAAAGGAAAGGACTTAGTGCTGATCCTTGGAGTACTCCAACTGTGATTTCAAACTCTTTTGTCTCTCCCCGTTGTGTGACCACCTTCGTAGTTGCATCTCTATAAGTTGCTTGAACTAACTTCACCATGCTTTCTGGTACTCCTTTCTTCCTCAAGCACCAATACACCACCTCTCTGGGCACACGGTCATATGCCTTCTCCAAGTCCAGAAAGGCCACATACAGCTTTTTCCCTTTCTCTAGTGTCTTCTCCTGTAACTGTCTCATCACAAAAATGGCATCTGTTGTGCTTTTCCCTGCTGAGAATCCAAATTGTGAGTTGTGGATCCTGACTATCTTCCTAAGTCTCTTGTTCAGAATTTTTTCCAGGATTTTCAATCCATGTTCCAGAAGTTTTATTCCTCTATAGCAGTGGTTCTCAAACATTTTGGACCAAGTACCACCCCTAATCCAACCAAAGCATCCAAGTACCACCTACAAGTCATCATCTCATAGGAACCCCAGAAACTCTCAATGACCAACATGAGCGCACGTGCACACACACTCACACATACATATAATACATACTATAATAATAAACTTTGTTTGATATATTAAAATGTGGCTTCTCAAAGTGTTTTATAGAAAAAAAAACAACAACAAATAAAAATAAAAAAGCACCATTTCAGTGAGAGGGGTGAGCCTGTTTAGTCGAGCAAAGCA
This sequence comes from Atractosteus spatula, assembly GCF_055471065.1. Classification (NCBI taxonomy): domain Eukaryota; kingdom Metazoa; phylum Chordata; class Actinopteri; order Semionotiformes; family Lepisosteidae; genus Atractosteus; species Atractosteus spatula. The sequence continues at coordinate 17,982,864 of NC_142711.1, read as the reverse complement.
GATGTGAATTAATTTTTCGTGCCTTGACATAATTCACAACAGTCTTAACAGATTTTAAATCGTCAGGCATTTTCTTGACGGCAAAGGTCTCACGGTGGATGTTGCAATGAAACCATTAATTTCTGGAGCAACCTCTTTAATTCGTGCAACTACACCGCTGTGTCAGCTTGTCATTGCTCTAGCACCGTCTCTACAAACTCCGACATTTTATAGAGTCGATGCCATTCTCTTCGATTAATTCATTCAGAAGCTGAAATATGTGCTCTCCTGTAGTTCCTGTTGGTAGTGGCTTACAGAACAGAAAGTCCTCATGGGACGCACCCTCAAACTCGTATCTAACGTAAACGAGCAAATTGGCCAAATCGACTACAGACTCATCTAATTGCAGTGAAAAACATCTGCTCATCTTAACACGCTCTGTCAGCGTACTTTTGATATAATCCTTCATTTCAATAATTCTATGAACGACTGTGTCTTTCGGGGGGGGCAGCAGGTCGAGCTATTCAGCAGCTTTTTCTCCACACATAATAGTGTGGGGCTTACCTGCTTTAGCAATCCGCAAGCTTGCATTTTTCCACGTTTCCGTTTCTATTTCAGTGTTTATTTTAAGTATTTATTTCATGCGCATGGGAGAGAAACACAGAGACGCTCGGTGTATTTTTCTCAAATTAACTTAGAACAGTTCTTAAATATTTTTCTGTTATTTTTCACGCTTTCCTGTGCTCACAAGATTACCAGCGTTCGTAGCATGCATTTCTATGCATTCCTGTGTTTACAACGTTGGCATTGTTCCAAAATCACGCACATTCTCCTTTCTCCCTATTTGCTGGGGATACAGTAGCTTTTTTTAAATACAATTGGTCACTTGCATCCGTAGCAGGCATTCCTATAGAGTGGTATGGAATTACAGAGTATCTCTTGTGTCCACTGAAGTATTAGCGCGCACTGTATCGTAGTACGTAGGCTACGTATTCGACACGTATAAAAATACAAAATCTGAAAACCCGTCCCGATTTTTTCAGCGCACACAACACAGTTCCAGGGTCATTTGGCGTACCACCTGGCGGCACGCCACGTACCACTGCAGGTACGCGTACCACAGTTTGAGAACCACTGCTCTATAGTTTTTACACTCCACTGGGTCTCCTTTCTCCTTGTAGATGGTAACCATACTGCTTTTTGTCCATTCTTCTGGAATTCTCTCTTCCTTTGCAATATTGCAAAGGATATTGCAAAGGATCTTCAGCTACTGAAGATCTGTAGCAGATTGCATAAATAAACACATTTCTGCGTTTTTAATGCAAGTTTCAGCAGAACAGGGTGAGCTCTTGAAAAAAAATAAATGTACTTGCAGTACATCTCTGTCCCTCTGTGGACCCTGCTCTTTTGTTCTGGATGTTTCTGAAAATTGGATGGCACTCAGATATATATAAATAAATATACTCTTGTTTCTCCGGCTACTTACCTTTCCAATGTAGAAGAAAGACTTCCAGGCCTGTCAATGTACTGTCTTCTTATTTTCCATTTAGCTTCTTAGACAACTGAACCTGTCTCAGGAGTAGGTTCTGTAAAGAGAGTATTGAGGGGCGATGTGTCGTGTCCAGAGAGGACAGGCTCAGTGACTACAGCCTGGCCATAGAGTCTGGACACAGACAGACCTGAGTGTCCAGAGAGGACAGGGTCAGTGACCACACCCTGGCCATAGAGACTGGACACAGAGAGACTCAACTGAACAGGGAAGAAAGGCTGCTGCTGAGGCAGGGAGTCAGAACTCAGGGCCTGGGTACACAGAGGTGTCCCTGAACACACAGCAGGAAAGTTAGTGGTTGTGTTGTTCCTGGTGATTTCTGAGGAGCAGATTGAGCGAGCGTGATGAGTCATGAGTTCAGAGTAATGGACAGAGTGAGGAGCAGCAGAAGAAAGAGGACTGTGGGGTTTTCAATGAGAGTGGACAATCAAGTTCAATCTAGGATCACAGAGGGGGCTGGAAGTACTATGTCAAACCACTTCAAACACTAATAACTAAGGGGTGGCACTGGCTGTTATCACGTTAGTTTATTGGATATGCTTTTATTCCTAGAACATCTTCATATTAAAGTATCCGAAAGCAACTGTAGCGCTTCCCCGAGCACCATCTAGAGCTGTTGGATAAGGCTCTGCGTCCTACTGCTCCTGTCTGCCAGCAATAGCTTTGACTAAAGCCTAATTCCTTGTGTGCTTTTAACTTTCTGGCAACGACTGACGAAACTGCAGTAAGCACAGGTTGAAAACATCCGCTGGTTCAAATCAAATCAAAGTTTATTTATCAAATGCACAACAATACAGCATGCTGCAGTAGTTGCTTGCAATGAAATGTCTTTTCTGCGAGCTCACAAAAATCACAAGAATCACAAAATTAAGGTTACGAAAATAAGGTTACATAATAATAGAAAATAATGTAATAAAATATTGGTTACTAAAAAAAACAGATTTTTTTCAGACAGAACCGTTTGTAGGGCTCAGATGTACAGCGGCTACCGCAGAGCATCAGCATCACACAGATACTCTAGTCTCACTCAGACAGATTGAACACGCAGAAGATCACATTATCACATCATCACAGAATTTCATGGTGACACATAGAAGGTGAAAAGCGCACAAGTAATTAGTCTTTCATCAAAGCCATTGCTGGCAGACAGGAGCAGTAAAAGACATTAGATGTTATTTTAAAAGACAAAATGTAGAAAACACCTGCATGCAAGTTAGAGAAATTGGAAGAGTGGTTGGTTGAGCGGAGGACTGTAGTGGAAACCGCTGGAAGGCCTAAAATCGCTGGTTTGAATCCCCTTTGAAGGAAGGCGGTGTTCTCTGACATCGAAATTAAAAAGAGCGAATCTCAGAGGTTCATCGAAAGCTCAATAACAGCTGAAGCAAAAGTTAACGGTGTTAATCTGTTGATACCAGCAGTAACTTCGAACCTGTTACTGCCAAAGTACATTTAAGGTGCCTTTTCAGGAGTAGCAAAAGAGAAGTTCTCGAGGATTTAGCAAAATGTAAAAGGGGAAAACCCGCAGCCTCGTGGACCAGCAGCAACCCCTCATTGTATAAGGCTGTTCCTTTGTTGTTTTTAAAGTAAGAACGGCGTTTCTTTTAAAATACGCCAGATAGTCTTTTTACATGTGTTTGAATGTCAAGGACTGCTTCCTCTGCTTTGTAATTGAAAAATGGATAAAAATAAAGTAAAGCCTCTTTGTCGCTATGAGGGCGTTTTGCGCTATTACATGTTCGGTGTTGTTACGGATTCGGCCAGTGAAACCGAAACCAAGTAATGAACCCACTTGCAGGAGCCGATAGAGACAAGTCGTGATCCAAATACCGTAGACGAAGGAGAGAGCCGAGAGTCCAGGGGAAGCCAGTGATCCAAACTGGGAGAGAGCAATCGAAGCCGAGCCATAATCCAAAAAACGTAGTAAAAGGGGAGAAAACAAAGTCGGAACCAGAACAGTACGAAGAGGTAGAAGGCGTAGCGCAACTAAGTAGCTCGAAAGGAAAACCAATACTGAGCGAGGAGGTAGGGAAAGACTAATGCTTAAATACAAGATGAGACGGAGGTGTGGTGGTGAAAGCGTAGACTAATGGACTTAAGCTACGCCTTCTTCTGCCTCTTTCGTTGCCGGGAGGCAGGGATCGTAACAGGTGTTCTATTGAAGTGGTTTTGATTTTGAGTCCTTGTACTGATTGTTTTTTGTGTGTGTGTCTGCCGTGGCACAGTAGAGTTCAGCAGCCTAAGTAATTGTTGCTTAACCTCTGTGTGAGTGTGAGAGAGAGACAATATGTATCATAAGGTTCCGCTAATTCTGCTGATTATACCGATCGAGAATTGCATTGTAATTTGGAGGGTGAGCACGAAGAGGTTCTAAAAGTTCCCCTGTAAACACATGACAAGATTTGGAATGCATGACTAACATTAAGATAATATTGACGGATAGATGCGAGTGTGCATTTTACAGATAACTATTCAGATCGCCTCTAAATGCCCTGCAGTATGTTTAAGTGAACGACGTTTACAAAGCTAAAATACATCCAAAGTATGTATTTGACGCTTTTATTAGCACACTATCTTGTAATTAAATGTACGATAAATTGGCACTGTAATGCGACTATAACAATTGAGTGTTAAGTCTTGTGGGAAGTCACGAGTTTCCCAGTTAGGTGTCTTTTGGCATCGAAAATAGAAAACTGTAAAATTTTCGGGGTCTTCGCGGACGGACACAGAGATTCATGCAGTCGTTGAATGAAACACGAGCTTTTATTTTTCGGCACAGGCAGCACAGCACCCCCGCGCCCCCTGCGGTAGCAGAGAGAGTGAGCGAGCAGGTAGTTCCACAGCGATAGGGTGGCAATTGGGTACAAGTATAAAAGGGGTGTGAAACCAGGGAACTATTTACAAGAATGCGGGCGATCTCACCAAACTGTACGCCCGTTTTGCAGTGGGTCAGCTTTGCTGGTCAGCGGCTTTCCTAGTACCCCAGCCGGGCGCTCTTCGGCCGCAGCGCCAGGCGAATGGCTACAGTACTAATTTCGTGGGTTTCATACAAGTTTAGAAGCATCACGGAGAATCAAACAAGATCTTCAGAACTGAATATTTTAATACCTTTGCAGTTTTTATTCTCATGGCGCCTCACTCGATATTACCCTTGGGGCGATGCATTTACTGATGCATTTACAACCTGTGGTTGTAATGTATGTAAAATCACCGTGATGGTACGATCTTTGGTTTTAAGATTCTAAGGCACGTTTTCCTTTTCTTTCCCAACCGTGACACGCTGTTGCCAAACGTTTAACTGTGGGATACCATCGCGACAAACCCTCCGCAGCATGTCATGATAGGGACCCCATGTATATCGCATGTATATCGAGGCAGTGTATATCACGACTGGCGCCTTGCTTCCATGCAACCCTGGTAGCGCTGTCGCAACAAAGGTCTCATATCCGGACATGCTATACCCAGATAGGACGTGTAGCGATATATGGACTTTGTGTCGCGACATAGGGTCACCATATCCTGTCAGGGTATGTCCAATCGCAACATATGGACTCCATGTCGTGACATGAGTGCAGGGCACTTTTTTCGGGGTATGTCGTATCGCGATATGCAGGCTTCAAATCGTGACATGGAGGCGGGGCACTTTTGTCGGGTATGTCATATCGCGATATGCGGGCTCTATGTCGCGACATTGGGGCTCGGCACTTTTGTCGGGTTAAGTAATATCGCGATATGCGGGCTCTATGTCGCGACATGATGGCGTTGCACTTTTGTCGGGGTATGTCATATCGCGATATGCGGGCTCTATGTCGCGACATGAGGGCGGGGCACTTTTGTCGGGGTAAGTCATATCGCGATATGCGGGCTCTATGTCACGACATAGGGGCGGGGCACTTTTGTCGGGGTATTTCATATCGCGATATGCGGGCTCTATGTCGCGACATGAGGGCGGGGCACTTTTGTCGGGGTATCTCATATCGCGATATGCGGGCTCTATGTCGCGACATGAGGGCGGGGCACTTTTGTCGGGGTTTGTCATATCGCGATATGCGGGCTCTATGTCGCGACATGAGATCAGGGCACTTTTGTCGAGGTTTGTCATATCGCGATATGCGGGCTCTTTGTCGCGACATAGGGGCGGGGCACTTTTGTCGGGGTATGTCGTATCGTGATATGCGGTCTCCATGTCGTGACATGGTGCGGGGGTGTTTTGTCGAGGTATGTCATATTGTGATATATGGACTTAATGTCGCGAGTGGCGCCATGACAGTGGTGGGCCAGTCGCAATGGGTATCGCGATGTGATCGTGATGCCCGCACTCCTATCGTGACATGCTATCGGAGTTGTGACCTCGCTGTGGATGCCATGATGTTCTTAGTCGGCTATTCACTTTTGACCTCATTGCGACTTCTCTTAGAATGATCAGTAATTGGAAACCAATGCATGTGTTACTGTGTATCCAGCGTGCTCTGAACACTGACACAGTTACAAAGTGCACAGCTGCTGAAGTCACACTCCCACTGTTCACACTCCCTGCTCCCTTGGTTGTTAGTATATAATTCATCTCAGGATCTCATACATGGCTGGGCAGCTTGATCCACACCCCCACCACTCTTTGTGTAAAGAAGTGCCTCTGTTCTCTGTTTGAAATGGGTCATTCAGACAAATAGAAATTGAATGATAATTTATACATATTAAGATCACCTTGTTGCACTAGTCTGCCCTGCTTTAAAAGTAATTTCTAACACATTTGTAAGATAATAATAATAAGATTAATTATTTTTAAAAGGTAATAAGATTCAAACCATCAGGAGGAAGAGAGTCAGACAGTGCCACTTTTCTGTCCACTGTATCATTACAGGCCTGTGTGGGCTTGAATTCCACATAGTCCCTTTGGCATCTATTCTGAATGATGGGTTTTTAAATGTCTAACTTATTATTATTATGGGCTGTGGGAGCCCATCAGATAAGAGTTTCACTTATCACTTTATTCACAGTCAGACAAAAGGAAACTGATAGAACTCTTTGCTGTGGACACCTACTGTATGAACCTCCCTTAAATCTCTAAATGGTCAGATTTCACTGAATTACAGCTAGTTTCACCTATCAGAGTGCTCCTTTCACATTGAGCATTAGATCCCTCTCACTCATTCTTTTTTTCTGTGGTTATTATTTGGATTCAGGTCCAGATACGTGACAAGAGTTTTTGCAGCTACTTAGTAAGAACATTGTGTTTTTGTTACTTTGTGATTTAACAAGGTTTTTCATTTACGAAATGAGGTTTTTACTCTAAAATTTGAATTAAGCAGTTTGTGATCTTTGAAAAGATTTCATCTTTTTAATGTATAATCAGGAAAATAATCTTATAAAAATGAAGGAAAAGTTGTTTTGTTTCTTACGATCTATAGTTTGTGGTGCTGTCTTTCAATTTTCCTGGAAAAGTTGATTAAATCTACAGGTGAAGCTCTATATGCTTTAATTTATGAACTCAATGCTGGGTCATAAATTTGTTGTTTTTTTTTTTTAATAGTGATTTTAGTCTCAACAGAGCCTACAGTCCCGATTGTGCTGGGAGTCCTGTCTGTGATTGTGGTGGTTGTTTCTGCTGCACTGTGCTACTGGAAACATTTGAGAGACAAGAACAAAGAAGGTAAGAGTCTACAGTATTTTTTAGTGTATCCCTAATCGATAAGAGGATCTCATCCAGATGTTTCTTGGAAGAAGCCAGGACATCGGCTTCAATGACTGGCTCAGCAACACTGTCCCACACTCCCACCACCCTTTGTGTAAAGAAGCACTACCTGATCACAGTTTTAAATGCTCTTCCACACAGTGTCCACTTCTGTCCTTTGCTTGAGTTTTCACCGTTGAAAACAGAAGAATCCCTGGGTTGAGGGCTGAAGCTTGAGAATTTTGATCTCTTGTATCCGGTCCCCACTAGTCAGTTCAACACCAGATATGTCCTGTTTCTTAGGAACCTCAGTGTAGAACATTCCTTTAAACTCTGACGTTCTCGGCACTGATCAGCAATATTATTAAAAAAATATGGAATATTCTAAATTAGGGACGGTAGAACGCTGGCCTGTGATTACTTCTCCTCTCTCTCACTGTGCCTCCTGTCCTGTTGCGTGCGTTTATTACAGATTGATTCCCTCTTGTCTCCTCTCTCTCGCTGTGTTAAGGTCCTCACAGTGATGTCGTGTACGCTAACGTACAGCTCAGCTTCTCCCAGCCCCGGACTCCGGGGTCAGCTCCCAGCCCCAAGCCGGTGAGTCACTGTCTCTGTCCGACTGCTGTCCCGACTGGTAACCGACTGTCCTGCTCTCAGAGCTCGGTTTGACACTCCCTGACCTCTGCCATGGACAGGTTGAGGCAGCTCATTCTCCACTGGAACAGTGGGGCTGAGACTGAGAAGGGGTTTGATCCAGGCAGAGAAAGGTTGAACCCAGGGGCCTGTTTCACACTCATTGGTGAAACAAGGACACAGGGTCACAATCAGAAACCAAAGGGGAATTAGTTTAGGATTAGTTTAAGATTTGCTCAGCTACAAAAAGCTACAAATAATAATTGCTTACACTTATATTGGCTTTTCTAGACACTCCACTCAAAGCGCTTTACAGGTAATAGGGACTCCCCTCCACCACCACACCTGGATGATGCGACGGCAGCCATATTGCGCCAGTACACTCACCACACACCAGCTCTCAGTGGGGAGGAGAGCAGAGTAATGAAGCCAGTTCATAGATGGGGATTATCAGGAGGCCATACTTGGTAAGGGCCAATGGGAAATTTGGCCAGGAGACTGGGGTTACACCCCTGCTCTTTTCAAGAAACACCATGGGATTTTTAATGACCACAAAGAGTCGGGACCTCGGTTTTACATCTCATCCAAAGGACAGCGCCTGTTTACAGTATAGTGTCCCCATCACTATACTGTGGCATTAGGACCCACATGGACAGCAAGGTGAGTGCCCTTGCTGGCCCCACTAACATCTCTTCCAGCTGCAACCTTAGTTTTTCGCAGGAGGTCTCCCATCCAGGTACCGAGCAGGCTTACAGCTGCTGAGCTTCAGTGGGTTGCAAGTTGTGAGTTGCAGAGCGATATGGCTACTGGCTTAATAAGCAGGATGGGTCAAATGGCCTCCTCTCATTTGCAGACAGTGCAATTAGTCTCCTGCTCTTTCTCCACGGACATGCCTGGTTATCGTTGACTGATGGAGCTCTAGTCCAGTCTTATCTTCCAGTCTCTGACAGGCCATAGTTGACGATCATGTGCTCATACTTTAGCTCCTGTGCTCGGTGTCTCACCCTGACTCTCTCTCGGCAGGATGCTGACGAGCCCTGTGTCTATGCTGTCATTAACACTTAATCACCTGCCTCGCCCCACCTCATGGGGGTCCGGAAGATGACACTCTTCCTGGATCACTGAAGGTCAAAGGTCAAGGTCAGCATCTCCTGGTGCAGCACACTGGGTGTGGTCTCATGTCAAACTGCAGAGGACTCTGGGAGCCGGCGTGAGATCATATTGAGTGCCGTCTGCCAGCGAGGGGCTCAGTGGAAAATAGTCAGACTGGATAAGTGGTCGCCGCAGTCCCATTATTCCTAAAATATGTGTCCTAAGCTTGGCCAAAGATCACAGTCATTGAGTTTCAAACGCCACTGCAACAGGAATGATTCCCAGTGCACCTCCCGTTCCAGAAACTGCAGGTCACTTGCAGACATTGTGGTAGACGTGCGCCTCTGGATTTTCTGTTTTCTCTGCAGCAGTGTGAGTCTAAAGCAGTAGTGCTTGAATTAGAGCATGGTAGTTTATCCACTACTTGTGACTTCTGTCAACATCCTTTCATTATTCTGCTTAAATAGCCACAGAGGCTGGAAACAGTAGTGGGACAGCAGTGCTGTTGTGCGAGATGTCGGTGATGTTATTGCTTCAGGCATTCCATCCTGAACAAGTCAATAAATGTCAAATTTATTTGTGTCCATTTTGGAAGTCCACAGAGCAGTGCAATAAATTACGCTTTATATTGTCATAAGCAACACATTTTTTTTAGCATTTCACAAGGTATTGCTCATGCAAGTAAACTCTAATATCCTCTAAATCCAAACATTACATTTATTTTCACAGCAGTGAAACCATTTTCTAAAAATTAAACATATTAATGAGACAACACTGGCCACAACAATAAAAGCACATACAGCCCTATCAGTCATTTTCATCAGCTTTTAGCCTCCAGATCAAAACACATCACAACAGGATACAAGAAAGAAGACAACCTCTACTTCTGATCTGTATATTTTAAATCTTTAGATATAAAAACATTTTCCTGATGAGTTAGTATGAGAGATGCTTGATATCCTGTATTCCTGCGTGTGCTACACCTTGAAAAATTGACTCTTGAATTAATAAAATGATAAGCGTTTGTTGTTTTTTTCTGCTCTTGTTTTGGATATTTCTTTCTAGAGTACAGAGTTTAAGAGTGTAGTACTGTATTCAGTATGTACTGAGTAAGACATAGCAAAATCCAACGTTTCTGACTGGATGACATTGGGGTTCCCTTGGTTTCAAGTCCTCACCCAGGCCTGTGCTGTCTATACCTTCCAAGATAAAGCAAGATGTTTAAGGGCACACCCAATCCGGACAGAGATGGCCTCTGGAAAAGACGAATAATGGGAAACAGGTGTGAATGATACTCACTGAAGCTGAGCAGGAGAGAGGCCACAGGGAACTTTTAGGGCATTGGTGTCAGCACATCCATGACCAGCTTACATGTCAAGGTGACTTTATCGGTAATGGGGACTCACCTCCACCACCCCCAGTGTGCAGCCCCACCTGGATGATGCCCCAGTCTGCTCACACACACCAGCTCTCAGTGGGGAGGAGAGCAGAGTGATAAAGCCAGTTCAGAGATGGGGATTATTAGGAGGCCATGATGGGTGAAGGCCAGGGGGAAATTTGGCCAGGACACCGGGGTAACTGTTTTTGAGAAATGCCCTGGGATTTTTTAATGACCACAGAGAGTCAGGACCTCGGTTTTACGTCTCATCTGAAGGACGGCACCTGTTTACAGTACAGTGTTCCCGTCACTATACTGGGGCACTAGGACCCACATGGACCACAGAATGAGCGCCCCCTGCTGGCCCCACTAACACCTCTTCCAGCAGCAACTTTAGTTTTTCCCAGGAGTCTTTCATCCAGGTACTGACCAGGCTCTCTCCTGCTGAGCTCCAGTGGATTGCCAGCTGGGGGCTGCAGGGTGATATGGCTGCTGGCAATAAACTGGCACAGGGTGCTTGGCCACCACTGCACGGCTGAGGCGGCTGGCTCTTCAAACCATCACCTCTTGCCAGTGGGTGACGGAGGCAGCAGGTACCCAATCTCCAGGGGTTAAGGGGTCAGGCGCCCAGTTTTCCCAGTCCTCCACAGCACCAGGGAGCGAGGGAGGGAAGACAGCAGCAGCCTCGGTCACAGCTCTCTCTGGCCAGCCCACCAGCCATCGTCATCACGCCCTCCAGGGGGAAACCGGGCTTGACCCTCAAACCCAAACTGGGGATGCCAGGTATTGAACGCAGGGCCTTATACATGCAAAGCATGCGTTCTACCACTGAGCTACATCCCCGACTAACACCCTCATCACCTAATATAATAACCTTCGCCCTCCTCTTTCTCATCCCCTGCCCCGCACTGACCGAGGCTCTGTGTCCAGTAAGGCTCCTGCTACATCACCATCGTCAAGCCATGATCTACTGCATGACATGGTCCACTCAGGGGCCCTTATTCATTAAAGAGAGATATCTGGGTGCCTTCGCCTTCCTCCTCCTCGCTCCCAGCACACAGACCCCTCTCCCTCCTCCAGCCGCCTGTTCCTGCTTCACCTCTCAGAAACCCCGACGCACTGGGAACCTTATCTACCTGTGCTCAAGCACCGACTGACTGACGGGTGAACACTTGTGTACCTGTGAGGACAGGGGAGGGGAACAGGGCTGGAGATATTCATGGCCGGGGAGCAGGAAACCAGGCCCTGACTGGAGCAGAGTGCTCAGGGTGCCGAGAGCTGACATTGTCCACCACTGTCCTCCTCCAGCTGCTTGTTCCTGCTCCATCGCTCAGCATCACTAACGCACTGGTGACCCAGAATACTGTACCTGTGCTCACGTAGGGATTGATCGTTGAGCACTTGTGCACCTGTGAGGTGAGGTTGCACACACATGGGATGGGTTTTTTTCAGCTTTGAAACGAATGAATTCCTCTTGTTTCACACGTCTCACACGATTGGTTTGTGTACCAGCTGCAGAGATCTGCAGGCACTGCTTTGCACATTCATTGTGCCTGACATTTACATTTCGTGTGGACACAATCAAAATGATCTAGTGATTTGCAAAGCATGCAGCAAAGAGAAAATGCATCTTTTGAGGAACAGGAGTTTTAAGCAATGACTCCTGTTGTAGTAAAACCCGTGTGGTGTGGCAATATCTGTAAAGGGGGAGAGGAAAGAAATGAGAGAGACACAGAGGAAGAAAAAGGGGGTTGTCTCGAGCTGTGCTCTCAGGTTGTGATCAGGGGAGAGCTGTGTCAGACTAAACGAGAGTGAGACAGAGAGAGGAAGAGCAGGGTTATCTCGAGCTGAGCTCTCAAGTTGCAGTCAGGGTCTGGCAGGAGGAAGTCTGTGAGCCACGCTCTAGGGATGTGGTCAGGCGCAAAGGTGTGTCAGACTGAACGGTTCCTGGTTTCGCCCAGGCCAGAGGTATAGTCGTGGATCGACCAGTTGCTATAAGAGCTCTATGAAGCCGTAAGTGCCGCGTTCACCAGCTTCACTGAACTATGATTGTCCGCCCTTGCCCCGCTAGCAGAGTGCGCGCTATTATCGCTACATAGACTGAATGAGAATCCAGCAGATCTTATTTACTCTTTCTTACACACAGCAGCTCTCAGTGTCGCTGCTGTCGCTACACAGACTGTAAAAGCGTGTCGATCGCTCTCTCTGTCCTATTAAGACCACTGGCGCGAATCCCAGTTACCGCTGTCTTCTCTTCACACACAGGGAGAGAGTTGACCATCTCCCTGGTGGTCTAGTGGTTAGGATTCGGCGCTCTCACCGCCGCGGCCCGGGTTCGATTCCCGGTCAGGAAATGGTCGTCGTTTTTAAATCCGCTTAGGAGCAATGAACTTGAACAAAATGCAGCTAATATTTTAATCCTGTTGAAACCTTTGTAACAGAGTGAATGAATGAATTTGTTTCTGTGTTTTTCACGCAGATTTCACGAGAACAGGGTAAGAACGTGAATAAAAATACATTCGTGTGGCAGTCTCTAATCTACGGAAGCTGCTGTTTTGTTCCGGAAGTAATTTGTTAGAGCCCCTTATCATCTTTCGGTGAAGTGTGCAAACTTAAGCCACAAACTGGCACAGCAACATTTGCTTTCCAAAGGTGTCTGATTTCATTTTGTTCATCTTCAGTGTCCAGTGAGGCTGTAAAGGGAGAAAGGAGACTCTTCCCTGACCAGGAATCGAACCCGGGCCGCGGCGGTGAGAGCGCCGAATCCTAACCACTAGACCACCAGGGAGACGGTGGATTTTCTCACTGTGTGTGAAGAGAAGACAGCGGTAACTGGGATTCGCGCCGGTGATCTTAATAAGACAGAGAGCGATCGACACGCTTTTACAGTTTGTGTAGCGACAGCAGCGACACTGAGAGCTGCTGTGTGTAAGAAAGAGAAAATACGATCTGTTTGGTACAAAATGGGTACCGAGACGCTTTGAGATTTTTTTTCAGATTTTAGGAGATCGTTCTCTTAGCACTCAGGGAGATGGCTGACAGCGAGTCCCGCGTGTCTGAGAGACCGATCCCCACGGAAAGTGAAACTTTATTGATACAATTGACGCAGGAGCACAAGGGAAGACCCCACATGTGAGAATCCACCCACAAGTAAACTTGGTTCTCTTCAGGAGCTCACATGCTGCTGATGATATTTGCGTGTAAAACAGATTTTCTTCTTGTATTTAGATACAAAGACTCGAGTTCAACGGTCCTTGTGTGCGTCTCGGGTGAGTCCGTTTCTAACAAAACTCTTTAGTGTTTTAGTTTTTAATGGGATGGAAGCACCGTATCGGACACACACAGTGAAGTGCTCTTCCACATGACTGCTTGAGCGCTCTTTCCTCTCACAAATGACCCAGAGCGCAGGAGCAAAGTATCTGGAGCCCGATGGTTAGTGATCGGTGATTGTTAAGCGGGATTGGGACGTGTCTGCGAGACTGAAAGCGGACGGAACAGTTTGCAGGGCTCAGATGACAGCTGCTACATCAGAATGTAGCACAGCGGTTCCATGGTGTAACGGTTAGCACTCTGGACTCTGAATCCAGCGATCCGAGTTCAAATCTCGGTGGAACCTGTGAGGTGTGTTTTTCTTTCATCTTCATCGGTGTAAAAAAGAAACCTTTAATGTATCGTTATGTTAAAATCGATCACTTCCTGATCTTATGTACAAAACTCTCCTGATTTCGGCTCTCATTGCTTCATTACAGGTGTGCTTTTAGGATTCCAGAGCCGTTCAGGGACTTTTCATTTTAACACACCTGGTGTTTGGATTCAGTGGGAGCTACTTCTGCTTCGTATTTAAAAATGGATAACATGTAAATAAAGGCTTGTCGATTTCAGTGTTTTGTGTTTTTACTAGTTCCATACTTAGTTGACTTTATGCTTTTGATTTTGAGTCTTTATAATATTAAGTATGTCTTTCTCATTTATCTTCGTCTTGTAAAGTTCCAAAATCCATGTAACTGTGCTAAAAATGTGCGCGGGGACACTCATCTGTTTATACCCGCAGTAACTTCGAAACTGTTACTGTCAAAATACAGCTACGGTGCCTTTTTCGGGAGTAGAAAGCAGAGAAGTTCTCGATGATATGGCAAAATGTAAAAGAGGAAAACCCGCAGCCTCATGGACCAGCAGCAACCCCTCATTGTATAAGGCTGTTGTTTTGTTATTGGGGCATGCTTATACATTATTTTTAAGCTAATACGATTTTTATAACCGGATTTTGGAGCAAATTTCACACATTGATGATTCAACCTTGTTTTGAGTTTTGGTTGCTGCTCTCTGGTTGTCTTTCTCGTTTTCCGACCTTCTTGCATGCTTCCTGGTATACGTTTTGCTTCGCGATGTGGATTGGTGTTCCCTCTCGCTCCTGAGTCCTGCACAGGATCCATACCTCCTACCTGCCCGCTCTTACAATCAATCTCTAAAGGCCTGGAGCAGCGAAATTTTATACAGTTATACGGGTGGCATGTTCACATAACGTATTTAGTAACCATTCAAGAGAGAAATCACGCTGTCAGGTGCCTGTCTGCCTGTCCTCCTCTTTCCCTGCTTTTGTTCTCCTGCTACGTTACCTTTGCTTATGCCCTGTTTTTCTCACACCTGAAGAAGGCTCCACGGACGAAACGCTGTGTTTTCTTTCTTCTCTTTTCAGCATGGAATAAACCTATTACTTGTTCCTTTGCAGCCTACGCATGCTGACGCAGCTACCCACCCGAACTACTACATCCACACGGAGGCCAGTATCTTGCAGACTAGTTAATATATTACTTGGAGATCGTCTCAGCTATGAGCTCTATTACAACAAAAAACTTGCAGAACAAAGTTTGAGACCATCTGATCTTGATCTTTGAGCTGTGCAGAACGCTCAGCATTGTTGTTGTTCTAATTAGCAAAAATTACAGGGGGCTCTAAAATCAGAACACTTCAATTGATCAAATCAGTCGGTTAATTTTTGGGCCATAATTATTACTTTTTATGTCTCGTGTCAGGATATAACTGAATGTGCCAGGCAGTGTAATGTTATTTTTAAAGTAAGGATGGCGTTTCTGTTAAAATACATCAGATAGTCTTTTTGCATGTGTTTGAATGTCAAGGACTGCTTTCTCAGCTTTGTAATTCAAAAACAAATGAAAATAGAAGTAAAGCCTCCTTGTCGATATAAGGGTTATAACAAGTGTTCAATTGGCTTTGTGCTTTGGTTTAGATTTTGTTTCCTTGTAAGCATGAAATTTCAATGCTCGCTGCTTGGGGATACAAGACAGACTGGAGAATGCGGGCATCGATCTCGCTACCTCTCGCATGCTAAGCGATACCTGAAGAAGTACAGGCTCAGTGACCACAGCCTGGCCATAGAAACTGGGCGACACAGGCAGACCTGGCTGCCCAGAGAGGACAGGCTGTGCTCCCACTGCCAGTGGGGAGAAACAGAGACAGAGATGCACTTTCTGCTGCAGTGTGACAAATATTCTAGGATTAGACAAACATTCCTGGCCAAATTTACAAATCTAATCCCAGAATCCCCACACCTGCCAGAATCGCAACAAGTCCCAATCTTACTGGGAGAGGGAGGAGGGAACTCAGGTGAAGTGGCAGCCCAGTATGTGATTTCCTGTCACAGCCTGAGGAACAGTGAGTCTGTCTCACAAAAAATGCTGCATATGTTTATATGTAAATGTCTTATGTCTAAATAAAGATGTAAATGTCTTTGGATTTTTTCATGTTAACTGTATTTGTTTTACTTTGACAATGCTGATTTATTCATTGGTCTTGCCAACAAAAACCTTGAAATGAATTGAATTGACTGAGCAGCACATGATTGGCTACAATCTCAGCCAGAATCTTGACAGCAGGGTGCGCTGTGATTGAGCAAAAACTCTCAAGAATGAACATCTTCCTTACTCTGCTTCTCTCTTTCAGTAGGACAGCAAACCGTGTTGGGTGAGCAGATCACAGATTTAAAAAAAAAAAGCTTCTTTCATCAAGCAAAGTACCTGAACTTGACTCTGGAATCATAAAAGCACACCTGTAATGAAGCAATGAAACCTCAAATCAGGAGAGTTTCCTACATAAATTCAAGAAGTGATCGATTTTAACTTAACGCTACATTGAAGGTTTCATTGCTACACTTAATATTAACAAAACGCTCACCCGACAAAGAAGTAAGAAAAATACACCAAGATTTGAACTCAGATCACTGGATTCAAAGTCCAGAGTGCTAACCATTACACCATGGAACCAATGAGAGTGGAGTTCTAAAATCTGAAAACGTAAATAAAACACGGAAAAATAATCCCACAAACCTTCGAGTATCAAGACGTCTCGCTGTGCAAAAAAGTCTTTGTATCAAATAGATCTTATTTTCACTTTCTTACACACAGCAGCTCTCAGTGTCGCTGCTGTCGCTACACAGACTGTAAAAGCGTGTCGATCGCTCTCTGTGTCCTATGAAGACCATCGGCGCGAATCCAAGTTATCGCTGTCTTCTCTTCACACACAGGGAGTAAGCTGACCGTCTCCCTGGTGGTCTAGTGGTTAGGATTCGGCGCTCTCACCGCCGCGGCCCGGGTTCGATTCCCGGTCAAGGAAGGGCTCCTTTTCCCTCCTGACGCAGATACCTACTGTACTTAAACCACGTCTCTTAACTATCACCACAAAATAACCTTCGAGCTGCAGATACTCCGCTCCTGCGCTTTGAGTCATTTGTGAGTGGAAAGAGCACTCAAGTAGTCAACTTGATTACACGTGTTTTCTACAGTTTGTGTTTTAAAATAACGTCACTTTAAACCAAAGTGTTTATGTGTCGAGCTGAAATTATGCTTGATTACGAAATCAAAGAAAAAACGCTTTCTTCCAAAATATCACACCGTTTTCACATCTTCCAGACTGCTTCTCTCTTCTAGTTCTAAAGCAGACCAGAGAGTCAGATTGTAACTTCTTTCACCAAGCAAAGCACCTGAAGACCCTAAAATAGTAAAAACATACGTGTAATAAAGCAAACAAAGCAGAAAATAGGATGAGAATTTCAAAATCAAGTTCAAGAGCTCATCATTGTTAACCTAAAGTTATATTTACGGTCTCATCTACACTTGTAAGATTAACAAGCTTAAGCTCGCCTCATTAAGAAAAAGTATTGGAATTACAGGGCGGTATTGGAATGAACTCACGAAATGTTTGTCTCCAGCCAGTCGCTGTAAAGTGTTGCAATTTCTCTTAAGAGTGTTCCCATACTGCTACAAAAATTTCGAGTACCCGTGAAGTCAAATGACAGAGAAATGCTTGAAACAAGACTGCAGAAACGAGTTAAAAACCTTACGTCGAAGTGAGATTGAAATGACCAGGAACACCGCACGAATTTAGGCTGAACATGTGAGAAAAAAAGCACTGGCCGTCCCTTCGATAGCTCAGTTGGTAGAGCGGAGGACTGTAGTGGGAACTGCTGGGGATCCTTAGGTTGCTGGTTTGAATCTGGCTTGAAGGAATGTGTTGTTCTCTTTAACAATCTCGTGAAAATTAAAAATAGTGCATCTCAGAGGTTGGTTGAAAGCTTAATAAAGGCTGAAGCAAAAGCTCCCGGTGTTGGTTGTCTTCAAGTGTGATCGTCCCATTTTTACAGATAAAGTATCCAGTGTGTCGACTCCCCCTGATAGAGTGGCTGATAATCACAGACTCAATGAAACAGCCGCAGATGTGTGACACACGTTGTGGGCAGTTTTGTTTTCACGTTGCGATCCAAAGAGCCTCAAATGGCCAGTCCGACAGTAACCGAACCGGAATGAACTCGTACTCGCTCCATCTGCTGAAACAGACTTAGCGCTTCCCCGAGCACCGTCTAGAGCTGCTGGATAGGGCTCTGCGTCCTACTGCTGCTGTAAGCCAGCAGTGACTGACAAAACAATTACCACTGGTGCGCTTTTAACCTTCTGGCCACAACCGGCGAGACTACAGGAGGCACGGGATGGAGACACCCGCTGGTCCACCTTCTGTAAGTTTCACACTCGCGATACATGTCTTTCTGAAAGACCTGTTAACAACCAGATACAGGCCGAAAAAGACTTAAGCTTCACCATTTCTTTTCATAAATCAATTGAGATATTCAATTTTTTTTCCTTTCTACATTACTTTATTACATCGGTCTAAAAAGCACTGTGGCCCAGCAGTTCAAAACACAAAAACAAGAATGAGTGCACAAAAACGGTAACACAACAAAGAGTGCAGGAAGAAAAAAACGGTAACACGGTAAATATATATAATGTTTTTATTTGGGCACCGGTTATTGTTTGTGCACTCTTTGTTTTTTGGTGAACTCTTTTTAGTTTGTGTTGTGCTGCTATTTGTTTGTGCACTCAGTTTTGTTTTTGTGTTTTGCACTTCTGGGCCATAAAAAAGAGCCCCTCATCATCTTTCGGTGAAGTGTGCAAACTTAAGCCACAAACTGGCACAGCAACATTTGCTTTCCAAAGGTTTCAAAATGTGTCTGATTTCATTTTGTTCATCTTCAGTGTCCAGTGAGGCTGTAAAGGGAGAAAGGAGACTCTTCCCTGACCGGGAATCGAACCCGGGCCACGGCGGTGAGAGCACCGAATCCTAACCACTAGACCACCAGGGAGACGGTCAATTTTCTCACTGTGTGTGAAGAGAAGACAGCGGTAACTGGGATTCACGCCAGTGATCTTAATAAGACAAGTTTTACTTGCTGCTTTACTTGCTGAAGGGAGGTCTCTTCTCTTCCATTTCAATTGTATTTAAACTGTATTTTACTTGTTGCAGAGGACAGTAATGTCAGAACCCCCCCTCCCCCCCTTCAGAAAAGCAACAACTGCAAGTAGCTGCAGGTAAAGCTTTGCAAAGCATCTCAAAGGAACTCATTAAGTGTCAAAATGAAGAGATTTTGTTGGGGTCGCAGTCTTGAAACAGTATTGCATGTAAGGGGTATGTGATGAAAATACTAACTTTACGCTCGATTAATTTACTTTAAGTTGTCCCAAAAAGTAAGATGAGCTGAACCTGAGTAGTTCAACACAAAAGCATTTTGTTCTAACACGGTTTAACATGCACGTGCAAACACATCCACAAATCAAAGTTGACATTCTGTACTTTATCATTTGGCCTTTTGCATATTTCAATAGTACACAACAGAACTGACAAATTTCACATCATTGTCCCAGTGCTAAGCTTTTCACTGCATATATTCTTACAAAGTTCTGTACACCTTGCAAAAATAGAAATCCAAGGAAACAATCACAAATATGAAATGAAACACAAATACAAATAGATTACATGCTAAACAGCTTGAGATTTCAAGACATCAACTAAATTCCACAGAAGGACCAAAGGTGAGTACTTTACAGATTTGTAATGTCAAATCAGACCTGACCCCAATTGAAAGTGAAATTACTCGCAACAACTATTATTCAAGTTAGTACAGGTGTAATAAGAAATCACTCTGGGGTGCAGCCACAGGGGAAATTGGACACAGACACTGATAAATGTTTACCAGCATTTAGTCAATATTCCTGCTGTTATACTTATCAAACACAATAAACAACAGACATACTACTGCAAACAGAAGACAATCAAATGTGTTTATTTAAGCCTTGGTCAAAGGATATGGGAAGAGTTCAATATCCCAAGCATGACAGCCTCTGTTTCTGCTCAGCTCAGCAAGGGCCTGCTCTCCTTGCCCTGGCATTCCTCCTGTCTGTGAGAGCTCCTAACATGCACATCAGGGATCTCAAGACTGGGGCCTCCTCTCAGGCCTGGGCAGAAGAGGGGATACAGCCTCCCACTGAACCTGTCCTCAAAGCTGAAGATGAGTTTAAATGACTCCAGGTTGTAGAAGGATAAGATTCCTGGATCATAGTCCAACACTACTCCCATTCTCCGCGGGATCTGATCGAAAGGTAAGCTGCTTCGGGGATCTGTCAAAGCCCAGAATTCCTGCCCATCTCGGAGCCCCAAGGCCCAAATCCCTTCACTCCGGATCAGTGGGATCCGTCTGGTCCTCTCTACTGATTCCTTGGCCACTCCAATATCCCAGTATTGGAGATCACCCACATCTACCTCCCAGTAGTGTGTCCCTGAGGTGAAGCCCTCAGTTGCCAGGACAAAGGGGTACTCCATGAACCTGTATGTATTTACTGAGTGTCTCCGGGTCTCCTCCAAGAAATGAACACATTTCCCATCCAGAGAGATATCGAGGTTAGAGTGAGCAGTTGAGGGGTCTAGTTTCACGTCAACTATAGGAAAGACAGAATGGATACATTGACTGGACACTACAGTACATTCACTCTGCACTGAGAGAGAGGGGTTAATACAGTACAGACACACTGACTGGACACTACAGGACATTAACACTGCACTGAGAGAGAGGGGTTAATACTTTCTTGTCACTGGACATCTTTGTATGTGTTGTGATACTTGTATCAGCTGTGGGAACATTGTAAATCATCAGTCATATCAATAAACGTCACGCCGCAGCAGGCAGGAGTAGTGGGACCCAATGCGTAGCAGTTTCCAGTGGATTTGGGTCAGAAGAGGGGAAGGGATTCGAGAGGATAGCTAAACCAAAACAAGAGCCAAGGTTGAGGTCGAGTACATTAGCAGGGAGTCAAAAACCGCTAAGGACAAAAACGAGAAAAAGGTTGCTTTCAGGAGAAGGCTGTAGTGGAGCAGGTCGGTGAGGTTCCCTTGGCTCTCGTTTTGGTTTAGCTATTAGTACTCCACTGGAGACTGCTACGCATTGGGTCCCACTACTCCTGCCTGCTGCGGTGTGACAATAAAGCCATTTGATTTCATTTGAATTGAGTACATTAACACTGCACCGAGAGAGAGATATAATGATAGTACAGGCATAATGACTGCAGCTTACTACCCTTAGTATTCGAACCATTCACTGGCTGATTGCCAGTAATCATAGATTCTTTTACTGGTCACCAACACTCGTTAAGACAGCCTTTATTAGTATGTTTTATAAGTCACCCTTAATCACCACTTTTTTAAGTTTGGGAACAAAAGTTAACTTAATGATAAATATAACAAGCAACTATATGATGGGATAAACATTGGTGGTTTGTGGCTTAAAGTCATGATTATTTCCAAATAATCTTTAAAATACTACATTTAAAAGATCTCCCGCTTAATAGACCACAATTAAAATGTTCCGAGTCTTTAGAAAGTGGAGGGCACCTAAGGGTTCTTCAGTCCTGTTGGGATCTTCATGGCCTGACCCCCAGGACCAGGACTGACGTCCCCTGAATTATATAACGACAGGGTACAAACTTAAGGACATCGTAACAGTGTGGCCCTGCTCACCTGAGTGGGCCTGACAGGGAGAAGAAACACATTTACTCACCTAGATCTTCACGAAGTGCACTGAGTGCTAAGAAGAAGTTGAAAATGAGAAAGTTAGAATACGTTAGCGTTTCTATGTGTTAAGAACATTTTCGCATTCACTACTATGATTCATGTTATTTGTGTTGTTACAGTCCGTGGTTGGAGTGTTATTTTTTTTTCTAATTGCGCTCTCCTCTTTTCCCAGGTGTTGCCAATTAATGAATTAAGTAGCTGAGGTGGGAGCATTTAAAAGGCAGCCCTGAGAGATCGGATATGAGGAACGGAGATAGTGGAGGTGTGTGTGGTTTTTGGGACGGGGAAAGACGTGTTGCATGTTTCTTTTTGTTTTTGTTTTAGTTTATTTTGTTAGCGTAGAATGCATCCAACTGATGAGCTTTTCGCGTCACACGCGGAAAGACTTTTCACAGACGCGACAGGCAGTAAACTTCTTTAGCAGCTGTAATATATAATGTGTCAGCTGGGCGACCGCCAGCAGTTTCTACAGTACGCTTATTCAAACAAGCTGTTCACATCCCAAGACCAAATAGCCCAACAGACATAGCACTGGGAGTTCTTGCTTTTTGCATTAGAAACGTACATGTTAAATATGCAGCCTTATGTTGGTACGTTGTATGTGGCAAATACAGTGGAAAGCTTAATCATCGCAGACTTAGGGTAACAACTCAAAACACAAACACCTATGGGTCAAACAGATGTAAAAAAACGTATTCGCCTACATCATCATCCAGAAAATCCAAGCACTCTCTCTGCGCTTCACGCAGCTCTTGGTCTTCAAAACCACCGTCCATTCTATTAATCGGTTCTTTAACCCCCACTAAAACAGAAGATTTAGGTCCACGCTCAGCCGACTTGCTTTATTCCGGAAGAAGGGAACCAATCACAGCTTTTAAAACTACACGTGCGCAGAAAAATTAGGTGTTCTCTATTATTACCTAATGAAGAAATGAAATTGCCTGTGACTTAAAAACATAAGATTAGCCAGGGCATTACCTTAACAATTCAATGTCCGAACTGCCATAAGCATTATAGTGTATTAATGTAATTAACATCTGTTAATTCACTCCCTGCTTGATCATTTGCATTGACTTAACGGATAGATGCAATGAAATGCCTGGAGCCTTTTTTTGTTTTTATTACGCGTAATTTGCTGATAGTATTTTTTCTTATCCGTTTGTTTACTACACACCACTGAGATGCTGTTCAGTGGAAGAAGCGGTAGAAATTTGAAAGCACCTAAAGCCCGCTAATTGCTGATACAGAATCACATTATTAATTAGAATTGCTTATTATTCTAAGGACAATCACTGAAAACCTTACGTATCTACGTGTAAGAACCAGCTAAACAAAATGTTAAAACATGACGTACTGTTTCAAACTGGACAAAGTGGACAAAAACTATGAAATTTCAACTTCCTTGCTCGCTGCTTGGGGATACAAAACAGGCTGGAGAATGCGGGCATCGATCCCGCTACCTCTCGCATGCTAAGCGAGCGCTCTACCATTTGAGCTAATTCCCCTTTGCGACCAGTAGCCTCTCTTTTCAGTCATGCTAGTCTTAGCCAATCAACGTTCGTCTTGCTGAAAACACTTGACCAATCAAGAGTGCAGATTCTCAATCTTGGTCAATTTCGCCCAATCGTCTCCCGAACTGCTACCATGATGCGGGCAGAGTTTAACCACTCACGTCTGGGAGGACTGTTGACTTGTTTTCCCGTCTCCTGTCGCTCCCGCACCTCAGACGGGGAGTCCGGGAGTTCCGCGTTTCCCCTCTGTATTCCCAATTTTAAATATTTGGATGAATCTCCAAGTCACCGTTTCTGCTTGCTTTTTATTTTCCACAGCACCATTGTTTCATCATCCACAGTGTGTTACTTGGAAAGAAATACTTGTTAATTGAAACATACTCCTTTTATTAACAATTTGATTACCTGCAGTTTTCTTTGAACAGATGTTGGTAAATGTAAAAAAAAAAACGTTTAGTAAAATGTTATTGTTAAAAGTTTCCTGAAGTGAGTTTAACACGTGTTTTATTTACTGTTATTATTTAGTCTCGGGTATTTTTTTATTTGTAATCGTGCGCTGAAGACCGCGACAGAAAGAAAAGTGTTCAGTTCTACACTGCTGGATATGACACTCCTCAGAGTCAGAACAGTACCGGAGTGTCCCGCCCCAAAACGCGGGATTGACTTCTGAAACCTCGCCCAAGCTTTTGCCAGGCTGATTCTGTCTCTTTCACAGTCTAGACAAGAACGATGAGGTCTCCTTTTTGTGCGCATGTGTGTCCGGCGGATACCTGTGTCTCTGCTGCTCTCAGCACCCGCCCCTCTCCGTGAGGAGCAGGACCCCTGTGTTCTGAGGTCAAGAAACCTGAGCGAGCGGGCAGCTCCCTGCACTATTTGATCTGATCCTAACTGGACAAGGGGCGGTATTGGAATGAACTCACGAAATGTTTGTCTCCAGCCACTCCCTGTAAAGTGTTGCAATTTCTCTTAAGAGTGCTCTCATATTACAACAAAAATTACGCGTACCCGTGAAGTCAAATGACAGAGAAACGCTTGAAACAAGAGTGAAGAAACGAGTTAAAAACCTGATGTCGAACCGAGATTGAAATGACCAGGAACACCGCACGAATTTAGGCTGAACATGTGAGGAAAGAAACACTGGCTATTCCTTCAATAGCTCAGTTGGTATAGCGGAGGACTGTAGAGGCATCTGCTAGGAATCCTTAGGTCGCTGGTTCGAATCCGGCTCGAAGGAAGACGTTGTTTTATTGTTCTCTGGAACAATCTCTTGAAAATTAAAAATAGCGCAACTCAGAGGTTGATCGAAAGCTTGATAAAGGCTGAAGCAAAAGCTCCCGGTGTTGGTTGTCCTCAACCGATTTTTACCGATAAAGTATCCAGTGTGTCGTCTCGCCCTGGTAGAGTAGCTTGTAATCACAGACTCAATGAAACAGCTGCAGATGGGTGTAACTGTCGGAGATGCAGCTCAGTGGGTTCAATCCCCGGCACCTCCACTCAGGCTTTTGTTAAATGTGATATCTAGGTAAGACACATGCTGTAGGCAGTTGTTTTTTCACATTGCAATCCAAAGAGCCTCAAATGCCCAGTCCGACATTAACCGAACCAGAATGGATTGAGAGCCAGAATGAGCTCATACTCGCTCCCAATGCTGAAACAGACTAAGCACTTCCCCGAGCACCGTCTAGAGCTGCTGGATAGGGCTCTGTGTCCTACTGCTCCTATCTGCCAGCAGTGACTTTGACTAAATACTAGTGCGCTTGCAACGGCCGGTGAGACTGCAGTAGGCACGGGGTGGAAACACCCGCTGCTTATTGTAAGTTTCACAATAAGCAGTAGTCTTTAATCAATTGACCTCAACTGAAATCTATTTTTTTGGTTTTCTTTGTGTTGGTATAAAACCACTATAGAGTCTTGTGATAAACTGCATTCGTAATCCATAAACAGGATTTAAAAAAGAAGATTTTATGTTGCTTTATGAAAAGCATCATTTTTATGCACCAGCCGGGAATCGAACCCGAGTCGCAAGAATGGGAATCTTGCATGATACCACTACACCACTGGCGCACCTAGGGAGCCACTCTCCACACAAATACTTCAGCGCTGTTTCCTCTTTCCACAAATGATCCAGAGCGCAGAAGGGGAGTATCTGGAGCCCGATGGTTATTGATCGGTGATTGTTAAGCGGGATTGGGACGTGTCTGTGAAACTGAAAGCGGACGGAACAGTTTGCAGGACTCAGATGCACAGCTGCTACATAAGAAAGTAGCACGGCGGTTCCATGGTGTACTGGTTAGCACTCTGGACTCTGAATCCAGTGATCTGAGTTCAAATCTCGGTGGAGCCTGTAAGGTGCGTTTGTCTTACATCTTCATCGGTGTAAAAAAGAAACCTTTAATGTATCGTTAAGTTAAAATCGATCACTTCCTGAACTTATGTACAAAACTCTCTTGATTTCGGCTCTCATTGCTTCATTACAGGTGTGCTTTTAGGATTCCAGAGCCGTTCAGGGACTTGTCATTGATGAAGGAAGCTTTTTTTTCCGAATCTGTGATCTGCTCGCCCAACAGGGTCTGCTGTCCTTCTGATTTATGTTTAAAAGGTCACAAGTGAATAATAATAAAGGTCACAACTGAAAAATATTTCCAACTGCTCAACTGAGTGAAACAACAACAGGACCTAAGATTACACTAATTAAAGAGATAACTAAAGTCTGGAATACGTGACAGCTGTATGGTGTTTTGGAAGAAAACGGTTTTTCTTTGATGTCGAAATCAAGCGGAGTTTCAACGTTACACATAGATTTCGACAAAATGTAGAAAACGCGTGTATCCAAGTTAGAAAAGTTGGAGCGGGGCGATGCCGTACTAGTAGCGGCGCTGAGCTCACTGTGGTGCGGTGCAGCTGTGTCAGCGGGGCCAGTGGCGCAATGGATAACGCGTCTGACTACGGATCAGAAGATTGTAGGTTCGACTCCTGCCTGGCTCGTCTTTCTTTTAAACACATCGGGCTGCTCACTAGCACATTGCCTTCTGTTCATTGTTGATAGCCTTAACCAATCAAGACCCGTATCGCTAACAAGAATTGTCCAATCACAGTGTCCGCTCTCATTGTAGGTACTTTTCGCCCAATCACAGCGCTCCCTGCTGCCAAGATATGGGTCTGGAGTTCAGCCAAGCAAGTGCTGGTTTGTCACTCACATGGTTTTTCAATTTAGACCCGCCAGGAGTACCGATTGCTCTATTTTCGTTCCTTGTCCGCTTTAAAATATTCGTCTTATTTGCAAGCTATCTGTCACACAAACAGAAATCGGTGCGCGGTATTTTAACACACCTGGTGTTTGTATTCAGTGGGAGCTACTTCTGCTTCGTATTCAAAAATGGATAACATGTAAATAAAGGCTTGTCGATTTCAGTGTTTTGTGTTTTTACTAGTTCCATACTTAGTTGACTTTATGCTTTTGATTTTGAGTCTTTATAATATTAAGTATGTCTTTCTCATTTATCTTCGTCTTGTAAAGTTC
This sequence comes from Atractosteus spatula, assembly GCF_055471065.1. Taxonomy (NCBI): domain Eukaryota; kingdom Metazoa; phylum Chordata; class Actinopteri; order Semionotiformes; family Lepisosteidae; genus Atractosteus; species Atractosteus spatula. The sequence continues at coordinate 17,956,125 of NC_142711.1, read as the reverse complement.
CAAAATCCATGTAACTGTGCTAAAAATGTGCGCGGGGACACTCATCTGTTTATACCCGCAGTAACTTCGAAACCGTTACTGTCAAAATACAGCTAAGGTACCTTTTTCGGGAGTAGAAAGCAGAGAAGTTCTCGATGATATGGCAAAATGTAAAAGAGGAAAACCCGCAGCCTCATGGACCAGCAGCAACCCCTCATTGTATAAGGCTGTTGTTTTGTTATTGGGGCATGCTTATACATTATTTTTAAGCTAATACGATTTTTATAACCGGATTTTGGAGCAAATTTCACACATTGATGATTCAACCTTGTTTTGAGGTTTGGTTGCTGCTCTCTGGTTGTCTTTCTCGTTTTCCGACCTTCTTGCTTGCTTCCTGGTATACGTTTTGCTTCGCGATGTGGATTGGTGTTCCCTCTCGCTCCTGAGTCCTGCACAGGATCCATACTTCCTACCTGCCCGCTCTTACAATCAATCTCTAAATCGCTAAAAACTCACACCGAAGAGCTCGGTCTCTTAGACACGTCCGGACTCGCTCCCAACCATCACCCTGCGGGTCTGAGAGAATGATCTCCTAAAATGTGAAAACGAAAATAAGTCACGGAAAAATAATCCCACAAACACCTTCGAGTATCAAGACGTTTCGCTATGCAACAAGGTCTTTGTTCCAAGCAGATCGTATTTTCTCTTTCTTACACACAGCAGCTCTCAGTGTCGCTGCTGTCGCTACACAGACTGTAAAAGCGTGTCGATCGCTCTCTGTGTCCTATTAAGGTCAACGGCGCGAATCCCAGTTACCGCTGTCTTCTCTTCACACACAGGGAGAGAGTCGACCGTCTCCCTGGTGGTCTAGTGGTTAGGATTCGGCGCTCTCACCGCCGCGGCCCGGGTTCGATTCCCGGTCAAGGAAGGGCTCCTTTTCCCTCCTGACGGAGATACCTCCTTGAACCACGTCTGTTAACTATCACCACAAAATAACCTTCGAGCCCCAGATACTGCGCTCTGGGTCATTTGTGAGTGGAAAGAGCGCTCAAGTAGTCAACTTGGTTACACGTGTTTGCTACATCTTGTGTTTTAAAATAACGTCTCTTTAAACCAAAGTGTTTATGTGTCGAGCTGAAATTATGCTTGATTACGATATCAAAGAAAAACCGCTTTCTTCCAAAATATCACATAGTTTTCACATCTTCCAGACTGCTTCTCTCTTCTAGTACTAAAGCAGACCAGAGAGTCAGAATGTAACTTCTTTCATCAAGCAAAGCACCTGAAGACCCTAAAATAGTAAAAACACACCTGTAAAAAAGAAAACAAAGCAGAAAATAGGATGAGAATTCCGAACTCAAGTTCAAGAGCTCATCATTGTTAACCTAAAGTTATATTTACGGTCTCATCTACACTTGTAAGATTAACAAAAAGCTCGCCTCATTAAGAAAAAGTATTGGAATTACGGGGCGGTATTGGAATGAACTCACGAAATGTTTGTCTCCAGCCACTCGCTGTAAAGTGTTGCAATTTCTCTTAAGAGTGTTCCCATACTGCTACAAAAATGTCGAGTACCCGTGAGGTCAAATGACAGAGAAACGCTTGAAACAAGACTGCAGAAACGAGTTAAAAACCTGACGTCGAACTGAGATTGAAATGACCAGGAACACCGCACGAATTTGGGCTGAATGTGTGAGAAAAGGGGTGCTTTTTAAGTGGGAGTGCGGACGTGTCTATAAGACTGAAAGCGGACGGAACCGTTTGTAGAGCTCAGATGCACAGCGGCTACAGCAGAGCTTCGACGTCACACAGACACCGGAGTCTCACGCAGACAAATTAAACACACAGAAGATCTCATTATGGATCTTTAAAGCTCTTTCACAAGCCAGCGGTTCCATGGTGTAATGGTTAGCACTCTGGACTTTGAATCCAGTGATCCGAGTTCAAATCTCGGTGGAACCTGAGCCGGGTATCCTTCTTACTCTGACTACGGATCAGAAGATTGTGGGTTCGACTCCTTCCTGGCTTGTCATTCTTTTAAACACATCGGGCTGCTCACTAGCACATTGCCTTCTGTTCAAAGTTGGTGGTCTTAGCCAATCAAGGCCCGTTTCGCTACCATGAATTGTCCAATCACAGTGTCCGCTCTCATTTTAGGTAGTTTTCGCCCAATCACAGCGCTCCCTGCTGCTAAGATATGGCTCTGGAGTTCAGCCAAACAAGTGCTGGTTTGTCACTTACATGGTTTTTCAATTCAGACGCGCCAGGAGTACCGATTGCTCTATCTTTGTTCTTTGTCCGCTTTAAAATATTCTTATTTGCAAGCGATCTGTCACACAAACAGAAATCGGTGCGCGGTACTTTAACACACCTGGTATTGGATTCAGTGGGAGCTACTTCTGCTTCGTATTAAAAAATGGATAATATGTAAATAAAGGTTTGTCGATTTCAGTGTTCTGTGTTTTTACGAGTTCCATACTTAGTTGACTTTATGGTTTTGATTTTGAGTCTTTATAATATTAAGTCTGTCTTTCTCATTTTTCTTCGTCTTGTAAAGTTACATGGATTTTGAAACTGTGCTAAAAATGTGCGCGGGGACACTCATCTGTTTATACCAGCAGTAACTTCGAAACCGTTACTGTCAAAATACAGCTACGGTACCTTTTTCGGGAGTTGAAAACAGAGAAGTTCTCGATGATATGGCAAAATGTAAAAGTCCAGCCTCTGTTATAGTCACCCTTTAAGCCGTCAATGTTACAAATTCCACACGCGTCTCTGTCCCGTCTCGCATTCCCACGCGAACTGTGTTTAACAAACGCTCACGCCGCGAGTAATACCCTCCCCCCCCCCCCCTCAATCACCGTTCACTCCCGTCACTATTTCAGTTCCCCTCTTTCCTCACTTCCCGCTCACTCTTGCGGGTTCTCCTCGAGTTCGCGTTATTTCACTGCTAGTTTCCACTCGGTGTTTGATCTTCTAGCCTGCCCCTCGATTTCGACTTTGTCTTGAGTTTCGGGTTGTTGCTCTCTGGTTGTCTTTCTCGTTTTCCGACCTTCTTGCTTGCTTCCTGGTATACGTTTTGCTTCGCGATTTGGATTGGTGTTCCCTCTCGCTCCTGAGTCCTGCACAGGATCCATACCTCCTACCTGCCCGCTCTTACAATCAATCTCTAAAGGCCTGGAGCAGCGAAACTATATACAGTTCTACGGGTGGCATGTTCACATAACGTATTTAGTAACCATTCAAGAGAGAAATCACGCTGTCAGGTGCCTGTCCTCCTCTTTCCCTGCTTTTGTTCTCCTGCTACGTTACCTTTGCTTATGCCCTGTTTTTCTCACACCTGAAGAAGGCTCCACGGACGAAACGCTGTGTTTTCTTTCTTCTCTTTTCAGCATGGAATAAACCTATTACTTGTTCCTTTGCAGCCTACGCATGCTGACGCAGCTACCCACCCGAACTACTACATCCACACGGAGGCCAGTATCTTGCAGACTAGTTAATATATTATTTGGAGATCGTCTCAGCTCTGAGCTCTATTCCAACAAAAAACTTGCAGAACAAAGTTTGAGACCAGCTGATCTTGATCTTTGAGCTGTGCTGAAGGCTCAGCATTGTTGTTGTTCTAATTAGCAAAAATTACAGGGGGCTCTAAAATCAGAACACTTCAATTGATCAAATCAGTCGGTTAATTTGTGGGCCATAATTATTACTTTTTATGTCTCGTGTCAGGATATAACTGAATGTGCCAGGCAGTGTAATGTTATTTTTAAAGTAAAGTTTCTGTTAAAATACATCAGATAGTCTTTTTGCATGTGTTTGAATGGTAAGGACTGCTTCCTCAGTTTTGTAATTCAAAAACAAATGAAAATAGAAGTAAAGCCTCCTTGTCGATATAAGGGTTATTACAAGTGTTCAATTGGCTTTGTGCTTTGGTTTAGATTTTGTTTCCTTGTAAGCATGAAATTTCAATGCTCGCTGCTTGGGGATACAAGACAGACTGGAGAATGCGGGCATCGATCTCGCTACCTCTCGCATGCTAAGCGATACCTGAAGAAGTACAGGCTCAGTGACCACAGCCTGGCCATAGAAACTGGGCAACACAGGCAGACCTGGCTGCCCAGAGAGGACAGGCTGTGCTCCCACTGCCAGCGGGGAGAAACAGAGACAGAGATGCACTTTCTGCTGCACTGTGACAAATATTCTAGGATTAGACAAACATTCCTGGCCAAATTTACAAATCTAATCCCAGAATCCCCACACCTGCCAGAATCACAACAAGTCCCAATCTTACTGGGAGAGGGAGGAGGGAACTCAGGTGAACTGGCAGCCCAGTATGTGATCTCCTGTCACAGCCTGAGGAACAGTGAGTCTGTCTCACAAAAAATGCTGCATATGTTTAAATGTAAATATCTTATGTCTAAATTAAGATGTAAATGTCTTTGGATTTTTCCATGTTAACTGTATTTGTTTTACTTTGACAATGCTGATTTATTCATTGGTCTTGTCAGCAAAGCATCTTGAAATGAATTGAATTGACTGAGCAGCACATGATTGGCTACAATCTCAGCCAGAATCTTGACAGCAGGGTGCGCTGTGATTGAGCAAAAACTCTCAAGAATGAACATCTTCCTTACTCTGCTTCTCTCTTTCAGTAGGACAGCAGACCTTGTTGGGTGAGCAGATCACAGATTTAAAAAAAAAAGCTTCTTTCATCAAGCAAAGTACCTGAACTTGACTCTGGAATCATAAAAGCACACCTGTAATGAAGCAATGAAACCTCAAATCAGGATAGTTTCTTACATAAATTCAAGAAGTGATCGATTTTAACTTAATGCTACAATGAAGGTTTCATTGCTACACTTAATATTAACAAAACGCTCACCCGACAAAGAAGTAAGAAAGATACACCGCTGAGGTTCCACCAAGATTTAAACTTGGATCACTGGATTCAAAGTCCAGAGTGCTAACCATTACATCATGGAACCAATAAGCGAGTAGGCTCATTAAATCTGAAAACGTAAATAAAACACGGAAAAATAATCCCACAAACCTTCGAGTATCAAGACGTCTCGCTGTGCAAAAAAGTCTTTGTATCAAATAGATCTTATTTTCTCTTTCTTACACACAGCAGCTCTGAGTGTCGCTGCTGTCGCTACACAGACTGTAAAAGCGTGTCGATCGCTCTCTGTGTCCTACTAAGATCACCGGCATGAATCCCAGTTACCGCTGTCTTCTCTTCACACACAGGGAGAGAGTCGACCGTTTCCCTGGTGGTCTAGTAGTTAGGATTCGGTGCTCTCCCCACCGCGGCCTGGGTTCGACTTCAGGTCAGGGAAGAGTCTCCTTTTCCTTCCTTTCTGTCATTACAGCTTCACTGGACACTGAAGATCCGTAGCTTCTTCTTCTTCTTCTTTTTCACAGCCTTAGTCCCAGACTGTCCTGGGGTCAGCTGCTTTGGTTGCTCTTCTCCACTTGTCTCTGTCGAGCACATCTTCCTCACTCACTTCACATACCTCCATATCTTTTCTCACACAATCTATCCATCTCTTTCTAGGCCTGCCTCTTCCCCTGTTACCTTCCACCTCAAATTCCATTACCCTCTTTGTTACTTCCTCAACGTCCCTCCTCATGATATGTCCATACCACCGTAACCTTGCCTCTCGCATCTTCTCAACTACATCCACCACCCTACATCGTCTACGGATTTCTTCATTTCTGATCTTCTCCTTCATTGAAATCTGCAGAATCCATCTCAACATCCTCATTTCAGTTCTTCTCATCAAGTTCTCTTCCTTCTTTCCAACTTCCAAGCATTCAGCTCCATATAGTAGTACAGGTCTAATCACAGTCTTGTACATTTTGCACTTTAACTTTCTAGGAATTTTCCTGTCACAGATTATTCCAGTTATTTCCCTCCACTTGTTCCATCCAGCTTTCACTCTTTGTTTTACTGCCTCCAGTGTTTCCCCTCCCTTTACCAGTTTTATTCCAAGGTATTTAAAGCCATCAACCTGTTTCAGTTTTCCTCCATTTGTCTCCTCAACAGTGGTCATAGTATCTCCTCTTCTCTCCATTACCATTATTTCAGATTTTTCTGCATTCATTTTCAGTCCACCCTTTTCCAGACTCCTCTGCCATTTGAACACTTTCTCCTGTAGTTCTACTTCTGAATCTGCCATCAGTGCCACATGATCAGCAAAGATGAGTTCCCAAGGCACTTCTGTTCTTACCTCCTCTGTCAGTGTGTCAATAATGTTTATAAAAAGGAAAGGACTTAGTGCTGATCCTTGGTGTACTCCAACTGTGATTTCAAACTCTTTTGTCTCTCCCCGTTGTGTGACCACCTTCGTAGTTGCATCTCTATAAGTTGCTTGAACTAACTTCACCATGCTTTCTGGTACTCCTTTCTTCCTAAAGCACCAATACACCACCTCTCTGGGCACACGGTCATATGCCTTCTCCAAGTCCAGAAAGGCCACATACAGCTTTTTCCCTTTCTCCAGTGTCTTCTCCTGTAACTGTCTCATCACAAAAATGGCATCTGTTGTGCTTTTCCCTGCTGTGAATTCAAATTGTGAGTTGTGGATCCTGACTATCTTCCTAAGTCTCTTGTTCAGAATTTTTTCCAGGATTTTCAATCCATGTTCCAGAAGTTTTATTCATCTATAGTTTTTACACTCCACTTGGTCTCCTTTCTCCTTGTACATGGTAACCATACTGCTTTTTGTCCATTCTTCTGGAATTCTCTCTTCCTTTGCAATATTGCAAAGGATATTGCAAAGGATCTTCAGCTACTGAAGATCTGTAGCAGATTGCATAAATAAACACATTTCTGTGTTTTTAATGCAAGTTTCAGCAGAACAGGGTGAGCTCTTGAAAAAAAATAAATGTACTTGCAGTACATCTCTGTACCTCTGTGGACCCTGCTCTTTTGTTCTGGATGTTTCTGAAAATTGGATGGCACTCAGATATATATAAATAAATATACTCTTGTTTCTCCGGCTACTTACCTTTCCAATGTAGAAGAAAGACTTCCAGGCCTGTCAATGTACTGTCTTCTTATTTTCCATTTAGCTTCTTAGACAACTGAACCTGTCTCAGGAGTAGGTTCTGTAAAGAGAGTATTGAGGGGCGATGTGTCGTGTCCAGAGAGGACAGGCTCAGTGACTACAGCCTGGCCATAGAGACTGGACACAGACAGACCTGAGTGTCCAGAGAGGACAGAATCAGTGACCACACCCTGGCCATAGAGACTGGACACAGAGAGAATCAACTGAACAGGGAAGACAGGCTGCTGCTGAGGCAGGGAGTCAGAACTCAGGGCCTGGGTACACAGAGGTGTCCCTGAACACACAGCAGGAAAGTTAGTGGTTGTGTTGTTCCTGGTGATTTCTGAGGAGCAGATTGAGCGAGCGTGATGAGTCATGAGTTCAGAGTAATGGACAGAGCGAGGAGCAGCAGAAGAAAGAGGACTGTGGGGTTTTCCATGAGAGTGGACAATCAAGTTCAATCTAGGATCACAGAGGGGGCTGGAAGTACGATGTTAAACCACTTCAAACACTAATAACTAAGGGGTGGCACTGGCTGTTATCACGTTAGTTTATTGGATATGCTTTTATTCCTAGAACATCTTCATATTAAAGTATCCGAAAGCAACTGTAGCGCTTCCCCGAGCACCATCTAGAGCTGTTGGATAAGGCTCTGCGTCCTACTGCTCCTGTCTGCCAGCAATAGCTTTGACTAAAGCCTAATTCCTTGTGCGCTTTTAACCTTCTGGCAACGACTGGCGAAACTGCAGTAAGCACAGGTTGAAAACATCCACTTGTTCAAATCAAATCAAAGTTTATTTATCAAATGCACAACAATACAGCGTGCTGCAGTAGTTGCTGGCAATTAAATGTCTTTTCTGCAAGCTCACAAAAATCACAAGAATCACAAAATTAAGGTTACGAAAATAAGGTTACATAATAATAGAAAATAATGTAATAAAATATTGGTTACTAAAAAAACAGTTTTTTTTTTCAGACAGAACAGTTTGTAGGGCTCAGATGTACAGCGGCTACAGCAGAGCATCAGCATCACACAGATACTCTAGTCTCACTCAGACAGATTGAACACGCTGAAGATCAGATTATCACATCATCACAGAATTTCATGGTGACACATAGAAGGTGAAAAGCGCACAAGTAATTAGTCTTTCATCAAAGCCATTGCTGGCAGACAGGAGCAGTAAAAGACATTAGATGTTATTTTAAGACAAAATGTAGAAAACACCTGTATGCAAATTAGAGAAATTGGAAGAGTGGTTGGTAGAGCGGAGAACTGCAGTGAAAACCGCTGGAAGGCCTAAAATCGCTGGTTCGAATCCCCTTTGAAGGAAGGCTGTGTTCTCTGACATCGAAATTAAAAAGAGCGAATCTCAGAGGTTCATTGAAAGCTCAATAACAGCTAAAGCAAAAGTTAACGGTGTTAATCTGTTGATACCAGCAGTAACTTCGAACCTGTTACTGCCAAAGAACATTTAAGGTGCCTTTTCGGGAGTAGCAAAAGAGAAGTTCTCGATGATTTAGCAAAATGTAAAAGGGGAAAACCCGCAGCCTCGTGGACCAGCAGCAACCCCTCATTGTATAAGGCTGTTCCTTTGTTGTTTTTAAAGTAAGAACGGCGTTTCTTTTAAAATACGCCAGATAGTCTTTTTACATGTGTTTGAATATCAAGGACTGCTTCCTCTGCTTTGTAATTGAAAAATGGATAAAAATAAAGTAAAGCCTCTTTGTCGCTATGAGGGCGTTTTGCGCTATTACATGTTCGGTGTTGTTACGGATTCGGCCAGTGAAACCGAAACCAAGTAATGAACCCACTTGCAGGAGCCGATAGAGACAAGTCGTGATCCAAATACCGCAGACGAAGGAGAGAGCCGAGAGTCCAGGGGAAGCCAGTGATCCAAACTGGGAGAGAGTGGCCAAAGCCAGACCGTAATCCAAAACCGTAGACGAAGGAGAGAGCCGAGAGTCCAGGAGAAGCCAGAGATCCAAACTGGGAGAGAGCAATCGAAGCCGAGCCATAATCCAAAAAACGTAGTAAAAGGGGAGAAAACAAAGTCGGAACCAGAACAGTACGAAGAGGTAGAAGGCGTAGCGCAACTAAGTAGCTCGAAAGGAAAACCAATACTGAGCGAGGAGGTAGGGAAAGACTAATGCTTAAATACAAGATGAGACGGAGGTGTGGTGGTGAAAGCGTAGACTAATGGACTTAAGCTACGCCTTCTTCTGCCTCTTTCGTTGCCGGGAGGCAGGGATCGTAACAGGTGTTCTATTGAAGTGGTTTTGATTTTGAGTCCTTGTACTGATTGTTTTTTGTGTGTGTGTCTGCCGTGGCACAGTAGAGTTCAGCAGCCTAAGTAATTGTTGCTTAACCTCTGTGTGAGTGTGAGAGAGAGACAATATGTATCATAAGGTTCCGCTAATTCTGCTGATTATACCGATCGAGAATTGCATTGTAATTTGGAGGGTGAGCACGAAGAGGTTCTAAAAGTTCCCCTGTAAACACATGACAAGATTTGGAATGCATGACTAACATTAAGATAATATTGACGGATAGATGCGAGTGTGCATTTTACAGATAACTATTCAGATCGCCTCTAAATGCCCTGCAGTCCTTTTAAGTGAACGACGTTTACAGAGCTAAAATACATCCAAAGTATGTATTTGATGCTTTTATTAGCACACTATCTTGCAATTAAAGGTACGATGAATTGGCACTGTAATACGACTATAACAATTGAGTGTTAAGTCTTGTGGGAAGTCACGAATTTCCCAGTTAGGTGTCTTTTGGCATCGAAAATAGAAAACTGTCGCATTTTCGGGGTCGGCGCGGACGGACACAGAGATTCATACAGTCGTTGAATGAAACACGTGCTTTTATTTTTCGGCACAGGCAGCACAGCACCCCCGCGCCCCTGCGCTAGCAGAGAGAGTGAGCGAGCAGGTAGTTCCACAGCGATAGGGTGGCAATTGGGTACAAGTATAAAAGGGGTGCGAAACCAGGGAACTATTTACAAGAATGCGGGCGATCTCACCAAACTGTACGCCCGTTTTGCAGTGGGTCAGCTTTGCTGGTCAGCGGCTTTCTTAGTACCCCAGCCGGGCGCTCTTCGGCCGCAGCGCCAGGCGAATGGCTACAGTACTAATTTCGTGGGTTTCATACAAGTTTAGAAGCATCATGAAGAATCAAACAAGGTCTTCAGAACTGAATATTTTAATACCTTTGCAGTTTTTATTCTCATGGCGCCTCACTCGATATTACCCTTGGGGCGATGCATTTACTGATGCATTTACAACCTGTGGTTGTAATGTATGTAAAATCACCGTGATTGTAAGATCTTTGGTTTTAAGTTTCTAAGGCACGTGTTTTCCTTTCCTTTCCCTACCGTGACTCGCTGTTGCCAAACGTTTAACTGTGGGATACCATCGCGACAAGCCCTCCGCAGCATGTCATGATAGGGACCCATTGTACAGTATATCGCATGTATATCGAGGCAGTGTATATCACGACTGGCGCCTTGCTTCCATGCAACCCTGGTAGCGCTGTCGCAACAAAGGTCTCATATCCGGACATGCTATACCCAGATAGGACGTGTAGCGATATATGGACATTGTGTCCCGACAAGGGGTCAGCATATCCTGTCAGGGTATGTCCTATCGCAACATATGGACTCCATGTCGCGACATGAGCGCAGGGCACTTTTGTCGGGGTATTTCAAATCGCGATATGCGGGCTCAATGTCGCGACATGAGGGCGGGGCACTTTTGTCGGGGTAAGTCATATCGCGATATGCGGGCTCCATGTCGTGACATGGTGCGGGGGTGTTTTGTCGAGGTATGTCATATCGTGATATATGGACTTAATGTCGCGAGTGGCGCCATGACAGTGGTGGGCCAGTCGCAATGGGTATCGCGATGTGATGGTGATGCCCGCACTCCTATCGTGACATGCTATCGGAGTCGTGACCTCGCTGTGGATGCCATGGCGTTCTTTGTCGGCTATTCACTTTTGAAGCACACAGCACACACAGTACACACCGAACTTCCGCTGTGGCGCTTTACCCACTCAGAGTGTCGTTTCTCACTTTTCACCCAATCGCGGCCCGAACTGTTCGGGGCTTTAGCCAATCACGGGACTGAGAGCTGTTCAAGCCAGCAGCGCCAGGTGGATCGCCTTGTTTACTGTAAATGAGAATCTATTTTTAAAATGCTTTACTTATTTGCACTATAACTACAGTACTAGGCTTATTTTTAAACGTCTTTATTGATTCACAATGTCCCATACTCTTCGAAATAAATACATTTTTTATTTGCAATATAACTGTCTCCGCTGCTTTCTGTAACGAATACATGGTATTTGAACAATTTGAATCGTTTATTTAAGGTAGGGGAGACACCTTCTGCTTTGTGCTTCAATCATTAATAGACATGTACAGTTTATTTTCATTATATTGTTATGCTCGTGCTTTTAAATTAGGTTTTTAATGTTAAATTATATCGATCTTGAAACTAATACTAAAATGTGAATATGGGCTCTCGTGTTGTACCAGCGGTAATTTGGAAACTGGCGTCTCTTCACCAATGAAAGAAGTACACAAGCCATACATTTTCGAGAACATGGTTAAAAATGAAAAGAAAACATCTAACCCAATGTTGTAACATAGTAACTCCTCCCTAAATGTAAGACTGTTTATTCGCGTAAAGCCTGCAAAGTCTGTGCTCAACTGATGAAAAGATCACAACTGAAAGATCTGGTGGTCGTGACTTTGCCGTTTTGCCAGGAAAAGAAGGCGCTATATTGAAATATATTGAAACATCCACCCCACCTGACCAGATATAGTCGGAAAACAAATTGCCCCCATTGTTTTAATCACAATCGGGAGTTCAAGTACCGAGTTCGTTGGTACCCGTAAACTTCCTTGTAGACAGTCACGTGATTACCCGACCAAACAAGGCGCTATATCTCGGTAAAGCAGCACAAACGCTACTTACAGCGACACAAACCGGCACAAACGCAGCACTAACGATTGCGGTGAGTTTCGACGTTTGTGCTGTTCGACGGGCGGGTGGGCAACTTCGTGGAGCAGGACGTGCAAACATGTCTGGGTCATTACATTGCAGACTGCAGAAGACTCGACTTCACCTGAGGATCTAACACAGGGGCTCATACCTGTGTCTTCAGAGGGCAGGTGTGCCTTCACGCTGTATTCTACACCAACGACTGGCCGGAAACACAAAGATAACCGGAGTGTGAGCTCATCGCTTCATGTTTGCGCAAAGACCCCTTTAAATACAAACACGCGGATAATGACAGTTTATTAAAGAATCCAGATGTATGTTCACTTCTGTTATGTGAAAATAAAAGTTTCCAATATTGCCACGGTCCGCTGGTGTGAGACGGTGGACTTTCCAGTCTTGCTTCTCGGATGTGTTATTTACTACCTGCGACAACCTTGTACGTAGTGCCCTTAATAACATACAAACAATGAAAAAAATAGCACAAAGGCTACTTTCAACTGCACAAACCGGCACAGACGAATGAGGTGGGTATCATTGTGCTGTCTGTACGGGGGGGGGGGGGGGGCAACTTCACGGAGCTCAAGGCAAACCCTGCATGGTACTTTTAATACAATATTTCGGACGGATTTTGAATCTTGCGTTTTACGTTGTGTTCATTGTATTTTGCAATCAATTATTAACTTCAGAGTAATTAACTTCAAAATACTGAGTAATCTAAAAGCAAGCATAAGAAATACTTTGAACTTGTTCAATACTTTGAACAAGTGAAAATGAGCTCTGGCAGCGTTTCTTTAGCTGAAGACAATGTCCTCATATGAGAGACCTTTGCAAACTAGCTGTCATTTGAACGGGAATTTGCCGACTCTTAGACAGTGACGAGATTATCGCCATATTCAATTCCAAGTCCCGACGCCTGCGTCTGGTCTAGAAGACCAAAACCTCACAACAGAGGCAGGCACTGATTGTTTTTTGTGTGTGTCCGCCGTGGCGCAGTAGCTTTCAGCAGCCTAGGTAACTGTTGCTTAACCTCTGTGTGTGTGTGAGAGAGAGACAGTATGTATCATAAGGTTCCGCTAATTCTGCTGATTATAGCGATCGAGGATTGCATTGTAAATTGGAGGGTGAGCACGAAGAGGTTCTAAAAGTTCCCCTGTAAACACATGACAAGATTTGGAATGCATGACTAACATTAAGATAATATTGACGGATAGATGCGAGTGTGCATTTTACAGATAACTATTCAGATCGCCTCTAAATGCCCTGCAGTCCTTTTAAGTGAACGACGTTTACAGAGCTAAAATACATCCAAAGTATGTATTTGATGCTTTTATTAGCACACTATCTTGCAATTAAAGGTACGATGAATTGGCACTGTAATACGACTATAACAATTGAGTGTTAAGTCTTGTGGGAAGTCACGAATTTCCCAGTTACGTGTCTTTTGGCATCGAAAATAGAAAACTGTCGCATTTTCGGGGTCGGCGCGGACGGACACAGAGATTCATACAGTTGTTGAATGAAACACGTGCTTTTATTTTTCGGCACAGGCAGCACAGCACCCCCGCGCCCCTGCGCTAGCAGAGAGAGTGAGCGAGCAGGTAGTTCCACAGCGATAGGGTGGCAATTGGGTACAAGTATAAAAGGGGTGCGAAGCCAGGGAACTATTTACAAGAATGCGGGCGATCTCACCAAACTGTACGCCCGTTTTGCAGTGGGTCAGCTTTGCTGGTCAGCGGCTTTCTTAGTACCCCAGCCGAGCGCTCTTCGGCCGCAGCGCCAGGCGAATGGCTACAGTACTAATTTCGTGGGTTTCATACAAGTTTAGAAGCATCATGAAGAATCAAACAAGGTCTTCAGAACTGAATATTTTAACACCTTTGCAGTTTTTATTCTCATGGCGCCTCACTCGATATTACCCTTGGGGCGATGCATTTACTGATGCATTTACAACCTGTGGTTGTAATGTATGTAAAATCACCGTGATTTTAAGGTCTTTGGTTTTAAGTTTCTAAGGCACGTGTTTTCCTTTCCTTTCCCTACCGTGACACGCTGTTGCCAAACGTTTAACTGTGGGATACCATCGCGACAAGCCCTCCGCAGCATGTCATGATAGGGACCCATTGTACAGTATATCGCATGTATATCGAGGCAGTGTATATCACGACTGGCGCCTTGCTTCCATGCAACCCTGGTAGCGCTGTCGCAACAAAGGTCTCATATCCGGACATGCTATACCCAGATAGGACGTGTAGCGATTTATGGACATTGTGTCCCGACAAGGGGTCAGCATATCCTGTCAGGGTATGTCCTATCGCAACATATGGACTCCATGTCGCGACATGAGCGCAGGGCACTTTTGTCGGGGTATTTCAAATCGGGGTATGTCATATCGCGATATGCGGGCTTTATGTCGCGATATTGGCTCTCGGCACTTTTGTCGGGGTATGTCATATCACGATATACGGGCTTCATGTCGCGACATGGGGGCGGGGCAGTTTTGTCGGGGTAAGTCATATCGCAATATGCGGGCTCCATGTCGTGACATGGTGCGGGGGTGTTTTGTCGAGGTATGTCATATCGTGATATATGGACTTAATGTCGCGAGTGGCGCCATGACAGTGGTGGGCCAGTCGCAATGGGTATCGCGATGTGATCGTGACGCCCGCTCTCCTATCGTGACATGCTATCGGAGTCGTGACCTCGCTGTGGATGCCATGACGTTCTTTGTCGGCTATTCACTTTTGACCTCATTGCGACTTCTCTTAGAATGATCAGTAATTGGAAACCAATGCATGTGTTACTGTGTATCCAGCGTGCTCATACAGCACACACAGTACACACGGAACTTCCGCTGTGGCGCTTTACCCACTCAGAGTGTCGATTCTCACTTTTCACCCAATCGCGGCCCGAACTTTTCGGGGCTTTAGCCAATTACGGGACTGAGAGCTGTTCAAGACAGCAGCGGCAGGTGGATCGCCTTGTTTACTGTAAATGAGAATCTATTTTTAAAATGCTTTACGTATTTGCACTATAACTACATCATCTTATTTTTAAACGTCTTTATTGATTCACAATGTCCCATACTCTTCGAAATAAACACATTTTTTATTTGCAATATAACTGTCTCCGCTGCTTTCTGTAACGAATACATGGTATTTGAACAATTTGAATCGTTTATTTAAGGTAGGGGAGACACCTTCTGCTTTGTGCTTCAATCATTAATAGACATGTACAGTTTATTTTCATTATATTGTTATGCTCGTGCTTTTAAATTAGGTTTTTAATGTTAAATTATATCGATCTTGAAACTAATACTAAAATGTGAATATGGGCTCTCGTGTTGTACCAGCGGTAATTTGGAAACTGGCGTCTCTTCACCAATGAAAGGAGTACACAAGCCATACATTTTCGAGAACATGGTTAAAAATGAAAAGAAAACATCTAACCTAATGTTCTAACATAGTAACTCCTCCCTAAATGTAAGACTGTTTATTCGCGTAAAGGCTGCAAAGTCTGTGCTCAACTGATGAAAAGATCACAACTGAAAGATCTGGTGGTCGTGACTTTGCCATTTTGCCAGGAAAAGAAGGCGCTATCTTGAAATATATTGAAACATCCACCCCACCTGACCAGATATAGTCGGAAAACAAATTGCCCCCATTGTTTTAATCACAATCAGGAGTTCAAGTACCGAGTTTGTTGGTACCCGTAAACTTCCTTGTAGACAGTCACGTGATTAGCCGACCAAACAAGGCGCTATATCTCGGTAAAGCAGCACAAACGCTACTTACAGCGACACAAACCGGCACAAACGCAGCACTAACGATTGCGGTGAGTTTCGACGTTTGTGCTGTTCGACGGGCGGGTGGGCAACTTCGTGGAGCAGGACGTGCAAACATGTCTGGGTCATTACATTGCAGACTGCAGAAGACTCGACTTCACCTGAGGATCTAACACAGGTGCCCATACCTGTGTCTTCAGAGGGCAGGTGTGCCTTCACGCTGTATTCTACACCAACGACTGGCCGGAAACACAAAGATAAAAGGAGTGTGAGCTCATCGCTTCATGTTTGCGCAAAGACCCCATTAAATACAAACACGCGGATAATGACAGTTTATTAAAGAATCCAGATGTATGTTCACTTCTGTTATGTGAAAATAAAAGTTTCCAATATTGCCACGGTCCGCTGCTGTGAGACGGTGGACTTTCCAGTCTTGCTTCTGGGATGTGTTATTTACTGCCTGCGACAACCTTGTACGTAGTGCCCTTAAAAACATACAAACAAAAAAAAAAACAGCACAAAGGCTACTTTCAACCGCACAAACCGGCACAGACGAATGAGGTGGGTTTCATTGTGCTGTCTGTAGGGTGGGGGGGGGGGGGGGGCAACTTCACGGAGCTCAAGGCAATCCCTGCATGGTACTTTTAATACAATATTTCGGACGGATTTTGAATCTTGCGTTTTACGTTGTGTTCATTGTATTTTGCAATCAGTTATTAACTTCAGAGTAATTAACTTCAAAATACTGAGTAATCTAAAAGCAAGCATAAGAAATACTTAGAAC
Source organism: Atractosteus spatula (assembly GCF_055471065.1). Lineage (NCBI taxonomy): Eukaryota > Metazoa > Chordata > Actinopteri > Semionotiformes > Lepisosteidae > Atractosteus > Atractosteus spatula. The sequence goes on along the minus strand of NC_142711.1, from coordinate 17,939,519 downwards.
TGTTACAAGCAACAAGTGAAAATGAGCTCTGGCAGCGTTTCTTTAGCTGAAGACAATGTCCTCATATGAGAGACCATTGCAAACTAGCTGTCATTTGAACGGGAATTTGCCGACTCTTAGACAGTGACGAGCTTGTCGCCATATTCAATTCCAAGTCCCGACGCCTGCGTCTGGTCTAGAAGACCAAAACCTCACAACAGAGGCAGGCACTGATTGTTTTTTGTGTGTGTCCGCCGTGGCACAGTAGCGTTCAGCAGCCTAGGTAATTGTTGCTTAACCTCTGTGTGTGTGAGAGAGAGACAGTATGTATCATAAGGTTCCGCTAATTCTGCTGATTATACCGATCGAGGATTGCATTGTAAATTGGAGGGTGAGCACGAAGAGGTTCTAAAAGTTCGCCTGTAAACACACGACAAGATTTGGAATGCATGACTAACATTAAGATAATATTGACGGATAGATGCGAGTGTGCATTTTACAGATAACTATTCAGATCGTCTCTTAATGCCCTGCAGTCTTTTTAAGTGAACGACGTTTACAGAGCTAAAATACATCCAAAGAATGTATTTGACGCATTTATTAGCACATCTTGCAATTAAAGGTACGATGAATTGGCACTGTAATGCGACTATAACAATTGAGTGTTAAGTCTTGTGGGAAGTCACGAATTTCCCAGTTAGGTGTCTTTTGGCATCGAAAATTGAAAACTGTCGCATTTTCGGGGTCGGCGCGGACGGACACAGAGATTCATACAGTTGTTGAATGAAACACGTGCTTTTATTTTTCGGCACAGGCAGCACAGCACCCCCGCGCCCCTGCGCTAGCAGAGAGAGTGAGCGAGCAGGTAGTTCCACAGCGATAGGGTGGCAATTGGGTACAAGTATAAAAGGGGTGCGAAGCCAGGGAACTATTTACAAGAATGCGGGCGATCTCACCAAACTGTACGCCCGTTTTGCAGTGGGTCAGCTTTGCTGGTCAGCGGCTTTCCTAGTACCCCAGCCGGGCGCTCTTCGGCCGCAGCGCCAGGCGAATGGCTACAGTACTAATTTCGTGGGTTTCATACAAGTTTAGAAGCATCATGAAGAATCAAACAAGATCTTCAGAACTGAATATTTTAATACCTTTGCAGTTTTTATTCTCATGGCGCCTCACTCGATATTACCCTTGGGGCCATGCATTTATTGATGCATTTACAACCTGTGGTTGTAATGTATGTAAAATCACCGTGATGGTAAGATCTTTGGTTTTAAGTTTCTAAGGCACGTTTTCCTTTTCTTTCCCTACCGTGACACGCTGTTGCCAAACGCTTAACTGTGGGATACCATCGCGACAAACCCTCCGCAGCATGTCGTGATAGGGACCCCATGTATATCACATGTATATCGAGGCAGTGTATATCACGACTGGCGCCATGCTTCCATGCAACCCTGGTAGCCTGTTGCAACAAAGGTCTCATATCCGGTCATGATATACCCAGATAGGACGTGTAGCGATATATGGACTTTCTGTCGTGACATGGGGTCAGCATATCCTGTCAGGGTATGTCCTATCGCAACATATGGACTCCATGTCACGACATGAGGGCAGGGCACTTTTGTCGGGGTATGTCATATTGTGATATGCGGGCTCTATGTCGTGACATGGTGCGGGGGTGGTTTGTTGAGGTATGTTATATGGACTTAATGTCGTGAGTGGCGCTATGACAGTGGTGGGCCAGTCGCAATGGGTATCGCGATGTGATCGTGATGCCCACACTCCTATCATGACATGCTATCGGAGTCGTGACCTCGCTGTGGATGCCATGACGTTCTTTGTCTGCTATTCACTTTTGACCTCATTGCGAGTTCTCTAAGAATGATCAGTAATTGGAAACCAATGCATGTGTTACTGTGTATCCAGCGTGCTCCGAACACTGACACAGTTACAAAGTGCACAGCTGCTGAAGTCACACTCCCACTGTTCACACTCCCTGCCCCCTTGGTTGTTAGTATATATTTCATCTCAGGATCTCATACATGGCTGGGAAGCTTGATCCACACCCCCACCACTCTTTGTGTAAAGAAGTGCCTCTGTTCTCTGTTTGAAATGGGTCATTCAGACAAATAGAAATTGAATGATAATTTATACATATTAAGATCACCTTGTTGCACTAGTCTGCCCTGCTTTAAAAGTAATTTCTAAGACATTTGTAAGATAATGATAATAAGATTAATTATTTTTAAAAGGTAATAAGATTCAAACCATCAGGAGGAAGAGAGTCAGACAGTGCCACTTGTCTGTCCACTGTATCATTACAGGCCTGTGTGGGCTTGAATTCCACATAGTCCCTTTGGCATCTATTCTGAATGATGGGTTTTTAAATGTCTAACTTATTATTATTATGGGCTGTGGGAGCCCATCAGATAAGAGTTTCACTTATCACTTTATTCACAGTCAGACAAAAGGAAACTGATAGAACTCTTTGCTGTGGACAACTACTGTATGAACCTCCCCTAAATCTCTAAATGGTCAGATTTCACTGAATGACAGCTAGTTTCACCTATCAGAGCGCTCCTTTCACATTGAGCGTTAGATCCCTCTCACTCATTCTTTTTTTCTGTGGTTATTATTTGGATTCAGGTCCAGATACGTGACAAGAGTTTTTGCAGCTACTTAGTAAGAACTTAGTAAGGGTTTTTGATACTTTGTGATTTAACAAGGTTTTACATTTACGATATGAGGTTTTTACTGTAAAAATTGCAAATAAGCAGTTTGTGATCTTTGAAAAGAGTGCATCTTTTTAATGTATAATCAGGAAAATAATCTTATAAAAATGAAGGAAAAGTTCTTTTGTTTCTTACGATCTATAGTTTGTGGTGCTGTCTTTCAATTTTCCTGCAAAAGTTGATTAAATCTACAAGTGAAGCTCTATATGCTTTCATTTATGAACTCAATGCTGGGTCATACATTTGTTTTTGTTTTTTTAAATAGTGATTTTAGTCTCAACAGAGCCTACAGTCCCGATTGTGCTGGGAGTCCTGTCTGTGATTGTGGTGGTTGTTTCTGCTGCACTGTGCTACTGGAAACATTTGAGAGACAAGAACAAAGAAGGTAAGAGTCTACAGTATTTTTTAGTGCATCCCTAATCGATAAGAGGATCTCATCCAGATGTTTCTTGGAAGAAGCCAGGACATCGGCTTCAATGACTGGCTCAGCAACACTGTCCCACACTCCCACCACCGTTTGTGTAAAGAAGCGCTACCTGATCACAGTTTTAAATGCTCTTCCACACAGTGTCCACTTCTGTCCTTTGCTTGAGTTTTCACTGTTGAAAACAGAAGAATCCCTGGGTTGAGGGCTGAAGCTTGAGAATTTTGATCTCTCGTATCCGGTCCCCACTAGTCTTCTCAGTTCAACACCAGATATGTCCTGTTTCTTAGGAACCTCAGTGTAGAACATTCCTTTAAACTCTGACGTTCTCAGCACTGATCAGCAACATTATTAAAAAAATATGCAATATTCTAAATTAGGGACGGTAGAACGCTGGCCTGTGATTACTTCTCCTCTCTCTCACTGTGCCTCCTGTCCTGTTGCGTACGTTTATTACAGATTGATTCCCTCTTGTCTCCTCTCTCTCGCTGTGTTAAGGTCCTCACAGTGATGTTGTGTACGCTGACGTACAGCTCAGCTCCTCCCAGCCCCGGACTCCGGGGTCAGCTCCCAGCCCCAAGCCGGTGAGTCACTGTCTCTGTCCGACTGCTGTCCCGACTGGTAACCGACTGTCCTGCTCTCAGAGCTCGGTTTGACACTCCCTGACCTCTGCCATTGATGGGTTGAGGGAGCCCAGTCTCCTCTGGAACAGTGGGGCTGAGACTGAGAAGGGGTTTGATCCAGGCAGAGAAAGGTTGAACCCAGGGGCCTGTTTCACACTCATTGGTGAAACAAGGACACAGGGTCACAATCAGAAACCAAAGGGGAATTAGTTTAGGATTAGTTTAAGATTTGCTCAGCTACAAAAAGCTATAAATAATAATTGCTTACACTTATATAGGTTTTTCTAGACACTCCACTCAAAGCGCTGTACAGGTAATGGGGACTCCCCTCCACCACCACCAATGTGCAGACCCACATGGATGATGCGACGGCAGCCATATTGCGCCAGTACATTCACCACACACCAGCTCCCAGTGGGGAGGAGAGCAGAGTAATGAAGCCAGTTCATAGATGGGGATTATTAGGAGGCCATGCTTGGTAAGGGCCAATGGGAAATTTGGCCAGTAGACTGGGGTTACACCCCTGCTCTTTTCAAGAAGCACCTTGGGATTTTTAATGACCACAGAGAGTCAGGACCTCGGTTTTACATCTCATCCAAAGGACAGCGCCTGTTTACAGTATAGTGTCCCCATCACTATACTGGGGCATTAGGACCCACATGGACAGCAGGGTGAGTGCCCCTGCTGGCCCCACCAACACCTCTTCCAGCTGCAACCTTAGTTTTTCGCAGGAGGTCTCCCATCCAGGTACTGACCAGGCTTATAGCTGCTGAGCTTCAGTGGGTTTCCAGTTGTGAGTTGCAGAGCGATATGGCTACTGGCTTAATAAGCAGGATGGGTCAAATGGCCTCCTCTCATTTGCAGACAGTGCAATTAGTCTCCTGCTCTTTCTCCACGGACATGCCTGGTTATCGTTGACTGATGGAGCTCTAGTCCAGTCTTATCTTCCAGTCTCTGACAGGCCATAGTTGACGATCATGTGCTCATACTTCAGCTCCTGTGCTCAGTGTCTCACCCTGACTCTCTCTCGGCAGGATGCTGACGAGCCCTGTGTCTATGCTGTCATTAACACTTAATCTCCTGCCTCGCCCCACCTCATGGGGGTCCGGAAGATGACACTCTTCCTGGATCACTGAAGGTCAAAGGTCAAGGTCAGCATCTCCTGGTGCAGCACACCGGGTGTGGTCTCATGTCAAACTGCAGAGGACTCTGGGAGCCGGCGTGAGATCATATTGAGTGCCGTCCGCCAGCGAGGGGCCCAGTGGAAAATAGTCAGACTGGACAAGTGGTCGCCGCAGTCCCATTATTCCTAAAATGTGTGTCCTAAGCTTGGCCAAAGATCACAGTCGTTGAGTTTGAAACGCCGCTGCAACAGGAATGGTTCCCAGTGCACCACCCGTTCCAGAAACTGCAGGTCACTTTCAGACATTGTGGTAGACGTGCGCCTCTGGATTTTCTGTTTTCTCTGCAGCAGTGTGAGTCTAAAGCAGTAGTGCTTGAATTAGAGCATGGTAGTTTATCCACTACTTGTGACTTCTGTCAACATCCTTTCATTATTCTGCTTAAATAGCCACAGAGGCTGGAAACAGTAGTGGGACAGTAGTGCTGTTGTAATATAATAACCTTCGCCCTCCTCTTCCTCATCCCCTGCCCCACACTGACTGAGGCTCTGTGTCCAGTAAGGCTCCTGCTACATCACCATCGTCAAGCCATGATCTACTGCATGACATGGTCCACTCAGGGGCCCTTATTCATTAAAGAGAGATATCTGGGTTCCTTCGCCTTCCTCCTCCTCGCTCCCAGCACACAGACCCCTCTCCCTCCTCCAGCCGCCTGTTCCTGCTTCACCTCTCAGAAACTCTGATGCACTGGGAGCCTTATCTACCTGTGCTCAAGCACCGACTGACTGACGGGTGAACACTTGTGTACCTGTGAGGACAGGGGAGGGGAACAGGGCTGGAGGTATTCATGGCCGGGGAGCAGGAAACCAGGCCCTGACTGGAGCAGAGTGCTCAGGGTGCCGAGAGCTGACATTGTCCACCACTGTCCTCCTCCAGCTGCTTGTTCCTGCTCCATTGCTCAGCAGCACTAACGCACTGGTGACCCTGAATACTGTACCTGTGCTCACGTAGGGATTGATCGTTGAGCACTTGTGCACCTGTGAGGTGAGGTTGCACACACATGGGATGGGTTTTTTTCAGCTGTGAAACGAATGAATTCCTCTTGTTTCACACGTCTCACATGAATGGTTTGTGTACCAGCTGCAGAGATCTGCAGGCACTGCTTTGCACATTCATTGTGCCTGACATTTACATTTCGTGTGGACACAATCAAAATGATCTAGTGATTTGCAAAGCATGCAGCAAAGAGAAGATGCATCTTTTGAGGAACAGGAGTTTTAAGCAATGACTCCTGTTCTATGAAAACCTGTGTGGTGTGGCAATATCTGTACAGGGGGAGAGGAAAGAGATGAGAGAGACACAGAGGAAGAAGAAGGGGGTTGTCTCGAGCTGTGCTCTCAGGTTGTGATCAGGGGAGAGCTGTATTAGAGTAAACGAGAGTGAGACAGAGAGAGGAAGAGCAGGGTTATCTCGAGCTGAGCTCTCAAGTTGCAGTCAGGGTCTGGCAGGACGAAGTCTGTGAGCCACGCTCTAGGGATGTGGTCAGGCGCAAAGGTGTGTCAGACTGAACGGTTCCTGGTTTCGCCCAGGCCAGAGGTATAGTCGTGGATCGACCAGTTGCTATAAGAGCTCTATGAAGCCGTAAGTGCCGCGTTCACCAGCTTCACTGAGCTGTGATTGTCCGCCCTTGCCCCGCTAGCAGAGTGTGCGCTATTATCGCTACATAGACTGAATGAGAATCCAGCAGATCTTATTTACTCTTTCTTACACACAGCAGCTCTCAGTGTCGCTGCTGTCGCTACACAGACTGTAAAAGCGTGTCGATCGCTCTCTGTGTCCTTTTAAGACCACCGGCGTGAATCCCAGTTACCGCTGTCTTCTCTTCACACACAATGAGAAAGCCGATCACCTCCCTGATGGTCTAGTGGTTAGGATTCGGCGCTCTCACTGCCGCCGCCCGGGTTCCGTTCCTGGTCAGGGAATGGTCTTCATTTTGTTTTGTTTTTTAAATCCGCTTAGGAGCAATGAACTTGAACAAAATGCACCTAATATTTTAATCCTGTTGAAACCTTTGTAACAGAGTGAATGAATGAATTTGTTTCTGTGTTTTTCACGCAGATTTCACGAGAACAGGGTAAGAACGTGAATAAAAATACATTCGTGTGGCAGTCTCTAATCTACAGAAGCTGCTGTTTTGTTCCGGAAGTAATTTGTTTACAGTTCCTAAAACGAAAATAAAGGTCATAACTCAGATTCTACCGAGATTTGAACTCGGATCGCTGGATTCAGAGTCCAGAGTGCTAACCATTACACCATAGAACCAAGACTTAAGCAGTTAAGCTACAGGTTCCCACTATGATCATCTGCGTGTTCAACCTGTCTCCGTGAGACTCCGGTGTCTGTGTGACGTCGATGCTCCGCTGTAGCCGCTGTGCATCTGAGCCCCACAAACGGTTCCGTCCGCTTTCAGTCTCACAGACACGTCCGCACTCCCGCTTAACAATCACCGATCAATAACCATCGGGCTCCAGACACTCCGCTCCTGCGCTCTGAGTCATTTGTGAGAGGAAAGAGCGCTCAAGTAGTTGCGTTGAAACACACTCTTTAGGTGCGCCAGTGGTGTAGTGGTATCATGCAAGATTCCCATTCTTGCGACCCGGGTTCGAATCCCGGCTGGCACATAAAACCGTGGTTTCCTTTAAACCTTCGCAAAGCAACGCAAAATATTGTTATTTTAATAACAATGGATTACGAATGCAGTTTATCGCAAGACTCTGGTGGACGGACACAGAGCCCTATCCAGCAGCTCTAGACGGTGCTCGGGGAAGCGCTTAGTCTGTTTCAGCACAGGGAGCGAGTATGAGCTCAGGCCGGCTCGGTTACTGTCGGACTGACCAGCAGCTTCACAGGATTGTTACTGTTGGTCCGATACGCTGCTTCCATCTCACTAAAAACTCACACTGGAGAGCTCGGTTTTGGAACGGGCTCACCTGAGAGGCAGAAAAGGACCGTTTGACTCCAGTCCTTGTATCTAAATACAAGAAAAAAATCTGTTTTACACACAAATATCAGCAGCAGCATGTGAGCTCATAAAGAAAACTGTTTACTTGTGGTCGGATTCTCACATGTGAGGTCTTCCCTTGTGCTCCTGCGTCAATTGTATCAATAAAGCGTCACTTTCCGTGGGGATCGGTCTCTCAGACACGTCCGGACTCGCTGTCAACCCTCACCCTGCGGTGCTGAGAGAACGAGCTCCTAAAATCTGAAAGCGAAAATAAACCACGGAAAAATAATCCCTCAAACACCTTCGAGTCTCAATATGCAAAACAAAGTCTATGTACCAAACAGATCTTATTTTCACTTTCTTACACAGAGCAGCTCTCAGTGTCGCTGCTGTCGCTACACAGACTGTAAAAGTGTGTCGATCGCTCTCTGTGTCCTATTAAGATCACCGGCGCGAATCCCAGTTACCACTGTCTTCTGTTCACACACAGTGAGAGACCCGACCGTCTCCCTGGTGGTCTAGTGGTTAGGATTCGGCGCTCTCACCGCCGCGGCCCGGGTTCGATTCCCGGTCAGGGAAGAGTCTCCTTTTCCTCCCTTTGTTATCATCACAGCCTCCCTGGAGATAAAATCGAACACATTTTGAAACCTTTGGAAAGCCAATGTTGCTGTGCCAATTTGTGGATTAGGTTTGCACACTTTACCGATAGATAATACTTTCTTACTTTCGGTACTGCCTATACGGCAATGAAGTGTGGGGTCCCCTCACAGACCGGGCGTACACTCAATGGGACAAACACCCAACAGAAACTCTGCACATGACGATCTGTAGAAAAATCCTTTACTTTTATTTTATGTTTTGCTCCATGTTAATTTAATTATTTTTATTTGCTTTAGCAACACCGATTGTACCCATCGGTCATGCTAATAAAGCACCTTGAATAAAATTGAATTAAAAGCGTTTCGCGCAGGCTAGTAACTGACTAGTAACTAGTAGTTAAACCCTCGCTACCAGGCTGCTGCACGCCTGACTTGTACATATCTGTGAAAACCCTCCAATGTGTTTTTCTATTTTTTTAGGAAATAAACTGTTAAAAGGGAGTCCTGTGTGAGCTCCTCCTGCACGCACCGGAGACTGCACACGATCAACTGTCAATCTGACAGAACTGGGAGGGATCCGCTGACGTCACCACAGCCTGGCAGAATAGGGACTGTGACGTTGGCGCCGTCAGGAAGTCGAGCAGTGCATTGTGGGAGTTGTAGTTAATAAAACACGGCTACGTCTGTGAGCAGCTATAGCCAGTTCTAATACCCGGCTTCCCGTAAGATAGGGTTGCTAGTGCACAAACAAAAAACGGCAACACAAAGAAAAATGAGACAGAAATGCTGTGACATGAAATACTTCTTCCACACTATTTATTGTGAAGCATTTCTATAGATAACGCTGCGGCAGCAGCACAACGACCTGAAATGCGTGATTGCTCCCAGAAGTTTTTCATGAAGAAGAAAGCCTGTGTATTTCCCGCAATGTGGGGAAAAAGAATAGTTTTCACCAGGCCGCCCTCCACAGAACATTCTACTGTCGTGGTGTTTTTAAGATTTTAGAAAATTCACAAAAACGTCTCATCAAGAGCTCAACACGTGCTCTCCCCTCAGCGCTGCTCTCTTCCCTAACAACAGATTATTATGAGAACCTATTTCCATTTTGAACACTTTTCACGTGTGACGCTTTTTTGTGTTACTATTTTTTGATTGTGCACTCATTTTTGTGTTGCCGTTTTTTCTCTGAGTACTATTTTTAGTTTGTGCACTCTTTTTTGTTTCTGTGTTTGGCACTTCTGGGTCACCGTACGTTTATGACCGACATAATAATGTAATGGAAAAAGGAAAAATGCGATTCGAATACCTCAATTGATTTATGAAGAGAAATGATCAAGCCTAAGTCTTTTTCGGGCTTTTGTTCTCCTACATTACCTTTGCTTACTGCCCTGTCTTTCTCACTGCTGAAGAAGGCTCCACGGCCGAAAAGTTGTGTTTTTTCATCTCTTTCAGCATGGAATAAACCCATTGCTTGTTGCAATTAGTGTTTCGTCAGTCATTGCTGGCAGACAGGAGCAGTGGAACGCAGAGCCCTATCCAGCAGCTCTAGACGGTGCTCGGGGACGCGCTAAGTCTGTTTCAGCACAGGGAGCGAGTATGAGCTCATTCCGGTTCGGTTACTGTCGAACTGGGCATTTGAGGCTCTTTGGATCGCAACGTGAAAAAACAACTGCCTACAGCGTGCGTCTTAACTAGTGTAGGAAGAGTAGATATCATATTTAACAAAAGAGTTTTTGGAGATACCGGGGATTGAAATCGGGGCCTCATACATACAAAGCATGCGCTCTACCACTGAGCTACATCCCCGACAAGCGCTCAATCTTTTCGGCTGTTTGATAGAGTCTGTGATTACCAGTCACAGACTGCAGCTCTCTGTCATGACGTGTGACGAGTTTTTAACGGTAAAAACAGGACATTCACACGTGAGGACAATAAACACGGATAAGTTTTGCTTCAGCCTTTATTGAGCTTTCGATCAAACTCTGATATTCGCTATTTTAAATTTTCGATGTCAGAGAACAATAAAACAGCGCCTTCCTTCGAGCCGGATTCGAACCAGCGACCTAAGGATTCCCAGCCTTTTCCACTACAGTCCACCGCTCTACCAACTGAGCTATCGAAGGGACGACAAGCACCTCTTTTCTCACACATTCAGCTCAAATTCGTGCGGTGTTCCTGGTCATTTCAATCGCATTTCGAAGTCAGGTTTTGGAAAAAGGAGTATGTTGCAATAATCAGTCGGTTAATTTGTAGGCCATAATTATTACTTTTTATGTCTGGTGTTAAGATATAACTGAATGTGCCTGGCAGTGTAATGATATTTTTAAAGCAAAGAAAGTCTCCTGTAAACAATGGAAGCTGTAATAAAGGCAAAGGGTGGACACACTAATCAATTAAAGATCTGACATTATATTTAGTTGTGGATGCTTTTGTGTAATTTTCTGTTAAATATATGTTTCCTGGAATAATTTCTGACATTGAAAAATCAAGTAATTGCACTTAATGACTGTTTTGACTGGAAATTAAATAAACGAAAGAGTAGTCTCTGACTTTTCACAGTACTGAAAGTGCTGTTAATATCTACAGTAGGTCAGTGGGAGTTAGTTATAATAGACATGAACACATTCTGTTAACTACCTTTTCTTCCTTCATTTTTTCGATAGTGGACTCTGGAATGTCCCTCTCCCTGAGGAAATCGATAAGATCCTCCATTCTGCAATTGTGGTCTGAGAGAATGATCTCCTAATATGTGAAAACGAAAATCAGTCACGGAAAAATAATCCCACAAACACCTTCGAGTATCAAGACGTTTCGCTATGCAACAAGGTCTTTGTTCCAAGCAGATCGTATTTTCTCTTTCTTACACACAGCAGCTCTCAGTGTCGCTGCTGTCGCTACACAGACTGTAAAAGCGTGTCGATCGCTCTCTGTGTCCTATTAAGATCACCGGCGCGAATCCCAGTTACCGCTGTCTTCTCTTCACACACAGTGAGAGAGTCGACCGTCTCCCTGGTGGTCTAGTGGTTAGGATTCGGCGCTCTCACCGCCGCGGCCCGGGTTCGATTCCCGGTCAGGGAAGGGCTCCTTTTCCCTCCTGACGGAGATACCTCCTTGAACCACGTCTGTTAACTATCACCACAAAATAACCTTCGAGCCCCAGATACTGCGCTCTGGGTCATTTGTGAGTGGAAAGAGCGCTCAAGTAGTCAACTTGGTTACACGTGTTTGCTACATCTTGTGTTTTAAAATAACGTCTCTTTAAACCAAAGTGTTTATGTGTCGAGCTGAAATTATGCTTGATTACGATATCAAAGAAAAACCGCTTTCTTCCAAAATATCACATAGTTTTCACATCTTCCAGACTGCTTCTCTCTTCTAGTACTAAAGCAGACCAGAGAGTCGGAATGTAACTTCTTTCATCAAGCAAAGCACCTGAAGACCCTAAAATAGTAAAAACACACCTGTAAAAAAGAAAACAAAACAGAAAATAGGATGAGAATTCCGAACTCAAGTTCAAGAGCTCATCATTGTTAACCTAAAGTTATATTTACGGTCTCATCTACACTTGTAAGATTAACAAGCTTAAGCTCGCCTCATTAAGAAAAAGTATTGGAATTACAGGGCGGTATTGGAATGAACTCACGAAATGTTTGTCTCCAGCCAGTCGCTGTAAAGTGTTGCAATTTCTCTTAAGAGTGTTCCCATACTGCTACACAAATTTCGAGTACCCGTGAAGTCAAATGACAGAGAAACGCTTGAAACAAGACTGCAGAAACGAGTTAAAAACCTGACGTCGAAGTGAGATTGAAATGACCAGGAACACCGCACGAATTTAGGCTGAACATGTGAGAAAAAAAGCATTGGCCGTTCCTTCGATAGCTCAGTTGGTAGAGCGGAGGACTGTAGTGGGAATCGCTGGGAATCCTTAGGTCGCTGGTTCGAATCCGGCTCGAAGGAAGGCGTTGTTTTGTTGTTCTCCTTAACAATCTCGTGAAAATTGAAAATAGCGCATCTCAGAGGTTGGTTGAAAGCTTAATAAAGGCTGAAGCAATAGCTCCCTGTGTTGGTTGTCTTCAAGTGTGATCGTCCCGTTTTTACAGATAAAGTATCCAGTGTGTCGACTCCCCCTGATAGAGTGGCTGATAATCACAGACTCAATAAAAAAGCCGCAGATGTGTGACACACGTTGTGGACAGTTTTGTTTTCACGTTGCGATCCAAAGAGCCTCAAATGGCCAGTCCGACAGTAACTGAACCGGAATGAGCTCATACTCGCTCCATGTGCTGAAACAGACTTAGCGCTTCCCCGAGCACCGTCTAGAGCTGCTGGATAGGGCTCTGCGTCCTACTGCTGCTGTAAGCCAGCAGTGACTGACAAAACAGTTACCACTGGTGCGCTTTTAACCTTCTGGCCACAACCGGCGAGACTACAGGAAGCACGGGATGGAGACACCCGCTGGTCCACCTTCTGTAAGTTTCACACTCGCGATACATGTCTTTCTGAAAGACCTGTTAACAACCAGATACAGGCCGAAAAAGACTTAAGCTTCACCATTTCTTTTCATAAATCAATTGAGATATTCGATTTTTTTTCCTTTCTACATTACTTTATTACGTCGGTCTAAAAAGCACTGTGGCCCAGCAGTTCAAAACACAAAAACAAGAATGAGTGCACAAAAACGGTAACACAACAAAGAGTGCAGGAAGAAAAAAACGGTAACACGGTAAATATATATAATGTTTTTATTTGGGCACCGGTTATTGTTTGTGCACTCTTTGTTTTTTGGTGAACTCTTTTTAGTTTGTGTTGTGCTGCTATTTGTTTGTGCACTCTGGTTTTTGTGTTTTGCACTTCTGGGCCATAAAAAAGATCGTCTTTCGGTGAAGTGTGCAAACTTAAGCCACAAACTGGCACAGCAACATTTGCTTTCCAAAGGTTTCAAAATGCGCCCGATTTCATTTTGTATATCTTCAGTGTCCAGTGAGGCTGTAAAGGGAGAAAGGAGACTCTTCCCTGACCGGGAATCGAACCCGGGCCGCGGCGGTGAGAGCGCCAAATCCTAACCACTAGACCACCAGGGAGACGGTGGATTTTCTCACTGTGTGTGAAGAGAAGACAGCGGTAACTGGGATTCGCGCCGGTGATCTTAATAAGACAGAGAGCGATCGACACGCTTTTACAGTTTGTGTACCGACAGCAGCGACACTGAGAGCTGCTGTGTGTAAGAAGGAGAAAATACGATCTGTTTGGTACAAAATGGGTACCGAGACGCTTTGAGATTTTTTTTCAGATTTTAGGAGATCGTTCTCTTAGCACTCAGGGAGATGGCTGACAGCGAGTCCGGCGTGTCTGAGAGACCGATCCCCACGGAAAGTGAAACTTTATTGATACAATTGACGCAGGAGCACAAGGGAAGACCCCACATGAGAGAATCCACCCACAAGTAAACTTGGTTCTCTTCAGGAGCTCACATGCTGCTGATGATATTTGCGTGTAAAACAGATTTTCTTCTTGTATTTAGATACAAAGACTCGAGTTCAACGGTCCTTGTGTGCGTCTCGGGTGAGTCCGTTTCTAACAAAACTCTTTAGTGTTTTAGTTTTTAATGGGATGGAAGCACCGTATCGGACTAACAGAAATAATCCAGTTAAACAACAGTGAAGTGCTCTTCCACATGACTGCTTGAGCGCTCTTTCCTCTCACAAATGACCCAGAGCGCAGGAGCAAAGTATCTGGAGCCCGATGGTTAGTGATCGGTGATTGTTAAGCGGGATTGGGACGTGTCTGTGAGACTGAAAGCGGACGGAACAGTTTGCAGGGCTCAGATGGACAGCTGCTACATCAGAATGTAGCACAGCGGTTCCATGGTGTAATGGTTAGCACTCTGGACTCTGAATCCAGCGATCCGAGTTCAAATCTCGGTGGAACCTGTGAGGTGTGTTTTTCTTACATCTTCATCGGTGTAAAAAAGAAACCTTTAATGTATCGTTAAGTTAAAATCGATCACTTCCTGAACTTATGTACAAAACTCTCCTGATTTCGGCTCTCATTGCTTCATTACAGGTGTGCTTTTAGGATTCCAGAGCCGTTCAGGTAATTTTCATTGATGAAGGAAGCTTTTTTTTCCGAATCTGTGATCTGCTCGCCCAACAGGGTCTGCTGTCCTTCTGATTTATGTTTAAAAGGTCACAACTGAATAATAATAAAGGTCACAACTGAAAAATATTTCCAACTGCTCAACTGAGTGAAACAACAACAGGACCTAAGATTACACTAATTAAAGAGATAACTAAAGTCTGGAATTTAGTCAAGATTTACGGTCTCATCTAAGATTAACAAGCTTAAGCTCGCCTCATTAAGAAAAAGTATTGGAATTACAGGGCGGTATTGGAATGAACTCACGAAATGTTTGTCTCCAGCCAGTCGCTGTCAAGTGTTGCAATTTCTCTTAAGAGTGTTCCCATACTGCTACAAAAATTTCGAGTACCCGTAAAGTCAAATGACAGAGAAACGCTTGAAACAAGACTGCAGAAACGAGTTAAAAACCTGACGTCGAAGTGAGATTGAAATGACCACCGCACGAATTTAGGCTGAACATGTGAGAAAAAAAGCACTGGCCGTCCCTTCGATAGCTCAGTTGGTAGAGCTGAGGACTGTAGTGGGGACCGCTGGGAATCCTTAGGTCGCTGGTTCGAATCCGGCTCGAAGGAAGGCGTTGGTTTGTTGTTCTCCTTAACAATCTCGTGAAAATTAAAAATAGCGCATCTCAGAGGTTGGTCGACAGCTTAATAAAGGCTGAAGGAAAAGCTCCCGGTGTTGGTTGTTTTCAAGTGTGATCGTCCCGTTTTTACAGATAAAGTATCCAGTGTGTCGACTCCCCCTGATAGAGTGGCTGATAATCACAGACTCAATGAAACAGCCGCAGATGTGTGACACACGTTGTGGACAGTTTTGTTTTCACGTTGCGATCCAAAGAGCCTCAAATGGCCAGTCCGACAGTAACTGAATGAGTTCATACTCGCTCCATGTGCTGAAACAGACTTAGCTCTTCCCCGAGCACCGTCTAGAGCAGCTGGATAGGGCTCTGCGTCCTACTGCTGCTGTAAGCCAGCAGTGACTGACAAAACAGTTACCACTGGTGCGCTTTTAACCTTCTGGCCAAAACCGGCGAGACTACAGGAGGCACGGGATGGAGACACCCGCTGGTCCACCTTCTGTAAGTTTCACACTCGCGATACATGTCTTTCTGAAAGACCTGTTAACAACCAGATACAGGCCGAAAAAGACTTAAGCTTCACCATTTCTTTTCATAAATCAATTGAGATATTCGATTTTTTTTCCTTTCTACATTACTTTATTACGTCGGTCTAAAAAGCACTGTGGCCCAGCAGTTCAAAACACAAAAACAAGAATGAGTGCACAAAAACGGTAACACAACAAAGAGTGCAGGAAGAAAAAAACGGTAACACGGTAAATATATATAATGTTTTTATTTGGGCACCGGTTATTGTTTGTGCACTCTTTGTTTTTTGGTGAACTCTTTTTAGTTTGTGTTGTGCTGCTATTTGTTTGTGCACTCAGTTTTGTTTTTGTGTTTTGCACTTCTGGGCCATAAAAAAGAGCCCCTCATCGTCTTTCGGTGAAGTGTGCAAACTTAAGCCACAAACTGGCACAGCAACATTTGCTTTCCAAAGGTTTCAAAATGCGCCCGATTTCATTTTGTTCATCTTCAGTGTCCAGTGATGCTGTAAAGGGAGAAAGGGAGACTCTTCCCTGACCGGGAATCGAACCCGGGCCGCGGCGGTAAGAGCGCCAAATCCTAACCACTAGACCACCAGGGAGACGGTGGAGTTTTTCACTGTGTGAAGAGAAGACAGCGGTAACTGGGATTCGCGCCGGTGATCTTAATAAGACAGAGAGCGATCGACACGCTTTTACAGTTTGTGTAGCGACAACAGCGACACTGCGAGCTGCTGTGTGTAAGAAAGAGAAAATACGATCTATTTGGTACAAAATAGGTACCGAGACGCTTTGAGACTCGAAGGTGTTTGAAGGATTATTTTTCCGTGGCTTGTTTTCGCTTTCAGATTTTAGGAGATCGTTCTCTTAACACTCAGGGAGATGGCTGACAGCGAGTCCGGCGTGTCTGAGAGACCGATCCCCACGGAAAGTGAAACTTTATTGATACAATTGACGCAGGAGCACAAGGGAAGACCCCACATGTGAGAATCCACCCACAAGTAAACTTGGTTCTCTTCAGGAGCTCACATGCTGCTGATGATATTTGCGTGTAAAACAGATTTTCTTCTTGTATTTAGATACAAAGACTCGAGTTCAACGGTCCTTGTGTGCGTCTCGGGTGAGTCCGTTTCTAACAAAACTCTTCAGTGTTTTAGTTTTTAATGGGATGGAAGCACCGTATCGG
This sequence comes from Atractosteus spatula, assembly GCF_055471065.1. NCBI lineage: Eukaryota > Metazoa > Chordata > Actinopteri > Semionotiformes > Lepisosteidae > Atractosteus > Atractosteus spatula. Next base: position 17,922,618 of record NC_142711.1, on the reverse strand, counting down.
ACTAACAGAAATAATCCAGTTAAACCGCAGTGAAGTGCTCTTCCACATGACTGCTTGAGCGCTCTTTTCTCTCACAAATGACCCAGAGCGCAGGAGCAAAGTATCTGGAGCCCGATGGTTAGTGATCGGTGATTGTTAAGCGGGAGTGCGGGCAAGTCTGTGAGACTGAAAGTGGACGGAACTGTTCGCAGGGCTTAGGTGGTCGGTTCCATGGTGTAATGTTTAGCACTCTGGACTCTGACTCCAGTGATTTAAGTCTGAATCTTGGTGGAACCTGCCATATTCACCCTTCTTACTATTTTATTGGTGAGTGTTTTGTTAATCATATTTGTATAAATGAAACCTTTAATATTATCATAAGGTTAGAATCGATCACTTCATGAAATGAAGTACAAAATTCTCCTCTTGATTTCAGCTTTCTTTGCTTTATTACAGGTGCGTTTTTATGATTCCAGAGTCAAGTTCAGCTGCTTTACTTGCTGAAGGGAGGTCTCTTCTCTTCCATTTCAATCGTATTTAAACTGTATTTTACTTGTTGCAGAGGACAGTAATGTCAGAACCCCCCCTCCCCCCCTTCAGACAAGCAACAACTGCAAGTAGCTGCAGGTAAGGCTTTGCAAAGCATCTCAAAGGAACTCATTAAGTGTCAAAATGAAGAGATTTTGTTGGGGTCGCAGTCTTGAAACAGTATTGCATGTAAGGGGTATGTGATGAAAATACTAACTTTACGCTCGATTAGTTTACTTTAAGTTGTCCCAAAAAGTAAGATGAGCTGAACCTGGGGAGTTCAACACAAAAGCATTTTGTTCTAACACGGTTTAACATGCACGTCCAAACACATCCACAAATCAAAGTTGACATTCTGTACTTTATCATTTGGCCTTTTGCATATTTCAATAGTACACAACAGAACTGACAAATTTCACATCATTGTCCCAGTGCTAAGCTTTTCACTGCATATATTCTTACAAAGTTCTGTACACCTTGCAAAAACAGAAATCCAAGGAAACAATCACAAATATGAAATGAAACACAAATACAAATAGATTACATGCTAAACAGCTTGAGATTTCAAGACATCAACTAAATTCCACAGAAGGACCAAAGGTGAGTACTTTACAGATTTGTAATGTCAAATCAGACCTGACCCCAATTGAAAGTGAAATTACTCGCAACAACTATTATTCAAGTTAGTACAGGTGTAATAAGAAATCACTCTGGGGTGCAGCCACAGGGGAAATTGGACACAGACACTGATAAATGTTTACCAGCATTTAGTCAATATTCCTGCTGTTATACTTATCAAACACAATAAACAACAGACATACTACTGCAAACAGAAGACAATCAAATGTGTTTATTTAAGCCTTGGTCAAAGGATATGGAAAGAGTTCAATATCCCAAGCATGACAGCCTCTGTTTCTGCTCAGCTCAGCAAGGGCCTGCTCTCCTTGCCCTGGCATTCCTCCTGTCTGTGAGAGCTCCTAACATGCACATCAGGGATCTCAAAATTGGGGCCTCCTCTCAGGCCTGGGCAGAAGAGGGGATACAGCCTCCCACTGAACCTGTCCTCAAAGCCGAAGATGAGTTTAAACGACTCCAGGTTGTAGAAGGATAAGATTCCTGGATCATAGTCCAACACTACTCCCATTCTCCGCGGGATCTGATCGAAAGGTAAGCTGCTTCGGGGATCTGTCAAAGCCCAGAATTCCTGCCCATCTCGGAGCCCCAAGGCCCAAATCCCTTCACTCCGGATCAGTGGGATCCGTCTGGTCCTCTCTACTGATTCCTTGGCCACTCCAATATCCCAGTATTGGAGATCACCCACATCTACCTCCCAGTAGTGTGTCCCTGAGGTGAAGCCCTCTGTTGCCAGGACAAAGGGGTACTCCATGAACCTGTATGTATTTACTGAGTGTCTCCGGGTCTCCTCCAAGAAATGAACACATTTCCCATCCAGAGAGATATCGAGGTTAGAGTGAGCAGTTGAGGGGTCTAGTTTCACGTCAACTATAGGAAAGACAGAATGGATACATTGACTGGACACTACAGCACATTCACTCTGCACTGAGAGAGAGGGGTTAATACAGTACAGACACACTGACTGGACACTACAGTACATTAACACTGCACTGAGAGAGAGGGGTTAATACAGTCCAGACACACTGACTGGACACTACAGTACATTAACACTGCACTGAGAGAGAGGGGTTAATACCATACAGACACACTGACTGGACACTACAGGACATTAACACTGCACTGAGAGAGAGAGAGGGGTTAATACAGTACAGACACACTGACTGGACACTACAGTACATTAACACTGCACTGAGAGAGAGGGGTTAATACAGTCCAGACACACTGACTGGACACTACAGTACATTAACACTGCACTGAGAGAGAGGGGTTAATACCATACAGACACACTGACTAGACACTACAGGACATTAACACTGCACTGAGAGAGAGGGGTTAATACAGTCCAGACACACTGACTGGACACTACAGGACATTAACACAGCACTGAGAGAGAGGGGTTAATACAGTACAGACACACTGACTGGACACTACAGGACATTAACACTGCACTGAGAGAGAGGGGTTAATACAGTCCAGACACACTGACTGGACACTACAGTACATTAACACTGCACTGAGAGAGAGGGGTTAATACCATACAGACACATTGACTGGACACTACAGGACATTAACACAGCACTGAGAGAGAGGGGTTAATACAGTACAGACACACTGACTGGACACTACAGGACATTAACACTGCACTGAGAGAGAGGGGTTAATACAGTACAGACACACTGACTGGACACTACAGTACATTAACACTGCACTGAGAGAGAGGGGTTAATACTTTCTTGTCACTGGACATCTTTGTAAATGTTGTGATAATTGTATCAGCTGTGGGAACATTGTAAATCATCAGTCATATCAATAAACGTCACGCCGCAGCAGGCAGGAGTAGTGGGACCCAATGCGTAGCAGTCTCCAGTGGATTTGGGTCAGAAGATGGGAAGGGATTCGAAAGGATAGCTAAACCAAAACAAGAGCCAAGGTTGAGGTCGAGTACGTTAGCAGGGAGTCAAAAACCGCTAAGGACAAAAAGGAGAAAAAGGTTGCTTTCAGGAGAAGGCTATAGTGGAGCAGGTCGGTGAGGTTCCCTTGGCTCTCGTTTTGGTTTAGCTATTAGTACTCCACTGGAGACTGCTACGCATTGGGTCCCACTACTCCTGCCTGCTGCGGTGTGACAATAAAGCCATTTGATTTCATTTGAATTGACTACATTAACACTGCACCGAGAGAGAGATATAATGATAGTACAGGCATAATGACTGCAGCTTACTACCCTTAGTATTTGAACCATTCACTGGCTGATTGCCAGTAATCATAGATTCTTTTACTGGTCACCAACACTTGTTAAGACAGCCTTTATTAGTATGTTTTATAAGTCACCCTTAATCACCACTTTTTTAAGTTTGGGAACAAAAGTTAACTTAATGATAAATATAACAAGCAACTATATGATGGGATAAACATTGGTGGTTTGTGGCTTAAAGTCATGATTATTTCCAAATAATCTTTAAAATACTACATTTAAAAGATCTCCGGCTTAATAGACCACAATTAAAATGTTCCGAGTCTTTAGAAAGTGGAGGGCACCTAAGGGTTCTTCAGTCCTGTTGGGATCTTCATGGCCTGACCCCCAGGACCAGGACTGACGTCCCCTGAATTATATAACGACAGGGTACAAACTTAAGGACATCGTAACAGTGTGGCCCTGCTCACCGGAGTGGGCCTGACAGGGAGAAGAAACACATTTACTCACCTAGATCTTCACGAAGTGCACTGAGTGCTAAGAAGAAGTTGAAAATGAGAAAGTTAGAATACGTTAGCGTTTCAATGTGTTAAAAACATTTTCGCATTCACTACTATGATTAATGTTATTTGTGTTGTTACAGTCCGTGGTTGGAGTGTTATTTTTTTTTCTAATTGCGCTCTCCTCTTTTCCCAGGTGTTGCCAATTAATGAATTAAGTAGCTGAGGTGGGAGCATTTAAAAGGCAGCCCTGAGAGATCGGATATGAGGAACGGAGATAGTGGAGGTGTGTGTGGTTTTTGGGACGGGGAAAGACGTGTTGCATGTTTCTTTTTGTTTTTGTTTTAGTTTATTTTGTTAGCGTAGAATGCATCCAACTGATGAGCTTTTCGCGTCACACGCGGAAAGACTTTTCACAGACGCGACAGGCAGTAAACTTCTTTAGCAGCTGTAATATATAATGTGTCAGCTGGGCGACCGCCAGCAGTTTCTACAGTACGCTTATTCAAACAAGCTGTTCACATCCCAAGACCAAATAGCCCAACAGACATAGCACTGGGAGTTCTTGCTTTTTGCATTAGAAACGTACATGTTAAATATGCAGCCTTATGTTGGTACGTTGTATGTGGCAAATACAGTGGAAAGCTTAATCATCGCAGACTTAGGGTAACAACTCAAAACACAAACACCTATGGGTCAAACAGATGTAAAAAAACGTATTCGCCTACATCATCATCCAGAAAATCCAAGCACTCTCTCTGCGCTTCACGCAGCTCTTGGTCTTCAAAACCACCGTCCATTCTATTAATCGGTTCTTTAACCCCCACTAAAACAGAAGATTTAGGTCCACGCTCAGCCGACTTGCTTTATTCCGGAAGAAGGGAACCAATCACAGCTTTTAAAACTACACGTGCGCAGAAAAATTAGGTGTTCTCTATTATTACCTAATGAAGAAATGAAATTGCCTGTGACTTAAAAACATAAGATTAGCCAGGGCATTACCTTAACAATTCAATGTCCGAACTGCCATAAGCATTATAGTGTATTAATGTAATTAACATCTGTTAATTCACTCCCTGCTTGATCATTTGCATTGACTTAACGGATAGATGCAAAGAAATGCCTGGAGCCTTTTTTTGTTTTTATTACGCGTAATTTGCTGATAGTATTTTTTCTAATCCGTTTGTTTACTACACACCACTGAGATGCTGTTCAGTGGAAGAAGCGGTAGAAATTTGAAAGCACCTAAAGCCCGCTAATTGCTGATACAGAATCACATTATTAATTAGAATTGCTTATTATTCTAAGGACAATCACTTAAAACCTTACGTATCTACGTGTAAGAACCAGCTAAACAAAATGTTAAAACATGACGTACTGTTTCAAACTGGACAAAGTGGACAAAAACTATGAAATTTCAACTTCCTTGCTCGCTCCTTGGGGATACAAAACAGGCTGGAGAATGCGGGCATCGATCCCGCTACCTCTCGCATGCTAAGCGAGCGCTCTACCATTTGAGCTAATTCCCCTTTGCAACCAGCAGCCTCTCTTTTAACAATCTCTTGAAAATTAAAAATAGCGCATCTCAGAGGTTGATCGAAAGCTTGATAAAGGCTGAAGCAAAAGCTCCCGGTGTTGGTTGTCCTCAACCGATTTTTACCGATAAAGTATCCAGTGTGTCGTCTCGCCCTGGTAGAGTGGCTTGTAATCACAGACTCAATGAAACAGCTGCAGATGGGTGTAACTGTCGGAGACGCAGCTCAGTGGGTTCAATCCCCGGCACCTCCACTCAGGCTTTTGTTAAATGTGATATCTAGGTAAGACACATGCTGTAGGCAGTTGTTTTTTCACATTGCAATCCAAAGAGCCTCAAATGCCCAGTCCGACATTAACCGAACCAGAATGGATTGAGAGCCGGAATGAGCTCATACTCGCTCCCAATGCTGAAACAGACTAAGCACTTCCCCGAGCACCGTCTAGAGCTGCTGGATAGGGTCTTGTGTCCTACTGCTCCTATCTGCCAGTAGTGACTTTGACTAAATACTTGTGCGCTTGCAACGGCCGGCGAGACTGCAGTAGGCACGGGGTGGAAACACCCGCTGCTTATTGTAAGTTTCATAATAAGCAGTAGTCTTTAATAAATTGACCTCAACTGAAATCTATTTTTTTGTTTTTCTTTGTGTTGGTATAAAACCACTATAGAGTCTTGTGATAAACTGCATTTGTAATGCATGAACAGGATTTAAAAAAGAAGATTTTATGTTGCTTTATGAAAAGCAACATTTTTATGCGCCAGCCGGGAATCAAACCCGAGGCACAAGAACGGGAATCTTGCATTATACCACTACACCACTGGCGTACCTATAGAACCATTCTCCACACGAATACTTCAGCGCTGTTTCCTCTTTCCACAAATGATCCAGAGCGCAGAAGGGGAGTATCTGGAGCCCGATGGTTATTGATCGGTGATTGTTAAGCGGGATTGGGACGTGTCTGTGAGACTGAAAGCGAACGGAACAGTTTGCAGGGCTCAGATCCACAGCGGCTACATCAGAAGGTAGCACAGCGGTTCCATGGTGTAATGGTTAGCACTCTGGACTTTGAATCCAGCGATCCGAGTTCAAATCTCGGTGGGACCTGCACGGTGGGTCTTTCTTACTTCTTCATCAGGTGAGTGTTTTGTTAATCTTAAGTGTAACAGTGAAACCTTTAATGTAGCGTTAAGTTAAAGCCCATCAGTTCTTGAACGTATGTACGAAACTCTCTTGATTTGGGTTTTCATTGCTTTATTACAGGTGTGCTTTTATGATTCCAGAGTTAAGTTCAGGTACTTTGCTTGATGAAAGAAGCTTTTTTTTTTAACTGTGATCTGCTCACCCAACACGGTCTGCTGTCCTACCGAAAGAGAGAAGCAGAGTAAGGCAGAGTTCATTCTTGATAGTTTTTGCTCAATCACAGCGCACCCTGCTGTCAAGATTCTAGCTGAGAGTTTAGCCAATCACGTGCCAGTCAGTCAATTCAATCCAGTTTAAGGTGCTTTGTTGGCAAGACCAATGAATAAATCAGCGTTGTCAAAGTAAAACAAATACAGTTAACATAAAAAATCCAAAGGCATTCACATCTTAATATAGACATAAGACATTTACATATAAACATATGGAGCATTTTTGGGAGACAGGCTCACTGTTCCTCAGGCTGTGACAGGAGATCACATACTGGGCTGCCAGTTCACCTGAGTTCCCTCCTCCCTCTCCCAGTAAGATTGGGACTTGTTGTGATTCTGGCAGGTGTGGGAATTCTGGGATTAGATTTGTAAATTTGGGCAGGAATGTTTGTCTAATCCTAGAATATTTTTCACAGTGCAGCAGGAAGTGCATCTCTGTCTCTGTTTCTCCCTGCTGGTAGTGGGAGCACAGCCTGTCCTCTCTGGACAGTCAGGTCTGTCTGTGTCCAGATTCAATGGCCAGGCTGTGGTCACTGAGCCTGTCCTCTCTGGGCAGCCAGGTCTGCCTGTGTCGACCAGTTTCTATGGCCAGGCTGTGGTCACTGAACCTGTGCTTTGTCAGGGTCTGTTTCGTTTTGCTGTTACTTATGTTGGTCAAATATTAGGCTAATGTGTATTGTCTGTTTAGTGTTCTGTTGCATTCCAGTTGATGTATTGTTTGTGTGTGTATGTCCCAGTGTGTGAGGTATTGCTGTTTGATCTGTGGTGTGATGTGGAGAGTCTGAGTTGTGATGCTCTAGCAGTGCTGTCCTGAGGCTAAATGATGTCAGTGTGGCTCAGTACAGTGTGCCTCAGGACCAGCTGGATCAGAAGGCTCTTTGTTGGGCTCAGCTCTTGGCTTAGCAAGGCCTTGTGGTAGTAAGAGTTTTCATCACTGCTTTTTAGTTGTAACCAATACTCTCTCCTGTATGTTTATTAGTAATAGATATTGGCCTAATATGGCCCTGCACGTGCTGTTAGGAGCTTTTCTCTGCAAGATCTCAAACTTTCTCGGTGGATTGCAAATTTGCCTAAAGAAGATACATCATCTAAGAAGATTAGTTTCCAACAGCTTCTTTTCAGTGGACTGGGTTGTTTTACAATGATATTGCGTGGTTTGAGGAATTTTTTCAAATCTGATGACTGGGGGGCTTCAGAGACTGTTTGCACATTTGCTCCTGCTGAAACCCCAGCTAGAGTTAGGGTTAGCATTCACACACTACGTAGACATTTCTTACGCTCAGTGCTGGATTCTGTGACCCAAGTGAACTTTAGGACAGGTAACAATTTGATCTTATCTTCAACGTTTTTTTCGGAGACCTCTGGCTGGGCGTGTTGTACATTGCACCGTTTCAGGAAGTGTATCCTAAAAATTGAGTAAGTTTAAAAGTTGTTAGAAAACTGATTCTACTGGCAAACTCTCTTAATCTGTCAACTGGAAGTATAAGTGAAGTCAACATTTCATGGATCTTCCAATCATAATGCATGGTTTGAGGAACATTTTTAAAGTTCATGACTGAGGGTCTTTTTTTAACTCTAAGCCTACACTGGCCTGAAATGCATTATTTAAATACCATTTTAAATCAGTTTTTTGGAGGATTGAAAGGTTGACTGAACAAGACTGATTATTGAACGTTTCATCTGACTCAGTTTCAGCATACAATTACTTAATGGTGCATTATACAATACAAGCAGCCAAAAGTCTCAAACAATAAATTTGAAAAGGGGACCGTATTTTCCCATCCTTAATCCAACTTCAGCCCCAAAAGTGGAAATAATGTCTAACCTTAACCCTGTCTGGTGTTTCCATTGACTATTTCTGCAATCTGTCCCTGAAGCCCTCCAATCATCAGATTGGAACTGTTCCACAAATCAAAAAATATCTATCTGTAAAACTATCAACGCTAGTAATAAACCCTCTTGGAAATATTTTCTTCAACAATTTGTCCATTAGACAATTTGTCAGATGCAGCTATTGTGCTGAACAACTGGTTCCTGTGTTTACCAATATTCATAATACTTTACTTTTTCAGCAGAAGGTCCCTCACAGCTTTAAAACATCCACTATAATATCAGTTCATAAATCTCCTAAAATATCTTGCCGCACTGTACATCTCCTCTGCTGGATCCTCACCAGTTTGCCTACAGGGCCAACAGGTCTGTTGAAGACGTTGTTAAACAAAACAACGTAATATCTTGTTATTTTAATCATGTTAGTTGATAACGAATGCAGTTTATCGCAAGATTCAATGGCAGACTTACACCAACATAATAAAGCAATATAGACACAAAACAAAACAGATTTCAAAGGTCAATTGATTAAAGAATCAGGCTACTGCTTATTGTGAAACTTATAGACCAGCGGGTGTCTCCTGCAGGTTCGCGGGTCGCTGAGAGAAGGTTAAAAGCGCACTAGTATTTAGTCTTTTAGTCAAAGTCACTGATGGTAGACAGCAGCAGTAGGACGCAGAGCCCTATCCAGCAGCTCTAGACGGTGCTCGGGGAAGCGCTAAATCTGTTTCAGCACAGGGAGCGAGTATGAGCTCATTTCGGCTACCAGCAGAATCCATTCCGGCTCTGTTACTGTCAGACTGGCCAACAACTTCACGGGATTATTGCTGTTAGTCCGATACGGTGCTTCCGTCTCCCTAAAAACTAACACTGAAGAGTTTTGTTAGAAACCGACTCAAAGGCAGAAAAGGACTTTGTTTTAAACGCCAATATCATCAGCAGCATGTCAGCTCCTGAAGAAAACTAAGTTTACTTGTGGGCGGATTCTCACATGTGGGGTCTTCCCTTGTGCCCCTGCGTCAATTGTATCAATAAAGCGTCACTTTCCGTGGGGATCGGTCTCTCAGACACGCCCGGACTCGCTGTCAACCATCACCCTGCAGTGCTGAGAGAATGATCTCCTAAAATCTGAAGACACGGAAAAATAATCCTTCAAACACCTTCGAGTCTCAAGACGTCTCGGTAGGAAAAAAATTGTTCCAAGCAGATCTTATTTTCTCTTTCTTACACACAGCAGCTCTGAGTGTCGCTGCTGTCGCTACACAGACTGTAAAAGCGTGTCGATAGCTCTCTGTGTCCTATTATGATCACCGGTACGAATCCCAGTTACCGCTGTCTTCTCTCCACACACAGTAAGAGAGCCCTCCGTCTCCCTGGTGGTGTAGTGGTTAGGATTCGGCGCTCTTTCCCCCCCGGGGTTCGATTCCCAGTCTGAGAAGAGTCCCTTTTTCATTCCTTGTCCCCATTACAGTCTCACTGGACACTGAAGATAAACAAGATGTGCCGCTTATTTTCATTTAGTAGAAAGCTTTGTAACAGACTGTATGAATAAACACGTTCTGATTTTCATACAAATTTCAGCAGTAAAGGGTGAGCTCTTTAATAAAAATAAAGAAATGTGCGGACAGTCTCCCTACTGTGGACCCTGCTCTTATGTTCTGGATGTTTCTGAAAATTGGATGGCACTCACATATATATAAATAAATATACTCTTGTTTCTCCGGCTACTTACCTTTCCAATGTAGAAGAAAGACTTCCAGGTCTGTCAATGTACTGTCTTCTTATTTATGCACAGTTTTGATTACTTGATTACATGTTATTTATGTTACTGTTATTGCTATTGTGTTACTGTCTATTGTCTTATCTTCTATCCTATTTATATACTGCACCTGAGTGACTAATGAGAAACACTTTTCATTATACTATGCACCTGTGTACGTTTAATGACAATAAAGTTTAATTGAATTATTTCCCATTTAGCTTCCTAGACGAGTGAACCTGTCTCAGGAGTAGGTTCTGTGAAGAGAGTTTTGAGGGGCGCTGTGTCGTTTGGGCTTTCGGTCTCAGTCTGCTCCAGGGGAGCTGTAACAGGACCAGGAAATACCTTCTTCTACCGGTAAAAATACGAAATAACTGTAAAGTCCAGGCAAGCGTTGCTGACTACTTCCCAGCAACAGTGTGATGTGAAAGAATAAGCATTGTTATGCCAACGCGAATTAAATTAAAGTAGGTTAGAAGTGTGTGAGGTCGTGAAAAGCAGAAGGTTTCGTATGAATGTTGCCATCTTGACTCAAAACTCAGGCCCAACAGTGTGGACTTGAGCCAAAATGGCTTCCTGTCACCTGGGAGAACTGCAGAATGAGGCACAGCTGGTCTGAAAGAGTAATTAGCGCTCAGAAACATTCCATGTGAGGGCAAGGGCAAACAACCATAGTTCTGTAAAAAACATGCTCCATGTGCAGAGAACAATGCCTAAGAATGTGTGCAGGGCCGAATTAGGCCAACGCTAAATAAATAAAGTGTTTATTAAATAAATAATTAAAATAAAATAAAATATTGGCTACACTTGAGAAACAGTAACCAGCTCTCCTTCTGCCACAAGGCCCTGCTGAGCAAGGAGCTGAGTCCAGAGAAGAGCCCCCTCAGCCAGCAGGTTCTGAAGCTCACTGACACCAGCCGGCCTCAGGACAGCACTGCTTAATCAGCATGAACCACAATCAACCAAATCACAACACAAGCGAAACAAGACTACCTCAACCACTGGGACACACACACATAAGCACAACACAGACTTGAACATCAACACACACAACCTGAGTATCTGACTAAGGTAATAGACAGGTACCAAAAACATACCCAGATGAAGTACAGGCACAGTGACCACAACCTGCACAGACACTGGACACAGACAGACCTGACTGTCCTGGGAGGACAGGATCAGTGACCACAGCCTGGACATAGAAACTGGACACAGACAGACCTGACTGTCCAGAGATGACAGGCTCAGTGAGTTTAGCCTGGGTTCAGAGTAACGGACAGAGCGAGGAGCAGCAGAAGAAAGAGGACTGTGTGGTTTTCCGTGAGAGTGGACAATCAAGTTCAATCTAGGATCACAGAGGGGGCTGGAAGTACTATGTCAAACCACTTCAAACACTAATAACTAAGGGGTGGCACTGGCTGTTATCACGTTAGTTTATTGGATGTGCTTTTATTCCTAGAACATCTTCATATTAAAGCATCTGAAAGCAACTGTAGTGAATTTACTGGAAGAACCATACAATGAAACAGTAAATTGCAGGAGTACTTCCTGGGCATTAGGAATATGAACAGAACAGCAAGCAACATCAGCTCATAGAATTATAATATTCAATTTAATACAACAATAGAAAATCACATTAAAGCAGTTAAATTCCTGTGACGCTGATTATTACACTTCCAGTGTAGGTGCACCAGATAATTGTACATTTTCAGGCTCCACAATTTTGTGTTTGAGGGAAACGAAATTGCCGATGATTCAACCTGTAAGACTGTTATGGAAAATCTCAGAGTCTTAAATGAAGAAATCACATCTGCTGAGTAAATAATGGCGCAACAATGCTCTTTGTTTTATTTAAGAGCACCTATATTGAAAGGAGTTTTATTTATTTTTCAGCGTATGTGCTGAGTTTTAGTTTTGATTCACTCTTGTCCTCAAGGAATTAAAATCCAGAGTTGTTTCCACCTTCATCATCATCATCATCATCATCATGAAGTCTGTACAGAAAGCGCTGTACAGGGGTCCCAGGGCTCTGAAAGTACAGCTGTATATGTATTCAAACACACGTGACGCTCACACCTCCTGAAAATCACACAGTGAACAGACTTCTGTCTTCAATTACAAAAAGCTCCTTTCTGGCTTTCCACGGAAATGTTTCTTTTGGTTACTTTAGCTACGATTTTGAACATAAGGTGTAATTGACTGTGTTCTCATCATCCAGGGGCCCGTTCTCGTCTGGTCAGGGTGTAGAGACTGACAGCGTCCCTCCATCTGCAGGGCTGGAAGGTGAAATTGTTCAGATCAACCGCTGTCTGGCTGCACTTGAGATTTCTCTATCAACTCCACTCAATTTCCAAGATGATTTTTACTGTAAGTGACAAGGAGGCTCTGATGCTGAGAGGGGTTGAATGGCTCTCAGTAGGTAGTCAGTTTATCAGATAGTTATAGAAATGATGAGGAAAGCTCTGTTCTAAGGGAGAATGATGAAGAAGCTGTCTGCAAGCAGTTGTTACTCATGTTTACTGTGGTGGCTCGTGGTGACTGTGTCATTCTGTTGGAGCTGTCTGCTCTGAAAGAGTTTCACATAAAGTCAGACAGCTTTACAATTTAAAACTCTTTTCCTCCCATGATTTTCTATGGTGAGCAGATAATCTGCTTTTTTGTTAACATTTCACAAGTAACTGTCTCTCTGTTCTCCTCACTCTGTTCTTTACTTCTTTCAACCTTCACCACTGGACCAGCAGTCAGGACACTGGGGTCAACACACCTACTCTCACTGACAGTGTCCTGGGTCTGTAATGACCAGCAGTCAGGACACTGGGGTCAACACCCCTACTCTCACTGACAGTGTCCTGGGTCTGTAATGACCAGCAGTCAGGACACTGGGGTCAGCACCTCTGCTCTCACTGACAGTGTCCTGGGTCTGTAATGACCAGCAGTCAGGACACTGGGGTCAACACCCCTACTCTCACTGACAGTGTCCTGGGTCTGTAATGACCAGCAGTCAGGACACTGGGGTCAACACCTCTGCTCTCACTGACAGTGTCCTGGGTCTGTAATGACCAGCAGTCAGGACACTGGGGTCAACACCCCTACTCTCACTGACAGTGTCCTGGGTCTGTAATGACCAGCAGTCAGGACACTGGGGTCAACACCCCTACTCTCACTGACAGTGTCCTGGGTCTGTAATGACCAGCAGTCAGGACACTGGGGTCAACACCCCTACTCTCACTGACAGTGTCCTGGGTCTGCAATGACCAGCAGTCAGGACACTGGGGTCAACACCCCTACTCTCACTGACAGTGTCCTGGGTCTGTAACCAGTAGTCAGGACCTCAGATTAAATTTTCAAACAAAGGACAGCAACACGGTCTGTAGGCACATTGTGGGGAGAGGGTAGAGTGCCACCTGCAGGTTGACCAGCACAGCTCACAGTTCCCCATCCCAGTACTGGCCTGGCCTGGGACAGATGGTAATTAGGCCAGACATGTAAGTATTGGTAGGTCTAGAGTTGGCCTATCACAGCAATTAAATAACACACTAGAGATGGGAAACTCCAGCCATCCAAGACAACAGCGTCCTCTGGTTGGGATCCCCCCACTGGACTACATTAAGCTAATTGGTTCCAGAAGGATTCTTATCCTCTGTTTCTCGGGTCTTGTTGGCTGGTAATCTGCAGAACACCAGACCCTGAGGCAGGAGATCCATAACCCTTATTTTTCAGCCCATGATCCTCAGGGTGACCAGCCCAAACGGAGTGGTATTACAGACAACCACCGTTGCAGGAAATGCAGCTGATGTGCAGACTCGCTCTGTCACTCTCACACAGTGAAGGTCTTGTGGTTTGTTGTCTCATTGCTCAACTGTTGCCATCAAACCACATATATAAGGTCCCAGAAATGGAGTTACAATCACAAAAATAGACTCTGACTCCCACAGCCTGAGACCATCAGTCTTCTTTATAACACCAATGTTAAGTAAATTAATAAAAAGGGCAATTTGATGAGACTGTGTTTCGAGTGATGATAGATATGAATTACGGGAATGGGAATATTAATTGGCTCTGATTTTTTTATAACACATAAAATAATTCTTTGCTTCTATTGCCTAGCACTGTGAAACAGAGATAATCAATATTTCTATAAACCAAAGCAAACTATTTCTTCTTAAGAGACACTGTATGTCTGAAACATGGTATCAGTGAAACAAACAGATACCTGCTTTCTTTATGACTCTCTGTCAGCTTCTTCAGGATGAGCTCATTCCGAATCACAGCCAGGACTGCGAACACAGTCAGCACTCCGAACACTGACACAGTTACAAAGTGCACAGCTGCTGAAGTCACACTCCCACTGCTCCCAGTATCTGTGAAACAGCAGAGAGAAAGAGTAATACACAACACTACAGTACATTAACACTGCACTGAGAGAGGGGTTAATACAGCACAGACATGCTGACTGGACACTCCAGTACATTAACACTGCACTGAGAGAGAGGGGTTAATACAGTCCAGACACACTGACTGGACACTACAGTACATTAACACTGCACTGAGAGAGAGAGGGGTTAATACAGTCCAGACACACTGACTGGACACTACAGGACATTAACACTGCACTGAGAGAGACAGATATACTGATTGCTGAATGACTGAAAACCAGCTTACAATGGTACACATACAAAGGCACAGTAATTTAGGATAATAGCTGCACTACACGAACAAATTTGCTTACCTGTCTCTTTGCAGTTCCTCACAGAGACTGTCTCAGTGCTGGCTGGGTTAGAGGCCACACAGCTGTAGGAGTGAGAGAGTCCTTCTGTCTCCAGAGGGAGAGTCAGGGGGGTGTTGAGATCAGAGCTGCTGATGTAGAACAGTGTCTCTCCCTCTCTCTGCCAGGACAGGGTCACCTCTCTCCCATTACTCACAGAGCACATCAGAAGGCAGCTCTCACTGACCTGGGACACTGTGGACACCTGAGGCTTGGACACTCTGTCTGTGGAGATACAGCAACAGCACCGAGTCCTCAATGACATGATTTATGGCAGGAAGATAATTGGTCAGGTGATCTGTACAACTAGGAAGCAGAACTTTCCAATCAGTCATCAACCTCAGCTTCTCTGGCAGAGAACAGAGCCTCAGGGATGTGCTGCAGCTCGGGGAGAAGGAGACTAACAGACTGATAGCTCATGGATGTGTGATTCATTGTAAGTGTTTTGGAGTTTTGTGAGAAAGAGATAGGTTTCTGGAGCTGCTACGTAGCTTTAGTTCCTGAGGCATATGATCTGTCCTTCCTTTATAAATACCCGATAAATACTAAAGGGATTTTGAAAATAGAGTAGTACAGTAGTCACAGTGAATACACACAGTAGCATGAATTAATTTAAGAATACAGAACTCAAAAGTATATGGGAAAAGTACAGTTTCACTCTCAAAATGTAATGTGGACAGCTAGATGATTAGAAAATGTGCCACATTACAAAAAACTACCTTCAAGAAAGGACAACTTAAAGGACAATTAAATTGCTAGGGACAGATGGTATTTTTTCACTGTTGTGTTTAAGGAAAAATGGGAGATATTATTCATAGAGCTTAAAGACATCAGTTGTCGCCGAGGATGGGATGTCTAGATTGAAGAGACCAACTGAACTAGAAAACTATAAACAGACACTACTGGCTATAGAAAATTAGGCAGTTTTAGAACCACTAGGCTGAGCTATACTAGAAAAATTATTAAAACAATGACGTTTTAAAAGGCAGCCAGTATGGATTTAACCAAAATAGGTCTTGATCAACTTCATAGAATTGTTTGAAAAAGTAACAATGTGATTGACCTACGTAGATGACATAATGTGTATAGATTTGTTTCAAGCTTTTAATAAGGTCCATTAGAAATTGAGTCGCAAATTAATGGCCACAGAAATACAAGTTAAAGGATGCACATTGATCAAGAACTTGTTAAACAGCCTCAATACAGTGTGTAGAAGCAAATAGAAAGCACAGTGTATAGATAATGTGATGCAGTCGTAGTGGGGCTCCGTGATGAAGCCCATTGGTGTGACCTTGAGCCAAGATGGCCACCTGGTGTTTGTAAATATCTGCTGAATGAGACACCACTGGGCTGATTGAGTCTGCAGTGTACAGAGGGAATGGGGAGAAAGAGGGCTCCACAGCCAGGGGTACCTGCTTGAGACAGATTGGGCTGGCCGACTCCTGAGGACCCTTGAAGCCTGGCCAGAGGTGTCAGAGAGGATAAGCGCTGACAGGGGAGGTGAGCGCCCGCAGCACGGGCACAGAGGGACAGTGTCTGGCTGGGTAGACAGACAGGAGGCGTCTACAGGACTGGAGCTGCTGTCTCCAGGAAGCCAGGCTTGGGGCCACAGGCATCAGATCAACACAGGGGGAAGAGTCAGGAGAGCTCGGACAATCGAGAACAAGAGGGAGCACTAAAGTTCGGTGAAATGAAAGTGAACTCGGAGCCCAACAGAAGATACAACACCCCCAATTCATGTAAATGTTTACAGAAAAACAAAAAAAAAAGAAAGTTGAGGTGGGAAGAATGTGAGTAAAGAGACAGGGGAAGATGTGAAGGAGAATGGTGGAGCAACATAGTGCTGGTGGTGTAAGGTGAGGTTGCAAGCAATGTATATATTAAAATACATGTATTATTTATGTACTTAATATGAAGTAAAACACTGTGGGCCCAATGCACGCATGGACTGTCCTCTGTCAGGTTAAACGCTGTAGACACAGTGGTTATACTTACTGTATAATATTTAGGAGGAAATTCACTGTCACCGTCTCCTGTCCATCATTATTGAGTATTTTATAATTCCCAGAGTCCTGTGTGTTCAGCTCTGTGATTTTAAAGAGCCCAGTCTGACTGTCCCAGGACACTCTCCCTTTGAATCTCTTCACAAACTCAGTGGTGCCCTTTCCATCAATCACTACTGCTATACCGTCACTTCCATGACTTAAAAACCCTCTCTGTAACACTGCGGCTTCAAAAGTGACCGACTGTCCCGCAGCACGAACCAGCTGCTTCCCCTCAGACTGGGCTGAGGACAGGCCCATCCCTGTGGAGGAGAGAGCAGACAGGTGATCCCAAAACAAGCTTAATACAGGAGAAAGATAGAGAATATAGTGGAAAAGAAAAGAAAGAAAATATAGTGGCGTACTGTTAAGGTCTAGTCAGAGGTGTTTTCATATGGAGCCCCCAGCTTGTTTTAGAGGGGTCTTGTGTATCGCAGGATGGCACAGTGATTGAGGAGCACTGCAGCACCTTGCACCCCAGAGTGGCTCTTGACCAGGGGCTCCCAGCTGCACCCATCTCTGCCCCTGGTGCGGACACTCCAGATTCACCCCCAGTGTTTTCAGAATGGGGGTGCAGCAGTCAGGGACACAGAGCAGAGCAGGAGTCTGGTTTCAATCTGGGCAGTCAATTACACAACCAAGTTAACGATTCTTTTATACCTTCTACTCAAATCATCCCTTTTCCCTATAAAACATCTTTGATCCTGGTTAAAAGTATGACAGTCGCTAATTTGATCCACTATGTAACAGAGATCTTGTTTGGGATCAAAGCCCCTGCATACACGCTGCAGGAAGGAGGTTTGAGGGTGAAGATTTTGGCGAGACTCCTGAGAAACCAAAGACCTGCAGGAAGGGACAAGTGATGGTGTTGTGACAGATCCCCACTGCTGATAGTGTGGCTCAGTTCAGTTTATTTGTCATCTGCACCAGTGCAATGAAATGCTTATTTGCATGTGGACTCCAATACAAAGACTGGAATCACCAAAACATAAACACAGAGCAGCAGCAGCAACAAGCTGAATCACATACAACTTTAAAAGAGCAAGTCAGACAAGCCATGTGAGAAGAGAAAGAAAACACACCGATGGGAGCAGTAATGCAGGTGTAGCAATGTAAAGTAGATGGTTAAGTCAGTGGTTGGGGTAGAATTCAATAAATCTGACAGCCTGTGGGAAGAAACTGTCTCTGAATCTGGAGGTTTGTGCCTTAATATTTCTATAATGCTGCCATGAGAAAAAAGTGAGAAACCAGGCTGATTGGTATCCTTGGCAATACTTCCAGCAAGTTGTAGAAACGCCCACAATACGGGGATCACTCCCGGTACAGCCTTTCAGTTAGACAACACGCTGCTGCCAAACCACACTAATATCACATCTGAGCACACTCTCAATAGAACACCTTTAAAATAGTTGAAGATAAACCACATTTTTTCAACTGTCTGAGGGAGAAACGGCACTGATGTGATTTCTTTGTAGCTCCAGTTACATAATGGGGCCACATTACATTGTTAGTAATGAATGTACCCAGGAACTTGAAGCTGCTAACCATCTCTACAGCCACCCCACTGATGAGAATAGGGGGGTGGTCCACACCCTGCATTCTAAAATCAATGACCAGCTCTTTGGTTTTGCTGATGTTGAGGGAGATATCATTGTCAAGGCACCACTCCACCAGGTTCTGTTGTGGTTCCACCATCTGGCCACCAGAGGGCACCCCAACCTGTATCGCCTGTTCTGACTGCGCAGCCCAGGCACAAACCAAGCAGACGTCTGTAGCCAATCATTACTCGGCTAGTGTCCATAGCTAACCACACCTCCCCTCCTCCAGCCTACTTACACCCTGCTCATGGTTCAAACTGTGCTCAGTGATGTTGCCACTACCCTGAGTACTAATATGAGACTTTGCAATATTCTTCCCTGGTTCCTGTTTTGTCTCCTACTCCTGTTTACCTCCCTGTTCATTGTTCACTTTTCCTCTGTTCCTGGGTTTTTTCTGTTTGTAGCTTCCTGGATTGTTTTTTCTTCAGTTTGATGTTTTCAGACCTTGATCTTTTGTTGTCCTCCTGGACTGCTAACCTGGTTTTTGGATTTTGGCCTATTTCTCGACTCTGACTTTTTGTGTTGTGCTCCTGGACCCTGATTCTCGATTTCACCTTCTGGCTCTGGACTCCCCGCTCGCCTCAAGACCCTGGCCTTGGACTTCCCTCATTCACTGGTCTGGATCTCTGTGACCTTGCAACCCGTATAGGGTCCATTACCTGTTTTCTGGATAGTAGACGTATCTAACAACATATCTAACAAGTTCTTGACCTCATCCCTGTAGGCTGTCTCTTCATTAGCAGTGATTCAGCCAATAATGGAAGTGTCATCAGCTTATTTGTAGATGGAGTTGGAGCTGTGTCTGGCTACACAATCATACACAAAGCACTCAGCTGTCTGAAGCCTTAAGGGTTTTAACAAAAACCTCTAAAACACAATTATTCCACAAAATGACAAACTTTGTTACTAACAACTCTCTGTGAGCCTTTTTATTCTTTTACACATTACTGATTATTCCCCTGTGAGATTGTACATTCCAAACAATCAGAAACTGATTAACCTACAGCTGCTACAACCACATACAAGCATTAGAGTTTGAGAGTCTCTCTCATCAGAGTCTCTCAGCTCTGACTCCATGGCAGCAGAATAGATCTGCAGCATCTCAGGTCACTCAGCAGACCTTTTCAGGACCAGCTCTGCTCCTCTGATGACACTGAGGTGTCTGAGTACCAGCATCTACCCAGCCTGCAAGGGGAGACAGATCAGACAGCGAGAAAAAGGGACACAGTGTCCATACCATGAAGGACATAGTTGAAGCACAGTGACAGGGCAGTAGAAGTGGTCAAGACAGGGATTCACTTCACCCAGGAGGAATAGAAACACAAGGCAGGTTAGCAATGAAAGGAAGATATCCACTGGGCTGACAGTGAGTACTTGGATTAGTTCAGTGTGCAACACTCCCTTTAGACTAAAGAGACACAGTTCCTTCAGCCTGTCAGTGTGGGACACTCCCTTAAGACTAAAGAGACTCAGTTCCCTCAGTCTGTCCGTGTTGGACACTGCCTTCAGACTAAAGAGATTCTGTTCCTTCAGTCCTTCAGCCTGTCAGTGTGGGACACTCCCTTCAGACTCACTCACTGAGTACACAACAAGACTGCAAAGACACCTCAAGATTAACAGAGCCAGAGTGAAACCTCACAGCCCTCCAGATTGACATCCCTGACTTCCCCAGTTTCTCATGAGTGTATGACTAAGAGGAAGATTGCTGGACATGACTTCCTGTAGGGGTTAGAGAATAAGGAATAGATACAAATGGCTTTTTTTGTAGCATTAACAACGCAGTGACCGTGGTCAGCAGAGCGTTCCCTTTCATACCGATACTATACTAACGAGCCTGCAACAGGAAAGCAGCTGAAACTTGAGCACCAGGAAGAGTCCTTGTTAACATTATTGATACTGCAACCTCAGAAGACCTCAACCTCAAAAGGGCAGAAGAACAGAACCAAGCCACAGGAAGCCATTCAGTCCATTTGAACTTCCTACCAGAAATCCAGGCGACGTACAGCAGCCCTACATGAACAGATCTCATGGTGGCTCCAGGGCTGTAGTAACTGCCAGGAAGATGTCTTGTTTCCTGAAGACCAGCGCTTCCTCTTTCTGCAAGATCCGGCCTCTCTTTCTTCTGTCACAATACCAGCACAGAGGCTGTGGAGAGTCAGAGCGATTAGACATTCCTCAGTTTCAACAATTTGCCAAACTCTTTCACTGCTGTCGGTTTTGCAGATGTCTATTTTTTGTTTTTGTGTGCATAGGTGTGTTCAAGTGAATCCTTTTCATCATGACCTTGAGTGCTCAAACTGAACACTTTCAGGGGTGGAAGAAGTGTGATTGCGTTGATGTCTGTTTGTGGCCTGATCTCCCCCCCTTCTCTCCATCTGCCGTCTCTCTCCTCATCCCTCCCTGATCATCAGTACCTTCCTCTGCAGCTAGAAGGGCGATGATTCAAATTCACATTCAAACAGATTTACTGCAATGACCAGTGGATTACAGTGTAAAAGCCCTCTGCCTCTGTGAATGTCCCAACCTGTCTCCTGCCTATTCTGTGTTGCCAACCTCTCTGCCGAGCCGGGGTGCGGGCTGAGTCACCACAACAAGAGAACAGCTGATTTTCAGGAAGTCCGGAAAAGAAGAGCAGGTTCCGCAGAGGGACAGAGATGTACATTTATTTTTATTCAAGAGCTCACCCTTTAATGCTGAAATTTGCATGAAAACCTGAAAGTGTTTATTCATACGGTCTGTTACAAAGTTTTCTATTGATTGAAAATATGAGGCTCATCTTGTTCATCTTCAGTGTCCAGTGAGACTGTAATGGACACAAAGAAGGGAAAAGGAGCTTCTTCCCGGACCAGGAAGGGAGACCGGGCCGCAGCGGTGAGAGCGCCGAACCCTAACCACTAGACCACCAGGGAGACAGTCAGGTCTCTCACTGTGTGTGAAGAGAAGACAGCGGTAACTGGGATTCGCGCCGGTGATCTTAATAGGATACAGAGAGTGATCGACACGCTTTTACAGTCTGTGTAGCGACAGCAGCGACACTCAGAGCTGCTGTGTGTAAGAAAGAGAAAATAGGATCTGCTTGGTACAAAGATTTGTTTGCATAGCAGGACGGTTTGAGACTCGAAGGTGTTTGAGGGATTATTTTTCCGTGTCTTATTTTCGTTTTCAGATTTTAGGAGCTCGTTCTCTCAGCACCGCAGGGTGATGGCTGACAGCGAGTCCGGACATTCTGGTTCGGTTACTGCTGGACTGGGCATTTGAGGCTCTTTGGATCGCAACGTGAAAAAAAACCACCCACAACGTGTGTCTTACCTAGTGTAGGAAGAGCAGATATCACATTTCATAGAAGCCTTATTGGAGATGCCAGCGATTGAACCCGTGGCCTCGTACATGGAAAGCATGCGCTCTACCACTGAGCTACATCTTGTTCATCTTCAGTGTCCGGTGAGACTGTAATGGGGACAAGGATGGAAAAGAGACTCATCCCTGACAGGGAATTGAACCCAGGCTGCAGCAGTGAGAGTACCGAATCCTGACCACTAGACCACTAGGAAGACGGTCCTAATGCATTTTGTGTGAAGAGGATACAGCGCTAACTGGGATTCGCGCCGGTGATCTTAAAAGGACACAGAAAGTGATCGACACGCTTTTACAGTCTGTGTAGCGCAGCAGCGACACTGAGAGCTGCTGTGTGTAAGAAAAAGAAAATATGATCTGCTTGGAACTAAGATTTGTTTTGCATATTGAGACACGAAGATGTTTGAGGGATTATTTTTCCGTTGTTTGTTTTCATTTTCAGATTTTAGGAAACAAGGATGATGGCTGACAGCGAGTCCGGGCGTGTCTGAGTGACCGATCCCGACGGAAAGTGACGCTTTATTTAATTTATTTAGCTGCCTCCCTAAATTCTTTCTCTTTTTTTTCTGAAGACCTGCTCTCCTGTTTCTGTAATTGAACCATATTTATACAACAAAGAATATGCATGGCAGCTGTTTATATCAAATACAAAAAGACTGGCTTGTCTACTCATTTAACTAAACCGTCTGAAGGAAATCTCAAATCTAGCCAGGTAAGTAGCAGACAATAACGTGGCGAGCTCGTCGGTTTGCAAACTTAGAATAGGTGAATGAAAATAGTCTTTCTTAAACACAAACTGCTCAATACGACACCTTTGGTGTGTTACTTTTGTACAGTCCTGAAAACTCTGTGTATTATCTTCTCACCGTTCAAAAGCGTTTAACTCGATCTCCGCAGGTGTAGTAGCCTCCGTTGCTTGTCGCTGCTTTTTTTCGTCGCTTTTTACAACGAACAGGAGGCGGGCACCTGTGCTCGGATGAGATCAATAAGGTCAAAGATGTTTTTTTCTAACGGGAGATCCGTGCTAAATACAGAAGCAGAATCGTCGAGTGACGAAAAAAATCAAATTGGTTGGACTTTTTTTTCGACAAGCAGAAAAGGGCACTTGAGCCAATAAGGGCAAAGGGGCGGGGGCTCGGGCCACTGTAGCCCCCCCTGCACCGCACGTCCCTACTGCTGGGAGCCGGACTGAGCTTATACTCGCTCCCTGTGCTGAAACAGACTTAGCGCTTCCCCGAAAACCGTATAGAGCTGCTGGATAGGGCTCTGTGTCCTACTGCTGCTCTTAAACTTATCGGTTCCATGGTGTAATGGTTAGCACTCTGGACTCTGAATCCAGCGATCCGAGTTCAAATGTCGGTGGGAACTTTTCAGTTCGCTCTTTTTACTTGGTGAGCGTTTTGTTAATCTTACATGTGTACTTCAAACCTTTCATGTATCGTTAGGTTAACAGCGATCGCTTCTTGAACTTAAGTACGAGATTTTCCTCCTTATTTCGGCTTTGTTTGCTTTATTACAGGTGTGTTTTTACGATACCAGAGTCAGGTTCAGGTTCTGTGTTGGATGAAGGAAGCTCCTTCCCGCCTCTCTGATCTGCTCGCCCAATAAAGTCTGCTTTACCACTAAAAGAGAGAAGCAGAGCCTGGGAAATGACAGCTTTATGGTGTTTTTGGAAGAAACCGGTTTTTCTTTGAATTGGAAATCAAGCGGAATTTCAACGTCTTGGAGAGGCACACATTTTTGGTTGTTGGCGAGTGAGACTTCTCCCTGTCCAGCACCGCGCTGCGCTGTCCTGGTCTGGGAGTAGGAAGTGGTCTATAAACACCAGCAACACTGGCATCACAGCAACTTATCTGACAATGCCATGGTGATTTTCTGTTAGCTGAGAAACAAGCTTAAATTACATTTTTATCCATTTTTGAATTACAAAGCACACAGTCCCCGAATTCATTCAAACACCAGATGTGTTACAATACCACGTACCGATTTAGATTGATCTCGAACAACCCTGGAGAAACTGAATCAATAATGTTGTTTTACAACAGTTATTCTGCTAAGAAAAGTATTTTCAATTGGAGAAGGAAGGAACATACTACACTCGCAGTCCCTGGCGCTTCTACATTAAACTCCCAGCACGACACTTGGCAGCAGGGAGCGCTGTGATTGGAGAAAACTATCAAGAATGAGAGAAGTACTGTGATTGGATCATTCTTGGTGGCGATACGGGCCTTGATTAGCTAAGGCTACCAACAATGAACAAAAGGCAATGTGCTAGTGAGCAGCCCGATGTGTTTAAAAGAAACACGAGCCAGGCAGGAGTCGAACCTACAATCTTCTGATCCGTAGTCAGACGCGTTATCCATTGCGCCACTGGCCCCGCTGCCACCGCTGCACCGCACCACTGTGAGCTCAGCGCCGCTACTAGTGCGGCATCGCCCCGCTCCAACTTTTCTAACTTGGATACACGCGTTTTCTACATTTTGTCTTTTAAAATAACATCTCCTAATGTCTTTTACTGCTCCTGTCTGCCAGCAATGACTTTGACGAAAGAATAATTACTTGTGCGCTTGTGTCACGTTCAAATTCCGCTTGATTTCGACATCAAAGAAACGCCGTTTTCTTCCAAAACCTAATACAGCTGTCACAGCTTCCAGACTTTAGATGCCAGGGTTACACCCCTACTCTTTTCAGGAAGAGCCCTGGGTTTTTTAATGACCACAGAGAGTCAGGACCTCGGTTTTACGTTTCATCTGAAGGACGGCGCCTGTTTACAGTATAGGGTCTCCATCATTATACTGGGGCATTAGGACCCACATGGACCACAGGGTGAGAACCCCCTGCTGGCCCCACTAACACCTCTTCCAGCAGCAGCCTTAGTTTTTCCCGGGAGGTCTCTCATCAAGGTACTGACCAAGCTCACAGCTGCTGAGCTTCAGGGGGTTACCAGTAGGCTAGATAATTACACTATGCTAACTAATCAATGTCCCACGTGTGCTTCCTAGGCCACAATTGCAGGATGGAGGATCTTATCGATTTCCTCAGGGAGAGGGACATTCCAGAGTCCACTATCGAAAAAATGAAGGAAGAAAAGGTAGTTAACAGAATGTGTTCATGTCTATTATAACTAACTCCCACTGACCTACTGTAGATATTAACAGCACTTTCAGTACTGTGAAAAGTCAGAGACTACCCTTTCGTTTATTTAATTTCCAGTCAAAACAGTCATTAAGTGCAATTACTTGATTTTTCAATGTCAGAAATTCTTCCAGGAAACATATATTTAACAGAAAATTACACAAAAGCATCCACAACTAAATATAGTGTCAGATCTTTAATTGATTAGTGTGTCCACCCTTTGCCTTTATTACAGCTTCCATTGTTTACAGGAGACTTTCTTTGCTTTAAAAATATCATTACACTGCCAGGCACATTCAGTTATATCTTAACACCAGACATAAAAAGTAATAATTATGGCCTACAAATTAACCGACTGATTATTAAATGTGCCAGGCATTTTAATGTTACTTTTAAAGTAAGAAAGGCGTTTCTGTTAAAATACACCAGATAATCTTTTTGCATGTGTTTGAATGTCAAGGACTGCTCCGTCAGCTTTGTAATTCAAAAATAAATGAAAATATAAGTAAAGCCTCTTTGTCGATATAAGGGTATTCTGCGTTATTAAACGTTAAGTGTTCAATTGACTTTATTATTTGGATTTGATTTTGAGTCCTTGTATTAAGTATGAAATTTGAATTCCCATGCTTGCTGCTTTACTGTTGACTCCTGTCGCTCCCGCACCTCAAACTGGGAGTCCGGGAGATTCGCGTTTCCCCTCTGTATTCCCAATTTTAATACTTGGATGAGTCGCAGAATTACCGTTTCTGCTTGCTTTTTAGTTTCCGCGGCGTCATTGTTTCATCATCCCCAGTGTGTTACTTGGAAAGAAATACTTGTTAATTGCAACATACTCCTTTTTCCAAAACCTGACGTCGAAATGCGATTGAAATGACCAGGAACACCGCACGAATTTGGGCTGAATGTGTGAGAAAAGAAATGCTTGGTGTCCCTTCGATAGCTCAGTTGGTAGAGCGGAGGACTGTAGTGGAAACGGCTGGGAATCCTTAGGTCGCTGACTCGAAGGAAGGCGTTGCTTTATTGTTCTCTGACATCGAAAATTAAAAATAGCGAATATCAGAGGTTGATCGAAAGCTCAATAAAGGCTGAAGCAAAAGTTATCAGTGCTAATTGTCCTTACGTGTGAATATCCTGTTTTTACCGTTAAAAACTCGTCACACTTCCTGACAGAGAGCTGCAGTCAGTGACTGGTAATCACAGACTCTATCAAACAGCCGAAGAGAGTAAGCCCATGTCGGGGATGTAGCTCAGTGGTAGAGCGCATGCTTTGCATGTATGAGGCCCCGGGTTCAATCCCCGGCATCTCCAACAAGGCTTTTGTTAAATATGCTATCTACTCTTCCTACACTAGGTAACACGCACGCTGTAGGCAGTTGTTTTTTCACGTTGCGATCCAAAGACCCTCAAATGCCCAGTCCGACAGTAACCGAACCGGAATGAGCTCATACTCGCTCCCTGTGCTGAAACAGACTTAGCGCTTCCCCGAGCACCGTCTAGAGCTGCTGGATAGGGCTCTGCGTTCCACTGCTCCTGTCTGCCAGCAATGACTGACGAAACACTAATTGCAACAAGCAATAGGTTTATTCCATCCTGAAAAGAGAAGAAAAAACACAACGTTTCGGCCGTGGAGCCTTCTTCAGCAGTGAGAAAGACAGGGCAGTAAGCAAAGGTAATGTAGGAGAACAAAACCCCGAAAAAGACTTAGG
The DNA here is from genome assembly GCF_055471065.1 of Atractosteus spatula. Classification (NCBI taxonomy): domain Eukaryota; kingdom Metazoa; phylum Chordata; class Actinopteri; order Semionotiformes; family Lepisosteidae; genus Atractosteus; species Atractosteus spatula. The sequence goes on along the minus strand of NC_142711.1, from coordinate 17,895,651 downwards.
CTTGATCATTTCTCTTCATAAATCAATTGAGGTATTCGAATCGCATTTTTCCTTTTTCCATTACATTATTATGTCGGTCATAAACGTACGGTGACCCAGAAGTGCCAAACACAGAAACAAAAAAGAGTGCACAAACTAAAAATAGTACTCAGAGAAAAAACGGCAGCACAAAAAAAATGAGAGCACAATCAAAAAACAGTAACACAAAAAAGCGTCACACGTGAAAAGTGTTCAAAATGGAAATAGGTTCTCATAATAATCTGTTTTTAGGGAAGAGGGCAGCGCTGAGGGGAGAGCGTGTGTTGAGCTCTTGATGAGACGTTTTTGTGAATTTTCTAAAATCTTAAAAACACCACGACAGTAGAATGTTCTGTGGAGGGCGGCCTGGTGAAAACTATTCTTTTTCCCAACATTGCGGGAAATACACAGGCTTTCTTCTTCATGAAAAACAATCTGAGTAGCGACAGCAGCGACACTGAAAGCTGCTCTGTGTAAGAAAGTGAAAATAAGATCTGTTTGGTACAAAGACTTTGTTTTGCATATTGAGACTCGAAGGTGTTTGAAGGATTATTTTTCCGTGGTTTATGTTCGCTTTCAGATTTTAGGAGATCATTCTCTCAGCACCCAGGGAGATGGCTGACAGCGAGTCCAGACGTGTCTGAGAGACCGATCCCCACGGAAAGTGACGCTTTATTGATACAATTGACGCAGGAGCAGAAGGGAAGACCCCACATGTGAGAATCCGCCCACAAGTAAACAGTTTTCTTCATGAGCTCACATGCTGCTGATGATATTGGCATGTAAAACAGATTGTCTTCTTGTATTTAGATACAAGGACTCGAGTCAAACGGTCCTTTTCTGCCTCTCGGGTGAGCCCGTTCCAAACCGAGCTTTCCAGTGTGAGTTTTTAAGTGAGATGGAAGCACCATATCAGACCAACAGTAACAATCCTGTGAAGCTGCTGGTCAGTCCGACAGTAACCGAGCCGGACTGAGCTCATACTCGCTCCCTGTGCTGAAACAGACTAAGCGCTTCCCCGAGCACCATCTGGAGCTGCTGGATAGGGCTCTGTGTCCGTCCACCAGAGTCTTGCGATAAACTGCATTCTTAATCCATTGTTATTAAAATAACAATATTTTGCGTTGCTTTGTGAAGGTTTAAAGGAAACCACGTTTTTATGCGCCAGCCGGGAATCGAACCTGGGTCGCAAGAATGGGAATCTTGCATGATACCACTACACCACTGGCGCACCTGAAAAGTGTGTTTCAACGCAACTACTTGAGCGCTCTTTCCTCTCACAAATGACAGAGCGCAGGAGCGGAGTGTCTGGAGCCCGATGGTTATTGATCGGTGATTGTTAAGCGGGAGTGCGGACGTGTCTGTGAGACTGAAAGCGGACGGAACCGTTTGTGGGGCTCAGATGCACAGCGGCAACAGCGGAGCATCGACGTCACACAGACACCGGAGTCTCAAGGAGGCAGGTTGAACACGCAGATGATCATAGTGGGAACCTGTAGCTTACACACTTACATCTTGGTTCTATGGTGTAGTGGTTAGCCCTCTGGACTCTGAATCCAGCAACCTGAGTTCAAATCTCAGTAGAACCTAGACTTCTATTTTCGTTTTAGGAACTGTAAACAAATTACTTCCGGAACAAAACAGCAGCATCCGTAGATTAGAGACTGCCACACGAATGTATTTTTATTCACGTTCTTACCCTGTTCTCGTGAAATCTGCGTGAAAAACACAGAAACAAATTCATTTATTCACTCTGTTACAAAGGTTTCAACAGGATTAAAATATTAGGTGCATTTTGTTCAAGTTCATTGCTCCTAAGCGGATTTAAAAAACAAAACAAAGTGAATACCATTCCCTGACCAGGAATCGAACCCAGGCCGCGGCAGAGAGAGCGCCGAATCCTAACCACTAGACCACCAGGGAGATAGTCAATTCTCTCACTGTGTGTGAAGAGAAGAAAGCGATAACTGGGATTCGCACCGGTGGTCTTAAAAGGACACATAGAGCGATCGACACGCTTTTACAGACTGTGTAGCGACAGCAGCGACACTGAGAGCTGCTGTGTGTAAGAAAGAGTAAATAAGATCTGCTGGATTCTCATTCAGTCTATGTAGCGATAATAGCGCGCACTCTGCTAGCGGGACAAGGGCGGACAATCACAGCTCAGTGAAGCTGGTGAACGCGGCACTTACGGCTTCATAGAGCTCTTATAGCAACTGGTCGATCCACGACTATACCTCTGGCCTGGGCGAAACCAGGAACCGTTCAGTCTGACACACCTTTGCGCCTGACCACATCCCTAGAGCGTGGCTGACAGACTTCCTCCTGCCAGACCCTGACTGCAACTTGAGAGCTCAGCTCGAGATAACCCTGCTCTTCCTCTCTCTGTCTCACCCTCGTTTACTCTGACACAGCTCTCCCCTGATCACAACCTGAGAGCACAGCTCGAGACAACCCCCTTTTTTTTCCTCTGTGTCTCTCTCATCTCTTTCCTCTCCCCCTGTACAGATATTGCCACACCACACGAGTTTTCCTAGAACAGGAGTCATTGCTTAAAACTCCTGTTCCTCAAAAGATGCATCTTCTCTTTGCTGCATGCTTTGCAAATCACTAGATCATTTTGATTGTGTCCACACGAAATGTAAATGTCAGGCACAATGAATGTGCAAAGCAGTGCCTGCAGATCTCTGCAGCTGGTACACAAACCAATCGTGTGAGACGTGTGAAACAAGAGGAATTCAGTCGTTTCACAGCTGAAAAAAACCCATCCCATGTGTGTGCAACCTCACCTCACAGGTGCACAAGTGCTCAACGATCAATCCCTACGTGAGCACAGGTACAGTATTCTGGGTCACCAGTGCGTTAGTGCTGCTGAGTGATGGAGCAGGAACAAGCAGCTGGAGGAGGACAGTGGTGGACAATGTCAGCTCTCAGCACCCTGAGCACTCTGCTCCAGTCAGGGCCTGGTTTCCTGCTCCTGGGCCATGAATATCTCCAGCCCTGTTCCCCTCCACTGTCCTCACAGGTACACAAGTGTTCACCCATCAGTCAGTCGGTGCTTGAGCACAGGTATATAAGGTTCCCAGTGCGTCAGGGTTTCTGAGAGGTGAAGCAGGAACAGGCGGCTGGAGGAGGAAGAGGGGTCTGTGTGCTGGGAGCGAGGAGGAGGAAGGCAAAGGCACCCAGATATCTCTCTTTAATGAATAAGGGCCCCTGAGTGGACCATGTCATGCAGTAGATCATGGCTTGACGATGGTGATGTAGCAGGAGCCTTACTGGACACAGAGCCTCGGTCAGTGTGGGGCAGGGGATGAGAAAGAGGAGGGCGAAGGTTATTATATTAGGTGATGAGGGTGTTAGTCGGGGATGTAGCTCAGTGGTAGAACGCATGTTTTGCATGTATGAGGCCCCCCGTTCAATCCCTGGCATCCCCAGTTTGGGTTTGAGGGTCAAGCCCGGTTTCCCCTTGGAGGGCGTGATGACGATGGCTGGTGGGCTGGCCAAAGGGAGCTGTGACAGAGGCTGCTGCTGTCTTCCCTCCCTCGCTCCACGGTGCTGTGGAGGACTGGGAAAACTGGGCGCCTGACCCCTTAACCCCTGGAGATTGGGTACCTGCTGCCTCCGTCACCCACTAGCAAGAGGTGATGGTTTGAAGAGCCAGCCGCCTCAGCCGTGCAGTGGTGGCCAAGCACCCTGTGCTAGTTTATTGCCAGCAGCCATATCACCCTGCAGCCCCCAGCTGGCAGTCCACTGGAGCTCAGCAGGAGAGAGCCTGGTCAGTACCTGGATGGAAGACTCCTGGGAAAAACTAAGGTTGCTGCTGGAAGAGGTGTTAGTGGGGCCAGCAGGGGGCGCTCATCCTGGGGTCCATGTGGGTCCTAATGCCCCAGTATAGTGACGGGAACACTGTACTGTAAACAGGTGCTGTCCTTCAGATGAGACGTAAAACCGAGGTCCTGACTCTCTGTGGTCATTAAAAAATCCCAGGGCATTTCTCAAAAACAGTTACCCTGGTGTCCTGGCCAAATTTCCCCCTGGCCTTCACCCATCATGGCCTCCTAATAATCCCCATCTCTGAACTGGCTTCATCACTCTGCTTTTCTCCCCACTGAGAGCTGGTGTGTGTGAGCAGACTGGAGCATCATCCAGGTGGGGCTGCACAGTGGGGGTGGTGGAGGTGAGTCCCCATTACCTATAAAGTCACCTTGACATGTAAGCTGGTCATGGATGTGCTGACACCAATGCCCTAAAAGTTCCCTGTGGCCTCTCTCCTGCTCAGCTTCAGTGAGTATCATTCACGCCTGTTTCCCATTATTCGTCTTTTCCAGAGGCCATCTCTGTCCGGATTGGGTGTGCCCTTAAACATCTTGCTTTATCTTGGAAGGTATTGACAGCACAGGCCTGGGTGAGGACTTGAAACCAAGGGAACCCCAATGTCATCCAGTCAGAAACATCGGATTTTGCTATGTCTTACTCAGTACACACTCAATACAGTACTACACTCTTAAACTCTATACTCTTGAAAGAAATATCCAAAACAAGAGCAGAAAAAAAACAACAAACGCATATCATTTTATTACTTCAAGAGTCAATTTTTCAAGGTGTAGCACATGCAGGAATACAGTTTTTTTTCGCAATCTTCTCCAATATGTCTACTACTGGATAAAAATCTGAAACTGCTAGAACAAAGTTCGTAGGAGGTTTTATAAAGTCATGTCCTGCCATCTGTCCTGGCTTTCCTAGCCAAATTAACAGTGTGTGTTATTTGGATATCAAGCATCTCTCATACTAACTCATCAGGAAAATGTTTTTATATGTAAAGATTTAAGATATACAGATGAGAAGTAGAGGTTGTCTTGTTTCTTGTATCCTGTTGTGATGTGTTTTGATCTGGAGGCTAAAAGCTGATGAAAATGACTGATAGGGCTGTATGTGCTTTTATTGTTGTGGCCAGTGTTGTCTCATTAATATGTTTAATTTTTAGAAAATGGTTTCACTGCTGTGAAAATAAATGTAATGTTTGGATTTAGAGGATATTAAGAGCTTACTTGCATGAGCAATACCTTGTGAAATGCTAAAAGAAATGTGTTGCTTATGATAATATAAAGCATAATTTATTGCACTGCTCTGTGGACTTCCAAAATGGACACAGATAAATTTGACATTTATTGACTTGTTCAGGATGGAATGCCTGAAGCAATAACATCACCGACATCTCCCACAACAGCACTACTGTCCCACTACTGTTTCCAGCCTCTGTGGCTATTTAAGCAGAATAATGAAAGGATGTTGACAGAAGTCACAAGTAGTGGATAAACTACCATGCTCTAATTAAAGCACTACTGCTTTAGACTCACACTGCTGCAGAGAAAACAGAAAATCCAGAGGCGCGCTTCTACCACAATGTCTGAAAGTGACCTGCAGTTTCTGGAACGGGAGGTGCACTGGGAATCATTCCTGTTGCAGTGGCATTTCAAACTCAATGACTGTGATCTTTGGCCAAGCTTAGGTCACACATTTTAGGAATAATGGGACTGCGGCGACCACTTGTCCAGTCTGACTATTTTCCACTGGGCCCCTCGGTGGCAGACAGCACTCAATATGATCTCACGCCAGCTCCCAGAGTCCTCTGCAGTTTGACATGAGACCACACCCGGTGTGCTGCACCAGGAGATGCTGACCTTGACCTTTGACCTTTGGTGATCCAGGAAGAGTGTCATCTTCCGGACCCCCATGAGGTGGGGCGAGGCAGGCGATTAAGTGTTAATGACAGCATAGACACAGGGCTCGTCAGCATCCTGCCGAGAGAGAGTCAGGGTGAGACACCGAGCACAGGAGCTAAAGTATGAGCACATGATCGTCAACTATGGCCTGTCAGAGACTGGAAGATAAGACTGGACTAGAGCTCCATCAGTCAACGATAACCAGGCATGTCCATGGAGAAAGAGCAGGAGACTAATTGCACTGTCTGCAAATGAGAGGAGGCCATTTGACCCATCCTGCTTATTAAGCCAGTAGCCATATCGCTTTGCAACTCACAACTTGCAACCCACTAAAGCTCAGCAGCTGTAAGCCTGGTCGGTACCTGGATGGGAGACCTCCTGCGAAAAACTAAGGTTGCAGCTGGAAGAGGTGTTAGTGGGGCAGGCAACAGCACTCACCCTGCTGTCCATTTGGGTCCTAATGCCCCAGTATAGTGATGGGGACACTATACTGTAAACAGGCGCTGTCCTTTGGATGAGATGTAAAACTGAGGTCCCGACTCTCTGTGGTCTTTAAAAATCCCAGGGTGTTTCTTGAAAAGAGCAGGGGTATAACCCCAGTTTCCTGGCCAAATTTCCCATGTGGGGCTGCACATGGGTGGTGGTGGAGGGGAGTCCCCATTACCTGTAAAGCGCTTTGAGTGGAGTGTCTAGAAAAGCCTATGTAAGTGTAAGCAATTATTATTTGTAGCTTTTTGTAGCTGAGCAAATCTTAAACTAATCCTAAACTAATTCCCCTTTGGTTTCTGATTGTGACCCTGTGTCCTTGTTTCACCAATGAGTGTGAAACAGGCCCCTTCTCAGTCTCAGCCCCACTGTTCCAGAGGAGACTGAGCTGCCTCAACCTGTCCATGGCAGAGGTCAGGGAGTGTCAAACCGAGCTCGGATTTTTAGAGTAAAAACCTCATTTCGTAAATGAAAAACCTTGTTAAATCACAAAGTAACAAAAACACAATGTTCTTACTAAGTAGCTGCAAGAACTCTTGTCAAGTATCTGGACCTGAATCCAAATAATAACCACAGAAAAAAAGAATGAGTGAGAGGGATCTAACACTCAATGTGAAAGGAGCGCTCTGATAGGTGAAACTAGCTGTCATTCAGTGAAATCTGACCATTTAGAGATTTAGGGGAGGTTCATACAGTAGGTGTCCACAGCAAAGAGTTGTATCAGTTTCCTTTTGTCTGACTGTGAATAAAGTGATAAGTGAAACTCTTATCTGATGGGCTCCCACAGCCCATAATAATAATAAGTTAGACATTTAAAAACCCATCATTCAGAATAGATGCCAAAGGGACTATGTGGAATTCAAGCCCACACAGGCCTGTAATGATACAGTGGACAGACAAGTGGCACTGTCTGACTCTCTTCCTCCTGATGGTTTGAATCTTATTACCTTTTAAAAATAATTAATCTTATTATTATTATCTTACAAATGTCTTAGAAATTACTTTTAAAGCAGGACAGACTAGTGCAACAAGGTGATCTTAATATGTATAAATTATCATTCAATTTCTATTTGTCTGAATGACCCATTTCAAACAGAGAACAGAGGCACTTCTTTACACAAAGAGTGGTGGGGGTGTGGATCAAGCTGCCCAGCCATGTATGAGATCCTGAGATTAATTATATACTAACAACCAAGGGGGCAGGGAGTGTGAACAATGGGAGTGTGACTTCAGCAGCTGTGCACTTTGTAACGGTGTCAGTGTTCGGAGCACGCTGGATACACAGTAACACATGCATTGGTTTCCAATTACTGATCATTCTAAGAGAAGTCGCAATGAGGTCAAAAGTGAATAGCAGACAAAGAACGTCATGGCATCCACAGCGAGGTCACGACTCCGATAGCATGTCATGATAGGAGTGCAGGCATCACGATCACATCGCGATACCCATTGCGACTGGCCCACCACTGTCATGGCGCCACTCGCGACATTAAGTCCATATATGACGATATGACATACCTCGACAAAACACCCCCGCCCCTGTGTCGCGACATAGAGCCCACATATCACGATATGACATACCCCGACTAAACTGCCCGCCCTTATGTCGCGACATGAAGACCGCATATCGCGATATGACAAACCCCGACAAAAGTGTCCTGCCCTCATGTCACGACACAAAGTCCATATATCGCTACACGTCCTATCTGGGTACATCATGTCCGGATATGAGACCTTTGTTGCGACAGCGCTACCAGGGTTGCATGGATGCAAGGCGCCAGTCGTGATATACACTGCCTCGATATACATGCGATATACTGTACATGGGTCCCTATCATGACATGCTGCAGAGGGCTTGTCGCGATGGTATCCCACAGTTAAACGTTTGGCAACAGCGTGTCACGGTAGGGAAAGAAAAGGAAAACGTGCCTTAGAAACTTAAAACCATAGATCTTACAATCACGTTGATTTTACAAACATTACAACCACAGGTTGTAAATGCATCAGTAAATGCGTCGCCCCAAGGGTAATATCGAGTGAGGCGCCATGAGAATAAAAACTGCAAAGGTATTAAAATATTCAGTTCTGAAGATCTTGTTTGATTCTTCATGATGCTTCTAAACTTGTATGAAACCCACGAAATTAGTACTGTAGCCATTCGCCTGGCGCTGCGGCCGAAGAGCTCCCGGCTGGGGTACTAGGAAAGCCGCTGACCAGCAAAGCTGACCCACTGCAAAACGGGCGTACAGTTTGGTGAGATCGACCGCATTCTTGTAAATAGCTCCCTGGTTTCGCACCCCTTTTATACTTGTACCCAATTGCCACCCTATCGCTGTGGAACTACCTGCTCGCTCACTCTCTCTGGTAGCGCAGGGGCGCAGGGGTGCTGTGCTGCCTGTGCCGAAAAATAAAAGCACGTGTTTCATTCAACGACTGTATGAATCTCTGTGTCCGTCCGCGCCGACCCCGAAAATGCTACAGTTTTCTATTTTCGATGCCAAAAGACACCTAACTGGGAAATTCGTGACTTCCCACAAGACTTAACACTCAATTGTTATAGTCGCATTGTAGTGCCAATTCATCGTACTTTTAATTGCAAGATAGTGTGCTAATAAATGCGTCAAATACATACTTTGGATGTATTTTAGCTCTGTAAACGTCGTTCACTTAAAAATACTGCAGGGTATTTAGAGGCGATCTGAATAGTTATCTGTAAAATGCACACTCGCATCTATCCGTCAATATTATCTTAATGTTATTCATGCATTCCAAACCTTTAAATAAGTTTACAGGGGACATTTTAGAACCTCTTTGTGCTCACCCTCCAATTTACAATGCAATCCTCTATCGGTATAATCAGCAGAATTAGCGGAACCTTATGATACATAGTGTCTCTCTCTCTCACACACACAGAGGTTAAGGAACAATTACTTAGGCTGCTGAACGCTACTGTGCCACGGCGGACACACACAAAAAAAAAACAATCAGTACAAGGACTCAAAATCAAAACCACATCAATAGAACACCTGTTACGATCCCTGCCTCCCGGCAACGAAAGAGGCAGAAGAAGGCGTCGTCTTAGTTCATTAGTCTACCTATCAGTGTACGCTTTCACCACCACACCTCCGTCTCATCTTATATTTAAGCATTAGTCTTTCCCTACCTCCTCGCTCAGTATTGGTTTTCCTTTCGAGCTACTTAGTTGCGATACGCCTTCTACCTCTTCGTACTGTTCTGGTTCCGACTTTGGTTTCTCCCCTTTTACTACGTTTTTTGGATTACGGCTCGTTTTCGGTTGCTCTCTCCCTGTTTGGATCTCTGGCTTCCCCTGGACTCTCGGCTCTCTCCTTCGTCTACGGTTTTGGATTACGGTCTGGCTTTGGCCTCTCTCTCCCAGTTTGGATCACTGGCTTCCCCTGGACTCTCGGCTCTCTCCTTCGTCTACGGTATTTGGATCACGACTTGTCTCTATCGGCTCCTGCAAGTGGGTTCATTACTTGGTTTCGGTTTCACTGGCCGAAACCGTAACAACACCGAACATGTAATAGCGCAAAACGCCCTCATAGCGACAAAGAGGCTTTACTTTATTTTTATCCATTTTTGAATTACAAAGCAGAGGAAGCAGTCCTTGATATTCAAACATGCAAAAAGACTATCTGGCGTATTTTAAAAGAAACACCGTTCTTACTTTAAAAACAACAAAACAACAGCCTTATACAATGAGGGTTGCTGCTGGTCCATGAGGCTGGGGGTTTTTCCCCTTTTACATTTTGACATATCATCGAGAACTTCTTTTGCTACTCCCGATAAGGCACCGTAGCTTTATTTTAGCAGTAACAGGTTCGAAGTTACTGCTGGTATCAACAGATTAACACCGTTAACTTTTGTTTCAGCCGTTATTGAGCTTTCAATGAACCTCTGAGATTCGCTCTTTTTGATTTCGATATCAGAGAACAACAGAACAACGCCTTCCTTCAAGGCGGGTTCGAAACAGCGACCTAAGGATTCCCAGCGGTTTCCACTACAGTCCTCCGCTCTACCAACCGCTCTTCCGATTTCTCTAATTTGCATACAGGTGTTTTCTACATTTTGTCTTTTAAAATAACATCTAATGTCTTTTACTGCTCCTGTCTGCCAGCAATGGCTTTGATGAAAGACTAATTACTTGTGCGCTTTTCACCCTCTATGTGTCACCATGAAATTCTGTGATGATGTGATAATGTGATCTTCAGCGTGTTCAATCTGTCTGAGTGAGACTAGAGTATCTGTGTGACGCTGATGCTCTGCGGTAACCGCTGTACATCTGAGCCCTACAAACGGTTCCATCCGAAAAAAATCTGTTTTTTTAGTAACCAATATTTTATTACATTATTTTCTATTATTATGTAACCTTATTTTCGTAACCTTAATTTTGTGATTTTTGTGAGCCCGCAGAAAAGACATTTCATTGCCAGCAACTACTGCTGCACGCTGTATTGTTGTGCATTTGGTAAATAAACTTTGATTTGATTTGAACCAGCGGATGTTTTCAACCTGTGCTTACTGCAGTTTCGCCGGTCGTTGCCAGAAAGTTAAAAGCACACAAGTAATTAGTCTTTCGTGAAAGTCATTGCTGGAGGACAGGAGCAGTAAGACACAGGGCCCTATCCAGCATCTCTAGACGGTGCTCGGGGAAGCTTTAAGTCTGTTTCAGCACAGGGAGCGAGTATGAGCTCAGTCCGGCTCCCAGCAGCAGGGACGTGCGGAGCGGGGGGCTACAGTGGCCCGAGCCTTTGCCCTTATTGGCTCAAGTGCCCTTTTCTGCTTGTGGAAAAAAAAGTCCACCCAATTTGATTATTTTTGTCACTTGACGATTCTGCTTCTGTATTTAGCACGGATCTCCCTTTAGAAAAAAACATCTTTGACCTAATTGATCTCACCCGAGCACAAGTGCCCACCTACTGTTCGTTGTAAAAAGCAGAAAAAAAGCAGCGATAAGCAACGGAGGCTACTACACCTTTCTTGTGTTTAAGAAAGACTATTTTCATTCATCCATTCCACGTTTGCAAACCCACGAACTCGCCACGTTATTGTCTGCTACATACCTAGCTAGATTTGAGATTTCCTTCAGACGGTTTAGTTAAATGAGTAGACAAGCCAGTCTTTTTGTATTTGATATAAACAGCTGCCATGCATATTCTTTGTTGTATAAATATGGTTCAATTACAGAAACAGGAGAGCAGGTCTTCAGAAAAAAAAAGAGAAAGAATTTAGGGAGGCAGCTAAAGGGAGTACATCGCTTCAGAAGTGGGTCACAACTGGCGGCAGACAAACAGGTAAGTGGTCATCAAGAAGTCCAGTTCCTTCTTCTACATGCTACGTTCGCCTCAATAACACAAGATTCCTGTTTGGAACGGACTCGTTCGAGAGAGAGAAAAGGACCGTTGAACTCGAGTTCTTGTATCTAAATACAAGAAGACAATCTGTTTTACACGCCAATATCATCAGCAGCATGTGAGCTCCTGAAGAAAACTAAGTTTACTTGTGGGTGGATTCTCTCATGTGGGGTCTTCCCTTGTGCTCCTGCGTCAATTGTATCAGTAAAGCGTCACTTTCCGTGGGGATCGGTCTCTCAGACACGTCCGGACTCGCTGTCAGTCATCTCCCTGGGTGCTGAGATAATGATCTCCTAAAATCTGAAAGCGAAAATAAACCACGGAAACATTATCCTTCAAGCACCTTCGAGTCTCAAACCGTCTCACTATGCAAGCAAATGTTAGTTCCAAGCAGATCTTAGGAAAAAAATTGTTCCAAGTAGATCTTATTTTCTCTTTCTTACACACAGCAGCTCTGAGTGTCGCTGCTGTCGCTACACAGACTGTAAAAGCGTGTCGATCACTCTCTGTATCCTATTAAGATCTCCAGCTCGAATCCCAGTTACCGCTGTCTTCTCTTCACACACAGGGAGAGAACTGGTGGTCTAGTGGTTAGGATTCAGCGCTTTCACCGCCTTGGCCTGCGTTCAATTTCACATCAGGGAAGAGCCTTCCTTTCTGTCCTTACAGCTTCACTGGAAACTGAAAATCCATAGCAGATTGCATAAATAAACACATTTCAGTGTTTTTAATGCAAGTTTCAGCAGTACAGGGTGAGCTCTTGAATAAAAATAAATGTACTTGCAGTACATCTCTGTCCCTCTGTGGACCCTGCTCTTTTGTTCTGGATGTTTCTGAAAATTGGATGGCACTCAGATATATATAAATAAATATACTCTTGTTTCTCCGGCTACTTACCTTTCCAATGTAGAAGAAAGACTTCCAGGCCTGTCAATGTACTGTCTTCTTATTTTCCATTTAGCTTCTTAGACGACTGAACCTGTAGACTTGACTGTCCAGAAAGGACAGGCTCAGTGACTACAGCCTGGCCATAGAGACTGGACACAGACAGACAGACTTGACTGTCCAGAGAGGACAGGGTCAGTGAACACACCCTGGCCATAGAGACTGGACACAGAGAGACTCAACTGAACAGGGAAGACAGGCTGCTGCTGAGGCAGGGAGTCAGAACTCAGGGCCTGGGTACACAGAGGTGTCCCTGAACACACAGCAGGAGAGTTAGTGGTTGTGTTGTTCCTGGTGATTTCTGAGGAGCAGATTGAGCGAGCGTGATGAGTCATGAGTTCAGAGTAATGGACAGAGCGAGGAGCAGCAGAAGAAAGAGGACTGTGGGGTTTTCCATGAGAGTGGACAATCAAGTTCAATCTAGGATCACAGAGGGGGCTGGAAGTACTATGTCAAACCACTTCAAACACTAATAACTAAGGGGTGGAACTGGCTGTTATCACGTTAGTTTATTGGATATGCTTTTATTCCTAGAACATCTTCATATTAAAGTATCCGAAAGCAACTGTAGCGCTTCCCCGAGCACCATCTAGAGCTGTTGGATAGGGCTCTGCGTCCTACTGCTCCTGTCTGCCAGCAATAGCTTTGACTAAAGCCTAATTCCTTGTGTGCTTTTAACTTTCTGGCAACGACTGGCGAAACTGCAGTAAGCACAGGTTGAAAACATCCGCTGGTTCAAATCAAATCAAAGTTTATTTATCAAATGCACAACAATACAGCGTGCAGCAGTAGTTGCTGGCAATGAAATGTCTTTTCTGCGAGCTCACAAAAATCACAAGAATCACAAAATTAAGGTTACGAAAATAAGGTTACATAATAATAGATAATAATTTAATAAAATATTGGTTACAAAAAAAAACAGATTTTTTATGGATGGAACCGTTTGTAGGGCTCAGATGTACAGCGGCTACCGCAGAGCATCAGCGTCACACAGATACTCTAGTCTCACTCAGACAGATTGAACACGCTGAAGATCACATTATCACATCATCACAGAATTTCATGGTGACACATAGAAGGTGAAAAGCGCACAAGTAATTAGTCTTTCATCAAAGCCATTGCTGGCAGACAGGAGCAGTAAAAGACATTAGATGTTATTTTAAAAGACAAAATGTAGAAAACACCTGTATGCAAGTTAGAGAAATCGGAAGAGCGGTTGGTAGAGCGGAGGACTGTAGCGGAAACCGCTGGGAGTCCTTAGGTCGCTGTTTCGAATCCGCCTTGAAGGAAGGCGTTGTTCTCTGATATCGAAATCAAAAAGAGCGAATCTCAGAGGTTCATTGAAAACTCAATAACAGCTAAAGCAAAAGTTAACGGTGTTAATCTGTTGATACCAGCAGTAACTTCGATTCTGTTACTGCCAAAATACCGCTAAGGTGCCTTTTCGGGAATAGCAAAACAGAAGTTCTCAATGATTTAGCAAAATGTTAAAGGGGAAAACCCGCAGCCTCGTGGACCAGCAGCAACCCCTCATTGTATAAGACTGTTCCTTCGTTGTTTTTAAAGTAAGAAAGGCGTTTCTTTTAAAATACGCCAGACAGTCTTCTTGCATGTGTTTGAATGTCAAGGACTGCTTCCTCTTTGTAATTCAAAAATGGACAAAAATACAAGTAAAGCCTCTTTGTCGCTATGAGGGCGTTTTGCGCTATTACATGTTCGGTGTTCTATTGATTTGGTTTTGATTTTGAGTCCTTGTACTGATTGTTTTTTGTGTGTGTGTTCGCCGTGGCACAGTAGCGTTCAGCAGCCTAGGTAATTGTTGCTTAACCTCTGTGTGTGTGAAAGAGAGAGACAGTATGTATCATAAGGTTCCGCTAATTCTGCTGATTATAGCGATCGAGGATTGCATTGTAAATTGGAGGGTGAGCACGAAGAGGTTCTAAAAGTTCCCCTGTAAACACATGACACGATTTGGAGTGCATGACTAACATTAAGATAATATTGACGGATAGATGCGAGTGTGCATTTTACAGATAACTATTCAGATCGCCTCTAAATGCCCTGCAGTATTTTTAAGTGAACGACGTTTACAGAGCTAAAATACATCCAAAGTATGTATTTGACGCTTTTATTAGCACACTATCTTGCAATTAAAGGTACGATGAATTGGCACTGTAATGCGACTATAACAATTGAGTGTTAAGTCTTGTGGGAAGTCACGAATTTCCCAGTTAGGTGTCTTTTGGCATCGAAAATAGAAAACTGTAGTATTTTCGGGGTCGGCGCGGACGGACACAGAGATTCATACAGTTGTTGAATGAAACACGTGCTTTTATTTTTCGGCACAAGCAGCACAGCACCCCCGCGCCCCTGCGCTAGCAGAGAGAGTGAGCGAGCCTGTAGTTCCACAGCGATAGGGTGGCAATTGGGTACAAGTATAAAAGGGGTGCGAAACCAGGGAACTATTTACAAGAATGCGGGCGATCTCACCAAACTGTACGCCCGTTTTGCAGTGGGTCAGCTTCGCTGGTCAGCGGCTTTCCTACTACCCCAGCCGGGTGCTCTTCGGCCGCAGCGCCAGGCGAATGTCTACAGTACTAATTTCGTGGGTTTCATACAAGTTTAGAAGCATCATGAAGAATCAAACAAGATCTTCAGAACTGAATATTTTAATACCTTTGCAGTTTTTATTCTCATGGCGCCTAACTCGATATTACCCTTGGAGCGATGTATTTACTGATGCATTTACAACCTGTGGTTGTAATGTTTGTAAAATCACCGTGATTGTAAGATCTATGGTTTTAAGTTTCTAAGGCACGTTTTCCTTTTCTTTCCCTACCGCGACACGCTGTTCCCAAACGTTTAACTGTGGGATACCATCTCGAAAAGCTCTCCGCAGCATGTCATGATAGGGACCCCATGTACAGTATATCGCATGTATATCGAGGCAGTGTATATCACGACTGGCGCCTTGCTTCCATGCAACCCTGGTACCGCTGTCGCAACAAAGGTCTCATATCCGGACATGATATACCCAGATAGGACGTGTAGCGATATATGGACTTTGTGTCGTGACATGGGGTCAGCATATCCTGTCAGGGTATGTCCTATCGCAACATATGGACTCCATGTCGCGACATGAGGGCAGGGCACTTTTGTCGGGGTATGTCATATCGCGATATGCGGGCTTCATGTCACGACATGGGGGCAGGGCACTTTTGTCGGGGTATGTCATATCGCGATATGCGGTCTCCATGTCGTGACATGGTGCGGGGTGTTTTGTCGAGGTATGTCATATCGTGATATACGGACTTAATGTCGCGAGTGGCGCCATGACAGTGGTGGGCCAGTCGCAATGGGTATGGCGATGGGATCGTGATGCCCGCAGTCCTATCGTGACATGCTATTGGAGTCGTGACCTCGCTGTGGATGCCATGACGTTCTTTGTCTGCTATTCACTTTTGACCTCATTGCGACTTCTCTTAGAATGATCAGTAATTGGAAACCAATGCATGTGTTACTGTGTATCCAGCGTGCTCATACAGCACACACAGTACACATTGAACTTCCGCTGTGGCACTTTACCCACTCAGAGTGTCGATTCTCACTTTTCACCCAATCGCGGCCTGTTCGGGGCTTTAGCCAATCACGGGTCTGAGAGCTGTTCAAGCCAGCAGTGCCAAGTGGAGCGCCTTGTTTACTGTAAATGAGAATCTTTTTTTAAAATGCTTTACTTATTTGCACTATAACTACATCGGCTTATTTTTAAACGTCTTTATTAATTCACAATGTCCCATACTCTTCGAACTAAATACATTTTTTATTTGCAATATAACAGTCTCCGCTGCTTTCTGTAACGAATACATGGTATTTGAACAATTTGAATCGTTTATTTCAGGTAGGGGAGACACCTTCTGCTTTGTGCTTCAATCATTAATAGACATGTACAGTTTATTTTCATTATATTGTTATGCTCGTGCTTTTAAATTTAGTTTTTTATTGTTAAATTATATCGATATTGAAACTAATACTAACATGTGAATATGGGCTCTCGTGTTGTACCAGCGGTAATTTGGAAACTGGCGTCTCTTCACCAATGAAAGGAGTACACAAGCAATACATTTTCGAGAACATGGTTAAAATTGAAAAGAAAACATCTAACCCAATGTTCTAACATAGTAACTCCTCCCTAAATGTAAGACTGTTTATTCGCGTAAAGCCTGCAAAGTCTGTGCTCAACTGATGAAAAGATCACAACTGAAAGATCTGGTGGTCGTGACTTTGCCGTTTTGCCAGGAAAAGAAGGCGCTATATTGAAATATATTGAAACATCCACCCCACCTGACCAGATATACTCGGAAAACAAATTGCCCCCATTGTTTTAATCACAATCAGGAGTTCAAGTACCGAGTTTGTTGGTACCCGTAAACTTCCTTGTAGACAGTCACGTGATTAGCCGACCAAACAAGGCGCTATATCTCGGTAAAGCAGCACAAACGCTACTTACAGCGACACAAACCGGCACAAACGCAGCACTAACGATTGCGGTGAGTTTCGACGTTTGTGCTGTTCGACGGGCGGGTGGGCAACTTCGTGGAGCAGGACGTGCAAACATGTCTGGGTCATTACATTGCAGACTGCAGAAGACTCGACTTCACCTGAGGATCTAACACAGGCGCCCATACCTGTGTCTTCAGAGGGCAGGTGTGCCTTCACGCTGTATTCTACACCAGCGACTGGCCGGAAACACAAAGATAAACGGAGTGTGAGCTCATCGCTTCATGTTTGCGCAAAGACCCCTTTAAATACAAACACGCGGATAATGACAGTGTATTAAAGAAGCCTGATGTATGTTCACTTCTGTTATGTGAAAATAAAAGTTTCCAATATTGCCACGGTCCGCTGGTGTGAGACGGTGGACTTTCCAGTCTTGCTCCTCGGATGTGTTATTTACTAACTGCGACAACCTTGTACGTAGTGCCCTTAAAAACATACAAACAAATAAAAAAAACAGCACAAAGGCTACTTTCAACTGCACAAACCGGCACAGACGAATGAGGTGGGTTTCATTGTGCTGTCTGTAGGGGGGGCAACTTCACGGAGCTCAAGGCAAACCCTGCAGGGTACTTTTAATACAATATTTCGGAAGGATTTTGAATCTTGCGTTTTACGTTGTGTTCATAGTATTTTGCAATCAATTATTAACTTCAGAGTAATTAACTTCAAAATACTGAGTAATCTAAAAGCAACCATAAGAAATACTTTGAACTGTTACAAGCAACAAGTGAAAATGAGCTCTTGCAGCGTTTCTTTAGCTGAAGACAATGTCCTCATATGAGAGACCTTTGCAAACTAGCTGTCATTTGAACGGGAATTTGCCGACTCTTAGACAGTGACGAGATTATCGCCATATTCAATTCGAAGTCCCGACGCCTGCGTCTGGTCTAGAAGACCAAAACCTCACAACAGAGGCAGGCACTGATTGTTTTTTGTGTGTCCGCGGAGTATCTGGAGCCCGATGGTTATTGATCGGTGATTGTTAAGCGGGAGGGCGGACGTATCTGTGAGACTGAAAGCGGACGGAACCGATTGTAGCGCTGAGATGCACAGCGGCTACAGCAGAGCATCGACGTCACAGATACTGTAGTCTCACTCAGACGGGTTTAACATGCAGAAGATCAGAGCGGGGATCTGTACAAGTCCGTTTCAGCTCTCGGTTCCATGGTGTAATGTTTAGCTCTCTGGAATTTGAATCCAGCGGGCCGCGTTCAAATCTCGGTGGGATCTTAGCACTGATGATTTAGGATCCAGAGTCAAGTTGAGATAATTTGCTTGATAAAAGCAGCTCTTTTCCGAATCTGATCTGCTCCACCAACACGGTTCGCTTTCCTACTGAAAGAGAGAAGCAGAGTAAGGAAAAACGATTTCAAACTGCTCAACTGAGTGAAACAACAATAACATGGCCTAAGTTTAGACTAATAAAAGAGAGAACTAAAGTCTGGAAGCTGTGACAGCTGTATGATGTTTTGGAAGAAAACGGTGTTTCTTTGATGTCGAAATTAAGCGGAATTTGAACGTGACACAAGCGGACAAGTAATTAGTCTTTCGTCAAAGTCATTGCTGGCAGTAAAAGATATTAGGAGATGTTATTTTAAAAGACAAAATGTAGAAAACACCTGTATCCAAGTCAGAAAAGTTGGAGCGGGGCGATGCCGTACTAGTAGCGGCGCTGAGCTCACTGTGGTGCGGGGCCAGTGGCGCAATGGATAACGCGTCTGACTACGGATCAGAAGATTGTAGGTTCGACTCCTGCCTGGTTCGTCTTTCTTTTAAACACATAGGGCTGCTCACAAGCTCGGAGTTTAATGTAGAAGCGCCAAGGACTGCGGGTGTAGTATGTTCCTTCCTTCTCCAATTGAAAATACTTTTCTTAGCATAATAACTGTTATAAAACAACATTATTGATTCAGTTTCTCCAGTGTTGTTCGAGATCAATCTAAATCGGTACGTGGTATTGTAACAAATCTGCCGTTTGAATGAATTCGGGGACTGTGTACTTTGTAATTCAAAAATGGATTAAAATGAAATTTAAGCTTGTTTCTCAGTTAACAGAAAATCACCATGGCTTCGTCAGATAAGTTGCTGTGCTGCTGGTGTTTATAGACCACTTCCTACTCCCAGACCAGGGCAGCGCAGCGCAGTGCTGGACAGGAATACGTCTCACTCACCAACAACCAACAGCCTCTCCAAGAAGTTGAAATTCCGCTTGATTTCCAATTCAAAGAAAAACCGGTTTCTTCCAAAAACACCATAAAGCTGTCATTTCCCAGGCTCTGCTTCTCTCTTTTAGTAGTAAAGCAGACTTTATTGAGCGAGCAGATCAGAGAGGCGGGAAGGAACTTCCTTCAGCCAGCACAGAACCTGAACCTGACTCTGGTATCGTAAAAGCACACCTGTAATAAAGTAAACAAAGCCGAAATAAGGAGGAAAATCTCGTACTTAAGTTCAAGAAGTGATCGCTGTTAACCTAACGAGAAACGAGTAAGAGAAACTGAAAAGGCTGGTTCCACCAAGATTTGAACTCGGATCGCCGGCATCAGAGTCCAGAGTGCTAACCATTACATTGAGTAGCAGCAGTAGGACACAGAGCCCTATCCAGCAGCTCTAGACGGTTTTCGGGGAAGGGCTAAGTCTGTTTCAGCACAGGGAGCGAGTATGAGCTCATTCCGGCTCCCAGCAGCAGGGACGTGCGGTGCAGTGGGGGCTACATTGGCCCGAGCCCCCGCCCCTTTGCCCTTATTGGCCCAAGTGCCCTTTTCTGCTTGTGGAAAAAAAGTCCAACCAACTTAATTTTTTTCTGTAAAGATCTTCTGTATTTAGCACGGATCTCCAGTTTGAAAAAAAGATATTTGACCTAATTGATCTCACCCGAGCCTCACTTGATCTGACTTGTGCCCACCTACTGTTCGTTGTAAAAAGCGGAGAAAAAAAAGCAGCGACAAGCAACGGAGAGTACTACACCTGCGGAGGTCGAGTTAAACATTTTTGAACGGTGAGAAGACAATACACAGAGTTTTCAGGACTGTACAAAAGTAACAAACCAAGGGTGTCGTATTGAGCAGTTTGTGTTTAAGAAAGACTATTTTCATTCACCTATTCTAAATTTGTAAACCGACGAGCTCGCCACGTTATTGTCAGCTACTTACCTGGCTAGATTTGAGATTTCCTTCAGACGGTAAATGAGTAGTCAAGCCAGTCTTTTTGTATTTGATATATACAGCTACCATGCATATTCTTTGTTGTATAAATATGGTTCAATTACAGAAACAGGAGAGCAGGTCTTCAGAAAAAAAAGAGAAAGAATTTAGGGAGGCAGCTAAATAAATTAAATAAAGCGTCACTTTCCGTCGGGATCGGTCACTCAGACACGCCCGGACTCGCTGTCAGCCATCATCCTTGTTTCCTAAAATCTGAAAATGAAAACAAACAACGGAAAAATAATCCCTCAAACATCTTCGTGTCTCAATATGCAAAACAAATCTTAGTTCCAAGCAGATCATATTTTCTTTTTCTTACACACAGCAGCTCTCAGTGTCGCTGCTGCGCTACACAGACTGTAAAAGCGTGTCGATCGCTTTCTGTGTCCTTTTAAGATCACCGGCGCGAATCCCAGTTACCGCTGTCTCCTCCTCACACAAAATGAACTAGGCCCGTCTTCCTAGTGGTCTAGTGGTGAGAATTCGGCGCTCTCACTACCACAGCCCGGTTTCAATTCCCTGTCAGGGATGAGTCTCTTTTCCCTCCTTGTCCCCATTACAGTCTCACCGGACACTGAAGATGAACAAGATGTAGCTCAGTGGTAGAGCGCATGCTTTGCATGTATGAGGCCACGGGTTTAATCGCCACCATCTCCAATAAGGCTTCTATGAAATGTGATATCTGCTCTTCCTACACTAGGTAAGACACACGTTGTGGGCGGTTTTTTTTCACGTTGCGATCCAAAGAGCCTCAAATGCCCAGTCCAGCAGTAACCGAACCAGAATGTCCGGACTCGCTGTCAGCCATCACCCTGCGGTGCTGAGAGAACGAGCTCCTAAAATCTGAAAACGAAAATAAGACACGGAAAAATAATCCCTCAAACACCTTCGAGTCTCAAACCGTCCTGCTATGCAAACAAATCTTTGTACCAAGCAGATCCTATTTTCTCTTTCTTACACACAGCAGCTCTGAGTGTCGCTGCTGTCGCTACACAGACTGTAAAAGCGTGTCGATCGCTCTCTGTGTCCTATTAAGATCACCGGCGCGAATCCCAGTTACCGCTGTCTTCTCTTCACACACAGTGAGGGAGCCCACCGTCTCCCTGGTGGTCTAGTGGTTAGGATTCGGCGCTCTTACCGCCGCGGCCCGGTCTCACTTCCTGGTCCGGGAAGAAGCTCCTTTTCCCTTCTTTGTGTCCATTACAGTCTCACTGGACACTGAAGATGAACAAGATGAGCCTCATATTTTCAATCAATAGAAAGCTTTTTTAACAGACCGTATGGATAAACACTTTCTGGTTTTCATGCAAATTTCAGCATTAAAGGGTGAGCTCTTGAATAAAAATAAATGTACATCTCTGTCCCTCTGCTGAACCTGCTCTTCTTTTCCGGACTTCCTGAAAATCAGCTGTTCTCTTGTTGTGGTGACTCAGCCCGCACCCCGGCTCGGCAGAGAGGTTGGCAACACAGAATAGGCAGGAGACAGGTTGGGACATTCACAGAGGCAGAGGGCTTTTACACTGTAATCCACTGGTCATTGCAGTAAATCTGTTTGAATGTGAATTTGAATCATTGCCCTTCTAGCTGCAGAGGAAGGTGCTGATGATCAGGGAGGGATGAGGAGAGAGACGGCAGATGGAGAGAAGGGGGGGAGATCAGGCCACAAACAGACATCAACGCAATCACATTTCTTCCACTCCTGAAAGTGTTCAGTTTGAGCACTCAAGGTCATGATGAAAAGGATTCACTTGAACACACCTATTCACACAAAAACAAAAAATAGACATCAGCAAAACCGACAGCAGTGAAAGAGTTTGGCAAATTGTTGAAACTGAGGAATGTCTAATCGCTCTGACTCTCCACAGCCTCTGTGCTGGTATTGTGACAGAAGAGAGAGAGGCCGGATCTTGCAGAAAGAGGAAGCATTGGTCTTCAGGAAACAAGACATCTTTCTGGCAGTTACTACAGCCCCGGAGCCACCATGAGATCTGTTCACGTAGGGCTGCTGTACGTCGCCTGGATTTCTGGTAGGAAGTTCAAATGGACTGAATGGCTTCCTGTGGCTTGGTTCTGTTCTTCTGCCCTGTTATTCTCAGAAGGAGATCACTTCACATCTTTCTCTTCCAACATCTTTGTTTTGTTTGTCGATCGGATTCCTGAGGTTGCAGTATCAATAATGTTAACAAGGACTCTTCCTTGTGCTCAAGTTTCAGCTGCTTTCCTGTTGCAGGCTTGTTAGTATAGTATCGGTATGAAAGGGAACGCTCTGCTGACCACGGTCACTGCGTTGTTAATGCTACAAAAAAAGCCATTTGTATCTATTCCTTATTCTCTAACCCCTACAGGAAGTCATGTCCAGCAATCTTCCTCTTAGTCATACACTCATGAGAAACTGGGGAAGTCAGGGATGTCAATCTGGAGGGCTGTGAGGTTTCACTCTGGCTCTGTTAATCTTGAGGTGTCTTTGCAGTCTTGTTGTGTGCTCAGTGAGTGAGTCTGAAGGGAGTGTCCCACACTGACAGGCTGAAGGACTGAAGGAACAGAATCTCTTTAGTCTGAAGGCAGTGTCCAACACGGACAGACTGAGGGAACTGAGTCTCTTTAGTCTTAAGGGAGTGTCCCACACTGACAGGCTGAAGGAACTGCGTCTCTTTAGTCTGAAGGGAGTGTTGCACACTGAACTAATCCAAGTACTCACTGTCAGCCCAGTGGATATCTTCCTTTCATTGCTAACCTGCCTTGTGTTTCTATTCCTCCTGGGCAAAATGAATCCCTGTCTGGACCGATTCTACTGCCCTGTCACTGTGCTTCAGCTATGTCCTTCATGGTGTGAACACTGTGCCCCTTTTTCTCGCTGTCTGATCTGTCTCCTCTTGCAGGCTGGGTAGATGCTGATTCTCAGACACCTCTGTGTCATCAGAGGAGCAGAGCTGGTCCTGAAAAGGTCTGCTGAGTGACCTGAGATGCTGCAGATCTATTCTGCTGCCATGGAGTCAGAGCTGAGAGACTCTGATGAGAGAGACTCTCAAACTCTAATGCTTGTATGTGGTTGTAGCAGCTGTAGGTTAATCAGTTTCTGATTGTTTGGAATGTACAATCTCACAGGGGAATGATCAGTAATGTGTAAAAGAATAAAAAGGCTCACAGAGAGTTGTTAGTAACAGAGTTTGTCATTTTGTGGAATAATTGTGTTTTAGAGGTTTTTGTTAAAACCCTTAAGGCTTCAGACAGCTGAGTGCTTTGTGTATGATTGTGTAGCCAGACACAGCTCCAATTCCATCTACAAATAAGCTGATGACACTTCCATCATCGGCTGAATCACTGCTAATGAAGAGACAGCCTACAGGGATGAGGTCAAGAACTTGTTAGATATGTTGTTAGATACGTCTACTATCCAGAAAACAGGGAATGGACCCTATACGGGTTGCAAGGTCACAGAGATCCAGACCAGTGAATGAGGGAAGTCCAAGGCCAGGGTCTTGAGGCGAGCGGGGAGTCCAGAGCCAGAAGGTGAAATCAAGAATCAGGGTCCAGGAGCAAGACCCAGAAAGTCAGAGTTGAGAAACAGGCCAAAATCCAAAAACCAGGTTAGCAGTCCAGGAGGATAACAAAAGATCAAGGTCTGAAAACATCAAACTGAAAAAAAAAACAATCCAGGAAGCTACAAACAGAAAAAACCCAGGAACACAGGAAAAGTGAACAATGAACAGGGAGGTAAACAGGAGTAGGAGACAAAACAGGAACCAGGGAAGAATATTGCAAAGTCTCATATTAGTACTCAGGGTAGTGGCAACATCACTGAGCACAGTTTGAACCATGAGAGGGTGTAAGTAGGCTGGAGGAGGGGGGGTGTGGTGAGCTATGGACACTATTCGAGTAATGATTGGCTACAGACGTCTGCTTGGTCTGCGCCTTGGCTGCGCAGTCAGAACAGGTGATAGAGGTTGGGGTGCCCTCTGATGGCCGGATGGTGGAACCACAACAGAACCTGGTGGAGTGGTGCCTTGACAATGATATCTCCCTCAACATCAGCAAAACCAAAGAGCTGGTCATTGATTTTAGAATGCAGGGTGTGGACCACCCCCCTATTCTAATCAGTGGGGTGGCTGTAGAGATGGTTAGCAGCTTCAAGTTCCTGGGTACGTTCATTACTAACAATGTAATGTGGCCCCATTATGTAACTGGAGCTACAAAGAAATCACATCAGTGCCTTTTCTCCCTCAGACAGTTGAAAAAATTTGGTTTATCTTCAACTATTTTAAAGGTCTGCTATTGAGAGTGTGCTCACATGTGATATTAGTGTGGTTTGGCAGCAGCGTGTTGTCTAACTGAAAGGCCGTACCGGGAGTGATCCCCATATTGTGGACGTTTTTACAACTCGCTGGAAGTATTGCCAAGGATACCAATCAGCCTGGTTTCTCACTTTTTTCTCCCCTGCCCTCTGGTCAGCGTTATAGGAATATAAAGGCACAAACCTCCAGATTCAGAGACAGTTTCTTCCCACAGGCTGTCAGATTTATTGAATTCTACCCCAACCACTGACTTAACCATCTACTTTACATTGCTACACCTGCATTACTGCTCCCATCAGTGTGTTTTCTTTCTCTTCTCACACGGCTTGTCTGACTTGCTCTTTTAAAGTTGTATGTGATTCAGCTTGTTGTTGCTGCTGCTGCTCTGTGTTTATGTTTTGGTGATCCCTGTCTTTGTATTGGAATCTACATGCAAATAAGCATTTCATTGCACTGGTGCAGATGACAAATAAACTGAACTGAGCCACACTATCAGCAGTGGGGATCTGTCACAACACCATCACTTGTCCCTCTCTGCAGGTCTTTTGTTTTGTCAAGGGTCTCACCAAAATCTTCACTCTCAAACCTCCTTCCTGCAGAGTGTATGCAGGGGCTTTGATCCCAAACAAGATCTCCGTTACATAGTGGATCAAATTAGCGACTGTCATACTTTTAACCAGGATCAAAGATGTTTTATAGGGAAAAGGGATGATTTGAGTAGAAGGTATGAAAGAATCGTTAACTTGGTTGTGTAATTGACTGCCCAGATTGAAACCAGACCCCTGCTCTGCTCTGTGTCCCTGACTGCTGTACCCCCATTCTGAAAACACCAGGGGTGAATCTGGAGTGTCCGCACTAGGGGCAGAGATGGGTGCAGCTGGGAGCCCCTGGTCAAGAGCCACTCTGGGGTGCAAGGTGCTGCAGTGCTCCTCAATCACTGTGCCATCCTGCGATACACAAGACCCCTCTAAAACAAGCTGGGGGCTCCATATGAAAACACCTCTGACTAGACCTTAACAGTATGCCACTATATTTTCTTTTCTTTTTCTTTTCCACTATATTCTCTATCTTTCTCCTGTATTAAGCTTGTTTTGGGATCACCTGTCTGCTCTCTCCTCCACAGGGATGGGCCTGTCCTCAGCCCAGTCTGAGGGGAAGCAGCTGGTTCGTGCTGCGGGACAGTCGGTCACTTTTGAAGCCGCTGTGTTACAGAAAGGGTTTTTAAGTCATGGAAGTGACAGTATAATAGTAGTGATTGATGGAAAGGGCACCACTGAGTTTGTGAAGAGATTCAAAGGGAGAGTGTCCTGGGACAGTCAGACTGGGCTCTTTAAAATCACAGAGCTGAACACACAGGACTCTGGGAATTATAAAGTACAGAGTAATGATGGACAGAAGACGGTGACAGTGAATTTCCTCCTAAAAGTATACAGTAAGTATAACCACTGTGTCTACAGCGTTTAACCTGACAGAGGACAGTCCATGTAGGCCCACAGTGTTTTACTTCATATAAAATACATAAATAATACATGTATTTTAATATATACATTGCTTGCAACCTCAACTTACACCACCAGCACTATGTTGCTCCACCTTCCTCCTTCACATCTTCCCCTGTCTCTTTACTCACATTCTTCCCACCTCAACTTTCTTTTTTTGTTTTCCTATAAACATTTACATGAAGCGAGGGGGTGTTGTATCTTCTGTTGGGCTCCGAGTTCACTTTCATTTCACCGAACTTTAGTGCTCCCTCTTATTCTCGATTGTCCGAGCTCTCCTGACTCTTCCCCCTGTGTTGATCTGATGCCTGTGGCCCCAAGCCTGGCCTCCTGGAGACAGCAGCTCCAGTCCTGTAGACACCTCCTGTCTGTCTACCCAGCCAGGCAGTGTCCCTCTGTGCCCGTGCTGCGGGTGCTCACCTCCCCTGTCAGCGCTGATCCTCTCTGACACCTCTGGCCAGGCTTCAAGGGTCCTCAGGAGTCGGCCAGCCCAATCTGTCTCAAGCAGGTACCCCTGGCTGTGGAGCCCTCTTTCTCGCCATTCCCTCTGTACACTGCAGACTCAATCAGCCCAGTGGTGTCTCATTCAGCAGATATTTACAAACACCAGGTGGCCATCTTGGCTCAAGGTCACATCAACAGGCTTCATCACGGAGCCCCACTACGACTGCATCACATTATCTATACACTGTGCTTTTTATTTGCTTCTACACACTGTATTGAGGCTGTTTAACAAGTTCTTGATCAATGTGCATCCTTTAAGTTGTATTTCTGTGGCCATTAATTTGCGAATCAATTTCTAATGGACCTTATTAAAAGCTTGAAACAAATCTATACACATTATGTCATCTACATAGGTCAATCACATTGTTACTTTTTCAAACAATTCTATGAAGTTGATCAAGATCTATTTTGGTTAAATCCGTACTGGCTGCCTTTTAAAACATCATTGTTTTAATAATTTTTCTCGTACAGCTCAGCCTAGTGGTTCTAAAACTGCCTAATTTTCTATAGCCAGTAGTGTCTGTTTATAGTTTTCTAGTTCAGTTGGTCTCTTCAATCTAGACATCCCATCCTCAGCGACAGCTGATGTCTTTAAGGTCTATGAATAATATCTCTCATTTTTCCTTAAACACAACAGTGAAAAAATACCATCTGTCCCTAGCAATTTAATTGTCCTTTAAGTTGTCCTTTCTTGAAGGTAGCTGATCTACAGTATCATCTACAGTAGCTGTCCACATTACATTTTGAGAGTGAAACTGCACTTTTCCCATACACTTTTGAGTTCTGTATTCTTAAATTAATTCATTCTACTGTGTGTATTCATTGTGACTACTGTACTACTCTCTTTTCAAAATTCCTTTGGTATTTATCGGGTATTTATAAAGGAAGGACAGATCATATGCCTCAGGAACTAAAGCTACGTAGCAGCTCCAGAAACCTATCTCTTTCTCACAAAACTCCAAAACACTTACAATGAATCACACATCCATGAGCTATCAGTCTGGTAGTCTCCTTCTCCCCGGGCTGCAGCACATCGCTGAGGCTCTGTTCTCTGCCAGAGAAGCTGAGGTTGATGACTGATTGGAAAGTTCTTCTTCCTAGTTGTACAGATCACCTGACCAATTATCTTCCCGCCATAAATCATGTCATTGAGGACTCGGTGCTGTTGCTGTATCTCCACAGACAGAGTGTCCAAGCCTCAGGTGTCCACAGTGTCCCAGGTCAGTGAGAGTTGCTCTCTGCTGTGCTCTGTGAGTAACGGGAGAGAGGTGACCCTGTCCTGGCAGAGAGAGGGAGAGACACTGTCAAACACCAGCAACCCTGATCTCAACACCCCCCTGACTCTCCCTCTGGAGACAGAAGGACTCTCTCACTCCTACAGCTGTGTGGCCTCTAACCCAGTCAGCAATGAGACAGTCTCTGTGAGGAACTGCAAAGAGACAGGTAAGCAAATGTGTTAGTGTAGTGCAGCTATTATCTTAAATTACTGTGCCTTTGTATGTGTACCATTGTAAGCTGGTTTTCAGTCATCCAGCAATCAGTATATCTGTCTCTCTCAGTGCAGTGTTAATGTACTGTTAGTGTCCAGTCAGTGTGTCTATATTGATTAACCCCCTCTCTCTAAGTGCAGTGTTAATGTACTGGAGTGTCCAGTCAGTGTGTCTGTGCTGTATTAACCCCTCCCTCTCAGTGCAGTGTTAATGTACTGGAGTGTCCAGTCAGTGTGTCTGTGCTGTATTAACCCCTCTCTCACAGTGCAGTGTTAATGTACTGTAGTGTTGTTTATTGCTCTCTCTCTCTCTCTGCTGTTTCACAGATACTGGGAGCAGTGGGAGTGTGAACAGTGGGAGTGTGACTTCAGCAGCTGTGCACATTGTAACTGTGTCAGTGTTCGGAGTGCTGACTGTGTTCGCAGTCCTGGCTGTGATTCGGAATGAGCTCATCCTGAAGAAGCTGACAGAGAGTCATAAAGAAAGCAGGTATCTGTTTGTTTCACTGAGACTATGTTTCAGACATACAGTGTCTCTTAAGAAGAAATAGTTTGCTTTGGTTTATAGAAATATTGATTTTCTCTGTTTCACAGTGCTAGGCAATAGAAGCAAAGAATTATTTTATGTGTTATAAAAAAATCAGAGCCAATTAATATTCCCATTCCCATAATTCATATCTATCATCACTCGAAACACAGTCTCATCAAATTGCCCTTTTTATTAATTTACTTAACATTGGTGTTATAAAGAAGACTGATGGTCTCAGGCTGTGGGAGTCAGAGTCTATTTTTGTGATTGTAACTCCATTTCTGGGACCTTATGTATGTGGTTTGATAGCAACAGTTGAGCAATGAGACAACAAACCACAAGACCTTCACTGTGTGAGAGTGACAGAGCGAGTCTGCACATCAGCTGCATTTCCTGCGACGGTGGTTGTCTGTAATACCACTCCGTTTGGGCTGGTCACCCTGAGGATCACGGGCTGAAAAATAAGGGTTATGGATCTCCTGCCTCAGGGTCTGGTGTTCTGCAGATTACCAGCCAACAAGACCCGAGAAACAGAGGATAAGAATCCTTCTGGAACCAATTAGCTTAATGTAGTCCAGTGGGGGGATCCCAACCAGAGGACGCTGTTGTCTTGGATGGCTGGAGTTTCCCATCTCTAGTGTGTTATTTAATTGCTGTGATAGGCCAACTCTAGACCTACCAAGACTTACATGTCTGGCCTAATTACCATCTGTCCCAGGCCAGGCCAGTACTGGGATGGGGAACTGTGAGCTGTGCTGGTCAACCTGCAGGTGGCACTCTACCCTCTCCCCACAATGTGCCTACAGACCGTGTTGCTGTCCTTTGTTTGAAAATTTAATCTGAGGTCCTGACTACTGGTTACAGACCCAGGACACTGTCAGTGAGAGTAGGGGTGTTGACCCCAGTGTCCTGACTGCTGGTCATTGCAGACCCAGGACACTGTCAGTGAGAGTAGGGGTGTTGACCCCAGTGTCCTGACTGCTGGTCATTACAGACCCAGGACACTGTCAGTGAGAGCAGAGGTGTTGACCCCAGTGTCCTGACTGCTGGTCATTACAGACCCAGGACACTGTCAGTGAGAGCAGAGGTGCTGACCCCAGTGTCCTGACTGCTGGTCATTACAGACCCAGGACACTGTCAGTGAGAGTAGGTGTGTTGACCCCAGTGTCCTGACTGCTGGTCATTACAGACCCAGGACACTGTCAGTGAGAGTAGGTGTGTTGACCCCAGTGTCCTGACTGCTGGTCCAGTGGTGAAGGTTGAAAGAAGTAAAGAACAGAGTGAGGAGAACAGAGAGACAGTTACTTGTGAAATGTTAACAAAAAAGCAGATTATCTGCTCACCATAGAAAATCATGGGAGGAAAAGAGTTTTAAATTGTAAAGCTGTCTGACTTTATGTGAAACTCTTTCAGAGCAGACAGCTCCAACAGAATGACACAGTCACCACGAGCCACCACAGTAAACATGAGTAACAACTGCTTGCAGACAGCTTCTTCATCATTCTCCCTTAGAACAGAGCTTTCCTCATCATTTCTATAACTATCTGATAAACTGACTACCTACTGAGAGCCATTCAACCCCTCTCAGCATCAGAGCCTCCTTGTCACTTACAGTAAAAATCATCTTGGAAATTGAGTGGAGTTGATAGAGAAATCTCAAGTGCAGCCAGACAGCGGTTGATCTGAACAATTTCACCTTCCAGCCCTGCAGATGGAGGGACGCTGTCAGTCTCTACACCCTGACCAGACGAGAACGGGCCCCTGGATGATGAGAACACAGTCAATTACACCTTATGTTCAAAATCGTAGCTAAAGTAACCAAAAGAAACGGCGAGAATGTTTTAATCCAACATTTCCGTGGAAAGCCAGAAAGGAGCTTTTTGTAATTGAAGACAGAAGTCTGTTCACTGTGTGATTTTCAGGAGGTGTGAGCGTCACGTGTGTTTGAATACATATACAGCTGTACAGTCAGAGCCCTGGGACCCCTGTACAGCACTTTCTGTACAGACTTCATGATGATGATGATGATGATGAAGGTGGAAACAACTCTGGATTTTAATTCCTTGAGGACAAGAGTGAATCAAAACTAAAACTCAGCACATACGCTGAAAAATAAATAAAACTCCTTTCAATATAGGTGCTCTTAAATAAAACAAAGAGCATTGTTGCTCCATTATTTACTCAGCAGATGTGATTTCTTCATTTAAGACTCTGAGATTTTCCATGACAGTCTTACAGGTTGAATCATCGGCAATTTCGTTTCCCTCAAACACAAAATTGTGGAGCCTGAAAATGTACAATTATCTGGTGCACCTACACTGGAAGTGTAATAATCAGCGTCACAGGAATTTAACTTCTTTAATGTGATTTTCTATTGTTGTATTAAATTGAATATTATAATTCTATGAGCTGATGCTGCTTGCTGTTCTGTTCATATTCCTAATGCCCATGAAGTACTCCTGCAATTTACTGTTCCATTGTATGGTTCTTCCAGTAAATTCACTACAGTTGCTTTCAGATGCTTTAATATGAAGATGTTCTAGGAATAAAAGCACATCCAATAAACTAACATGATAACAGCCAGTGCCACCCCTTAGTTATTAGTGTTTGAAGTGGTTTGACATAGTACTTCCAGCCCCCTCTGTGATCCTAGATTGAACTTGATTGTCCACTCTCACGGAAAACCACACAGTCCTCTTTCTTCTGCTGCTCCTCGCTCTGTCCGTTACTCTGAACCCAGGCTAAACTCACTGAGCCTGTCATCTCTGGACAGTCAGGTCTGTCTGTGTCCAGTTTCTATGTCCAGGCTGTGGTCACTGATCCTGTCCTCCCAGGACAGTCAGGTCTGTCTGTGTCCAGTGTCTGTGCAGGTTGTGGTCACTGTGCCTGTACTTCATCTGGGTATGTTTTTGGTACCTGTCTATTACCTTAGTCAGATACTCAGCTTGTGTGTGTTGATGTTCAAGTCTGTGTTGTGCTTATGTGTGTGTGTCCCAGTGGTTGAGGTAGTCTTGTTTCGCTTGTGTTGTGATTTGGTTGATTGTGGTTCATGCTGATTAAGCAGTGCTGTCCTAAGGCTGGCTGGTGTCAGTGAGCTTCAGAACCTGCTGGCTGAGGGGGCTCTTCTCTGGACTCAGCTCCTTGCTCAGCAGGGCCTTGTGGCAGAAGGAGAGCTGGTTACTGTTTCTCAAGTGTAGCCAATATTTTATTTTATTTTAATTATTTATTTAATAAACTTTTTATTTATTTAGCGTTGGCCTAATTCGGCCCTGCACACATTCTTAGGCATTGTTCTCTGCACATGGAGCATGTTTTTTACAGAACTATGGTTGTTTGCCCTTGCCCTCACATGGAATGTTTCTGAGCGCTAATTACTCTTTCAGACCAGCTGTGCCTCATTCTGCAGTTCTCCCAAGTGACAGGAAGCCATTTTGGCTCAAGTCCACACTGTTGGGCCTGAGTTTTGAGTCAAGATGGCAACATTCATACGAAACCTTCTGCTTTTCACGACCTCACACACTTCTAACCTACTTTAATTTAATTCGCGTTGGCATAACAATGCTTATTCTTTCACATCACACTGTTGCTGGGAAGTAGTCAGCAACGCTTGCCTGGACTTTACAGTTATTTCGTATTTTTACCGGTAGAAGAAGGTATTTCCTGGTCCTGTTAGAGCTCCCCTGGAGCAGACTGAGACCGAAAGCCCAAACGACACAGCGCCCCTCAAAACTCTCTTCACAGAACCTACTCCTGAGACAGGTTCACTCGTTTTTTCAGAAACATCCAGAACATAAGAGCAGGGTCCACAGTAGGGAGACTGTCCGCACATTTCTTTATTTTTATTAAAGAGCTCACCCTTTACTGCTGAAATTTGTATGAAAATCAGAACGTGTTTATTCATACAGTCTGTTACAAATGTTTCTACTAAATGAAAATAAGCGGCACATCTTGTTTATCTTCAGTGTCCAGTGAGACTGTAATGGGGACAAGGAAGGAAAAAGGGACTCTTCTCAGACTGGGAATCAAACCCGGGCCGCGGGGAAGGAGCGCCGAATCCTAACCACTAGACCACCAGGGAGACGGTGGGCTCTCTCACTGTGTGTGGAGAGAAGACAGCGGTAACTGGGATTCGTACCGGTGATCTTAACAGGACACAGAGAGCGATCGACACGGTTTTACAGTCTGTGTAGCGACAGCAGCGACACTCAGAGCTGCTGTGTGTAAGAAAGAGAAAATAAGATCTGCTTGGAACAATTTTTTTCCTACCGAGACGTCTTGAGACTCGAAGGTGTTTGAAGGATTATTTTTCCGTGTCTTCAATTTTTAGGAGATCATTCTCTCAGCACTGCAGGGTGATGGTTGACAGCGAGTCCGGACGTGTCTGAGAGACCGATTCCCCACGGAAAGTGACGCTTTATTGATATAATTGACGCAGGAGCACAAGGGAAGACCCCACATGTGAGAATTCGCCCACATGTAAACTTAGTTTTCAGCTCACATGCTGCTGATGATATTGGCGTGTAAAACAGATTTTGTTCTTGTATTTAGATACAAAGACTCGAGTTCAACAGTCCTTTTCTGCCTTTGAGTCGGTTTCTAACAAAACTCTTCAGTGTTAGTTTTTAGGGAGACGGAAGCACCGTATCGGACTAACAGCAATAATCCCGTGAAGTTGTTGGCCAGTCCGACAGTAACAGAGCCGGAATGGATTCTGCTGGGAGCCGGAATGAGCTCATACTCGCTCCCTGTGCTGAAACAGATTTAGCGCTTCCCCGAGCACCGTCTAGAGCTGCTGGATAGGGCTCTGCGTCCTAATGCTGCTGTCTGCCAGCAGTGACTTAGACTAAATACTAGTTCCCTTTTAACCTTCTCTCAGCGACCGGCGAACCTGCAGGAGACACCCGCTGGTCTATAAGTTTCACAATAAGCAGTAGCCTGATTCTTTAATCAATTGACCTTTGAAATCTGTTTTGTTTTGTGTCT
This sequence comes from Atractosteus spatula, assembly GCF_055471065.1. NCBI lineage: Eukaryota > Metazoa > Chordata > Actinopteri > Semionotiformes > Lepisosteidae > Atractosteus > Atractosteus spatula. The sequence goes on along the minus strand of NC_142711.1, from coordinate 17,862,051 downwards.
ATATTGCTTTATTATGTTGGTGTAAGTCTACCATTGAATCTTGCGATAAACTGCATTCTTTATCAACTAACATGATTAAAATAAAAAGATATTACGTTGTTTTGTTTAACAACGTCTTCAACAGACCTGTTGGCCCTGTAGGCAAACTGGTGAGGATCCAGCAGAGGAGATGTACAGTGCGGCAAGATATTTTAGGAGATTTATGAACTGATATTATAGTGGATGTTTTAAAGCTGTGAGGGACCTTCTGCTGAAAAAGTAAAGTATTATGAATATTGGTAAACACAGGAACCAGTTGGTCAGCACAATAGCTGCATCTGACAAATTGTCTAATGGACAAATTGTTGAAGAAAATATTTCCAAGAGGGTTTATTACTGGCGTTGATAGTTTTACAGATAGATATTTTTTGATTTGTGGAACAGTTCCAATCTGATGATTGGAGGGCTTCAGGGACAGATTGCAGAAATAGTCAATGGAAACACCAGACAGGGTTAAGGTTAGACATTATTTCCACTTTTGGGGCTGAAGTTGGATTAAGGATGGGAAAATACGGTCCCCTTTTCAAATTTATTGTTTGAGACTTTTGGCTGCTTGTATTGTATAATGCACCATTCAGTAATTGTATGCTGAAACTGAGTCAGATGAAACGTTCAATAATCAGTCTTGTTCAGTCAACCTTTCAATCCTCCAAAAAACTGATTTAAAATGGTATTTAAATAATGCATTTCAGGCCAGTGTAGGCTTAGAGTTAAAAAAAGATCCTCAGTCATAAACTTTAAAAATGTTCCTCAAACCATGCATTATCATTGGAAGATCCATGAAATGTTGACTTCACTTATACTTCCAGTTGACAGATTAAGAGAGTTTGCCAGTAGAATCAGTTTTCTAACAACTTTTAAACTTACTCAATTTTTAGGATACACTTCCTGAAATGGTGCAATGTACAACACGGCCAGCCAGAGGTCTCCGAAAAAAACGTTGAAGATAATATCAAATTGTTACCTGTCCTAAAGTTCACTCGGGTCACAGAATCCAGCACTGAGCGTAAGAAATGTCTACGTAGTGTGTGAACGCTAACCCTAACCCTAGCTGGGGTTTCAGCAGGAGCAAATGTGCAAACAGTCTCTGAAGCCCCCCAGTCATCAGATTTGAAAAAATTCCTCAAACCACGCAATATCATTGTAAAACAACCCAATCCACTGAAAAGAAGCTGTTGGAAACTAATCTTCTTAGATGATGCATCTTCTTTAGGCAAATTTGCAATCCACCGAGAAAGTTTGAGATCTTGCAGAGAAAAGCTCCTAACAGCACGTGCAGGGCCATATTAGGCCAATATCTATTACTAATAAACATACAGGAGAGAGTATTGGCTACAACTAAAAAGCAGTGATGAAAACTCTTACTACCACAAGGCCTTGCTAAGCCAAGAGTTGAGCCTAACAAAGAGCCTTCTGATCCAGCTGGTCCTGAGGCACACTGTACTGAGCCACACTGACATCATTTAGCCTCAGAACAGCACTGCTAGAGCATCACAACTCAGACTCTCCACATCACACCACAGATCAAACAGCAATACCTCACACACTGGGACACACACACACAAACAATACATCAACTGGAATGCAACAGAACACTAAACAGACAATACACATTAGCCTAATATTTGACCAACATAAGTAACAGCAAAACGAAACAGACCCTGACAAAGCACAGGTTCAGTGACCACAGCCTGGCCATAGAAACTGGGCGACACAGGCAGACCTGGCTGCCCAGAGAGGACAGGCTCAGTGACCACAGCCTGGCCATTGAATCTGGACACAGACAGACCTGACTGTCCAGAGAGGACAGGCTGTGCTCCCACTACCAGCAGGGAGAAACAGAGACAGAGATGCACTTCCTGCTGCACTGTGACAAATATTCTAGGATTAGACAAACATTCCTGCCCAAATTTACAAATCTAATCCCAGAATTCCCACACCTGCCAGAATCACAACAAGTCCCAATCTTACTGGGAGAGGGAGGAGGGAACTCAGGTGAACTGGCAGCCCAGTATGTGATCTCCTGTCACAGCCTGAGGAACAGTGAGCCTGTCTCCCAAAAATGCTGCATATGTTTATATGTAAATGTCTTATGTCTATATTAAGATGTGAATGTCTTTGGATTTTTTATGTTAACTGTATTTGTTTTACTTTGACAACGCTGATTTATTCATTGGTCTTGCCAACAAAGCACCTTAAACTGGATTGAATTGACTGACTTGCACGTGATTGGCTAAACTCTCAGCCAGAATCTTGACAGCAGGGTGCGCTGTGATTGAGCAAAAACTATCAAGAATGAACTCTGCCTTACTCTGCTTCTCTCTTTCAGTAGGACAGCAGACCGTGTTGGGTGAGCAGATCACAGTTAATAAAAAAAAGCTTCTTTCATCAAGCAAAGTACCTGAACTTGACTCTGGAATCATAAAAGCACACCTGTATTAAAGCAATGAAAGCCCAAATCAAGAGAGTTTCGTACATACGTTCAAGAACTGATGGGCTTTAACTTAACGCTACATTAAAGGTTTCACTGTTACACTTAAGATTAACAAAACACTCACCTGATGAAGAAGTAAGAAAGATACCCCGTGCAGGTTCCACCGAGATTTGAACTCGGATCGCTGGATTCATTGTCTAGAGTGCTACCCATTACACTATGGAACCACTAGACCTTGAAAGTTCCTGAAAAATACCTAATCGGATGTTCTGCGTGTTCAACCTGCCTGTGTGAGACTTTGATGTCTGTGTGATGTCGATGCTCTGTTGTAGCCGCTGTGCATCTGAGCCCTACAAACGGTTCCGTCCGCTTTCAGTCTCACAGACACGTCCGCACTCCCGCTTAACAATCACCGATCAGTAACCATCGGGCTCCAGATACTCCGCTCCTGCGCTCCGGGTCATTTGTGAGAGGAAAGAGCGCTCAAGTAGTTGCGTGGAAACACACCTTTCAGGTGCGCAGGTGGTGTAGTGGTATCATGCAAGATTCCCGGCTCGCACATAAAAGCGATGCTTTTTTTTAAACCTTCACAAAGCAACGTAAAATCTTATTTTAATCCTATTGATTACGAAGTAGGTTATCGCAAGACTCTATGGTGGACTTTCACCAAAATAATTAAGCAATGTAGAAACGAAAAAAAACCCAACAGATTTCACATGTCAATTGATTGATTAAAGAATCAGGCTACTGCTTATTGTTAAATTTACAGAAGGTGGACCAGCGGGGAAGCGCTAAGTCTGTTTCAGCACAGGGAGCGAGTATGAGCTCATTCCGGCTCGGTTACTGTCAGACTGGGCTTTTGAGGCTCTTTGGATCGCAACGTGAAAAACAACTGCCCACAACGTGTCTTACCTAGTGTAGGAAGAGTAGATATCACATTTAACAAAAGTCTTACTGGAGATACCGGGGATTGAGCCGGGGGCCTCAGACATGCAAAGCATGCGCTCTCCCACTGAGCTACACCCCCGACAAACTTTTTGGTGCACGGCTGTTTTATTGACTCTGTTATTCTCATTTACTGACTGCAGTTCTCTGTCAGGGCGAGTCGGCACACTGGATACTTGATCGGTAAAAACGGGACGATGACACTTGAGGACAACTAACACCTAACATACTGCAACGCAACGGGGTTCAGGTGGGCGCCCTTGCTGTATTAGGTCGGCCCCCCACCGTCGGGGGCTCAAACCCGGGACTCTCGCGTCACTCAACAAGGACCCAGCCCGGTGAGCTAAAGAGAGATCCCTTTACAGCCCGGTAGCTGTAGTCCTGCTATCACAGGGAAGGGCGGCGACGTCACCGCTGTGGTAAACCGGCTCTTACACAGTACCTGTCGGCCATATGCGTTACAATACACAGGATTTCTTCTTCATGAAAACCTTGAAGGGACTTCAGGGAGCAATCACGCGATTTCATGTCGTTGTACTGCGTTATTTATAGAAATATCTATAGTCAGTCAGTGACCCGGGTGTCTATTAGGGACGGGTGTCTTCCTAAATACTCAATATAATACCCAATATATTGTAGAAATAAGAGATTTTTCTTAAGGTCTTTAAGGTAAGATTAACAAAACAACCAAAGGACTGAGTAAGAAGGGTACTCGACACAGGTTCTACCGAGATTCGAACTCGGACTGCTGGATTCAGAGTCCAAAATGCTAAACATTACATCATGCAACCGACGTTGAGCATCTCTACCGTTCGGCTTATATTAGCTACCAACAATGAACAGAAAGCAATGTGCTAATGAGCAGCCCGATGTGCTTAAAAGAAAGACGAGCCAGGCAGGAGTCGAACCTACAATCTTCTGATCCGTAGTCAGACGCGTTATCCATTGCGCCACTGGCCCCGCTGCCACAGCTGCACCGCACCACAGTGAGCTCAGCGCCGCTACTAGTACGGCATCGCCCCGCTCCAACTTTTCTAACTTGGATACAGGTGTTGCATTTTTTTCCACGTTGCGATCACATGAGTCTCAAATGCCCAGTCCGACAGTAACTGAGCCGGAATGGATTGAGAGCACGTCCCTGCTGCTGGGAGCCGGACTGAGCTCATACTCGCTCCCTGTGCTGAAACAGACTTAGCGCTTCCCTGAGCACCGTCTAGAGCTGCTGGATAGGGCTCTGCGTCCTACTGCTCCTGCCTGCCAGCAGTGACTTTGACGAAGAATAAGACCGGCAAGACTGCAGCAGGCACGGAATGAAGACACCCGCATGTCCACCTTCTGTAAGTTTCACACTCGCGATAGATGTCTTTCTAAAAGGCCTGTTAACAGCCAGATACAGCCCGAAAAAGACATAGGCTTGATCATTTCTCTTCATAAAGCAATTGTGCGTCTCGGGCGAGTCCGTTTCTTACGAAACTTTTCAGTGTTTTAGTTTTTAGTGAGACGCAAGCACCGTATCGGACTAACAGCAATTATCCAGTTAAATTGCGGTGAAGGTCTCTTCCACGCGACTACATCCGCGCTCTTTCCTCTCACAAATGGCACGGAGCGCAGGAGCGGAGTATTTGGAGCCCGATGGTTGTGGTTATGTCATGGTAAAACATGCTATCGAAGGAACGGAGAGTGGAGCTTTTCTCACATGTTCAGCATAATGTAATGATGTATGGTCAGGGAGAAAGAGAACGAATTTAGGAGTAAAGTAAGGAGGGCTAGGACAGATCTTAAAAATAAAGTTGAGCATACGCGTTTCTGCTGCGATATAATCCGTAGTGTTATCTATTGAAATACTGTACAATAGTGTGGAATACAACATTTCTTTCTCTTTTTTGTTTGTGCACTCTTTCTTTTTGGTGAACTCTTCAACATACAGCTTGTGTTGTGCCGTTTTTTGTTCGTTTTTTGCACTTATGCACCATCGTAAAGAAATGTTTGCGGTGTACAAACAGTCCACAAATTGTAATAGCAAAATTTGCTATTTTACGGTCTAAAATTAGTTTGACAATTTTTGCGCCAGCCGGGAATCGAACCCGGGTCGCAAGAATGGGAATCTTGCATGATACCACTACACCACTGGCGCAGCTGAAGGGGGAGTTTCCACACGACTACTTGAGCGCTCTTTCCTCTCACAAATGACTCAGAGCGCAGGAGCGGAGTGTCTGGAGCCCGATGGGTATTGATCGGTGATTGTTAAGCAGGATTCCAAATCTCGGTCGAACTTGAGCGCAGATTCTTCTTAATGATCACACCTGAAGAAGACTCACACCTGAGGAAGGCTCGTTGTGTTTTCCTTCTTCTCTTTTCAGCATGGAATAAACCCATTACTTTTTCTTAATGAGGCGAGCTTTTTGTTAATCTTACAAGTGCAGATGAGACCGTAAATATAACTTTCGGTTAACAATGATGAGCTCTTGAACTTGAGTTCGGAATTCTCATCCTATTTTCTGCTTTGTTTGCTTTATTACAGGTGTGTTTTTACTAGAAGAAGTAAAAGAAGTTGCATTCCGACTCTCTGGTCTGCTTTAGTACTAGAAGAGAGAAGCAGTCTGGAAGATATGAAAACGGTGTGATATTTCGGAAGAAAGCGGTTTTTCTTTGATTTCGTAATCAAGCGTAATTTCAACTCGACACATAAACACTTTGGTTTAAAGAGACGTTATTTTAAAACACAAAATGTAGAAAACACGTGTAACCAAGTTGACTACTTGAGCGCTCTTTCCACTCAAAAATGACCCAGAGCGCAGGAGCGGAGTATCTGGAGGTTATTTTGTGGTGATAGTTAAGAGACGTGGTTCAAGTAGGTAGCTGCGCCAACTTGCTTAGGCTGCAAAGGAACAGGTAAAGGTTTATCCCATGCTGAAAAGAAAAGAAACACGATGTTTTTACTTCTGGTGACCTCAACACAAACACAAAGCAGAAACGGGGTTCGACTCCTGCCTGGCTCGTGCCAGTTTATATATGTACTGCTTTTAAGTAAAAAGCAGTCGCATCTTCTTCAGTCTCCTGTCTGGCTTCAATGCACAAAAGTGTCGTTCAAACTTCTATAAAAAGATTATTTAAAGGAGGAAAAACAGACCGAAAGCACCGAATCCTTACCACTAGACCACCAGGGAGCGATACACTTTCGCATGTTTGGGGTATTCAGACCGTTCTGCTAACAATAATAATACCGCAGTAATTCGTTCAAAACATAACCCCAGCAGCCGCTTTCTTTGTTGACTACATCTCTACAAAAGATCCTTCGTCCTTCTGCTTCTGTTAGATAAAGATCACCCTGAGAGCTCGTGTGAGATCCTGCGCCACGCACGGGAAGTTCGCGCCGTTTCAGGCGCTGCCAAGTGGGCTGGTGTTGGGTAAGGAGTGTTAACTTCAGTCTTTAGTCCAATCGCTGCTATACAGGCCTGTCGTGTGCGGCGGTATGTCCGACTTCAGGTAGTGCCCCGTGAGGCCGCCTCTAATGCCGTCTCGTGGCTCCTTCTCGTCCCTGCACGACGAAGGAACTTTCTGATCCCTGATAATTCTCTCTCGGAAACAAGAAAGTCCTTAGTTATTGTTAGTGATTTATTCGGAAATCGATTGTTAACTCAAAGTAATTGATGTCGATTACATCTAGAGAGGCTGGCGAGGCGAGGCGGGCGGGATAGGCTGTTTGTCATACAGGTGTATCTGTTGTTCTGGCTCCGATGGGTGTCTTTTCTGCATGGTCAGTGGAGAGTGTGAGTTCATATCTCCCTGAGCACTTCTCACTTGACTTTTATCAAGCCGTGCGTCTGAATGTTTTAATTAATTCGAATTTTGAAAATGTGCCATTTGAAATGGCGTTTGAATGAATTCGTGTTATCTGACATGTACCCCGGGAGCCGGCTGTCATTATGTCTGAGTCATCGGTCGATTTCAAAGTCCATCTGCACACGGAATCGAAACCAAATCGACCCACCGCGATATTCACCGCACATGCGCATTTGTAAAGGGGAGAATCCTGATTTGCAGGGGATACTGAATACTGAGACCGCACCGGCCCTGGGAGAAGCACAAGAGACAAGAATTAACTCTCGAGAAGCGAGCGTCCTTTCCCAGTAAGAACAGTCGCTTTTAGCTCACTGATGGGGCGAGCGCATTAACAATTCCTACAGCGGCTTAACGCGTTTATCTACTGGCTAGCTGAGTTGGCAGATGAGGTCCGAGGGGAAAATAACAGATCGCTCGAAAGCGAAACTACTGCCGACCCTAAGACAGTACGGAGACCATAGGGCCTTTCGGTGTTTAGGAGGGGGACTTGAAGAAATGTGGAGGGGACGCCCACACCTGTTGTTCCATCTCATCGCTCAATTAAATGAAAAAATCCTTTAACAGACTAAAAATAAGATTAATTCGAGCTATTTGCCTTTTGACTAACGTGTTTGGAAATAGCTGAAGATCTTCAACCTTAAAGTAGAAAACAAAAACTTCCAAAAGGTTGTAGCCAAGCACTGTAGATAAGGACTCGTTTAAATAAAGAGCTCACTTGAGAAGGAAAACCAGAAGGTGTGGGAGTCCTCCCAGGACTGGAACTGGGACCCCTGGGTTAGTCACTGACCTGGGTGTCTTTATTAGGGCCGGGTGTCTTCCTAAATACTAAATTAACCAATTATGGGATGTTATGGAATTAGGAGATTTTTCTTACGGTCTTTTACTGATGATCGCTGGAAAAAAAATGCAGTTCAGTCAAATATACAGTCGCCTGTATAATGCCCTCAAGCCTTGGTAGAGGTCTTAACAATTGTACTGTTAATTAGCAAATTAGACACTAAAGTAACAGGAAACAATGTGGCACGTAATCAATGCTAGTGTAATCATGTAATCAATGCTAACATTAATGTAGCACTCTCCAGTGTTCACGTGGGTATGTGCCCTCACCTCTGCTGCCTAAGGTCAGCCCCCCACCATCGGGGACTCAAACCCAGGCCTCCAGCATCACTCAGCAGGGACCCAGCCTCTTGAGCCAAAGGGAAATCTCCTGTCAGCCCAGCGGCTGTGGTCCCTGCTATTCACAGGGAAGGGCGGTGACGTCACCGCGCTGGTAAGCCGGCTTGAACAACCTGCAATGGTGGCTGTAAGCGTTACACTATCAATCCCATTTCCATCCGCAGAGAACTGTCACTTCATGCAAAGAATCTGTTAGGTACAAACAAACATTGCCTTTTGTGTAATGAAATGTCGAAATGTTCTGAGAAGTAAGAGCTTGCCTATCGGAGGTTCTGCCCCTTGACTGCAGAGGGTGGATGTGGGCCACGCTGGGGAACCTCTGTTCCCTGTTCCGTCTGTCCTGCGGAGCAGCTGCGGGGCTTGTGGGCCCCCGCTGTTCTCTCCTGTATGTCCTGTGCCGGCTGCTGAGCAGCACCTGAATGCACTGAGAGACCAGCCAGCGGCGGGTGCTGCAGTCCCGATCGGCTTCCCCTCAGCAGCCCAGCATTGCCGTCCGCTCCCTGTCCTGCCCTGCACCTTCAGATTGCCAGCAGGCCGTTTCCCAGCGGAGTTGTCCCTGCTTCTTCCCTGTTTTCCGTCTGATCCTGCTTCCCTGCCTGGACTGTCCCTGTTGCCTGCTCGAGTCCTGATCCGCCCGGACTCCGCTAGGCGGTCCCGTCCTTTGCGGTGCTCTCCCTCACCGGTCCAGCCTGCTGTGTGCCGCGTCTGGCTGTGGGTCTGCTGTGGCTGCTGCCCGCCGTCAGCGTGTAAACCTCTGTTTTCCTGGAGCTCACTCCGCACAAGAAATGTGAGGTGCTTCGAATTTCCCGATACCACAGTCGCGCAGTATTCTTTCCATACTATATTGTTGCCATATTGGAGCTTAAATGCTTCCCTGTACTTTTACAATAGCCTGTCCTCCCACACTCTGCTTCACCTACAGTGCTGTATTCCTATGGGAATATTCAATTATACTGTTATTTGATGCTCGTGGAAGGCTCCACAGCCGAAATGTTGTGTTTCTTTTCTTCTCTTTTTAACGTGGAATAAACCTTTACCTGTTCTTTTGTATTCTGTTGTACTGCTACTTCAGCCCTTATTGTAACGTCTGCAGCCCTTTAGCTGTAGCCCCCTGTTGGACGGTAGTACAGTCCTCCTGCTTCAAGGCTGTTTCTCCTTCTGTCATTGAGATCATGTTCTCCCACAGGCTGGAGCTGCCAGTGCTGTCCAGGTAGCAGAAGGAATGATGCCCCCCCGCCTCCAGATGGTGTTGATTCTCTGTCTCCGCTTGCTCTCTCGCTCTGAGGCTGGTAAGGACGTGGGAACGTGAGACGCCAGGAGACATCTGGCCCATTTGGTAGTTGTAAGTTGTTTGATCTGAGGATTGAGAATTGATGTGAGAATTGATCTTGTTACTTGAAAGAGGTCCAGATATCATAAAAAATGGTTGGGTAGTTTGTTCCACACTCCCACCACCCTTACAGTAAAGAAGGGCCTGCTGTCCTCTGCTTTAAATTCACTTCCCTGCAGTTTGGACAGTTTGTCCTCTGATTTGTGTCTAACTGTAAATTCTGAAGAAATTGGGTAGCCTTTGTCAGTGCCTTAGAGAATTTTGAAGACCTGTATCAGATCCCCTCGTAGTCTTCTCTGTACAGGATTGAAGATATTCAGGTCCTACAAATTGTCAGTGTAAAACATGACATTACTTTAATTCATAGGACAGATCTGGCTGCTCTTCTCTTCCAGAGCAGCAGAGTCTTGTCTGTACCATTCTGACCAACATTGTGCACAAAATAAACAAGAATTACTTTGTAATGTAATTTTTACACAGCTCTTTGATTTAAAATCTATGTTTTTTTAGGTCCAGCATTTCACTTGCCTTTTTAACTGCATCCCACACTGTATAGAAGATATAAATGATGTGTCGTCATGAACACCAAAGTCTTTTTCATAAGTGGCTTCTACTACCTCAGCATTTTCCATGTTATATTTATCATTTTTGGCTTTACTAACACCCTCTTACCAGGTGCTTACCAGATTATGATCCTTGGATCCTTCACATTTTGAATACTTGGATCGGGTCCTCTTATAGGGTCCTCTGACAAAGTCCAGCATTTTCCTGTGTCCCATGGTCATGGTCAGCCACACAGTTCTCTGCCCCATGCAGTGTGGACACCTGACATCGGTGACAGATGATGTCTTCATGACCTTTCTTATTAACCCCTTTGTCTCCTGGCACAGTCTGATTGCCCTGCTGTAAAAGGCTCAGTGAGTCTGAACTTCCTGTCTCCATCAGGGCAGTTCTCCCTCCTCGTGCCCTCTGACCCAGTGGACACCATCGTTGGCACCGACGTGATCCTGCCTTGCCAGCTGGCCCCCTCCCAAGATATCAGCAGTGCCCAGGTGCGCTGGTCCAGGGTTGAGAGCGACTCCACCGTCATCATGGTGAAAAAGGGGGTGGAGAGTGGTGGGCTGGGGGGCCGAGCGACTCTGTCACATGGAGGAGAGGGGCTGACAGTGGGCAACGTGTCTCTGAAGATCACCAGGGTGCACGTCTCTGACGAGGGAACATATGTCTGCTTTGTCAGGACCAGCTCCTACTACAGCCAAGAGAACCTGGTGCTAAAAGTGAGAGGTGAGAGAGGTTAATACAGTCCAGACACACTTAGTGGACACTTTAGTACATTAACACTGCACTGAGAAAGAGGGTTTAATACAGTACAGACACACTGACTGGACACTACAGTACATTAACACTGCACTGAGAGAGAGGGGGTTAATACAGTACAGACACACTGACTGGACACTACAGGACATTAACACTGCACTGAGAGAGAGGGGTTAATACTGTTTTGAGACTGACTCTACAACCTTGTACTGGAAATTGCTGTGAATGTACTGTTAATTGTATCTGCTGTGGCAACACTGTAACTCATCAGTCATGCCAATAAAGCCCTTCGAATTTAACTTAATTTTGAAGTGAGTAACTTAAGAGAATGGCAGACAGGTGACCAGCAAAGGGCAGACGGACAGGAACAGGTGAGCAGACCCAGGCAGAGACAGAGAAGACAGACACACGAAGGCTAGTACCATCACAAACAAATATGCAGAAGGCAGGGTTTCCTGATCTTCTCTGCTTGCCTCCTCTCTCTCCCAGCCGTAGGCTCGCACCCAGTGATCTCTCTGACAGAGCCCCCAGACAGCTGGAGCTTTTCTCTTGACTGCTCGGTGAGCGGATGGTACCCCCTCCCGCAACTCTCCTGGAGCGATCCGCACAGGCAGGACTGGACATTCAGTGCTGAGACAGAAACCGCCCAGGATGAGCAGGGCCTGTACAGCGTCTCCAGCCACCTGCAGTTTCCCAGACAGAAGGATAGGCAGAGTGTGAGGTGCACTCTCTTCCTGGAGCACACCGGCGCATCGGATCACTCCGAGATACTGTTCACAGGTCGTCGTCTTGTACACACTAAAACAAAGTTACCACTGAAGCACACTGACACACTGTCACAATTGTAGTACTGATGACAGCTCAGTGCTGATGATCCACTCAGAACAGCAAGGTGTAGATGGAATATTTTGAGGTTTTGTCCTGTCCCGCTTGGCTGAGGGCCTGTCTGCTGGCCACAGCGCGAGGAGACTGGGACCCCCCTGAAGAATGAGGTGGAGGAGGGAGGAGGGAGGAATGAGGTGATTGTAAAGGGGTGTCTTTTATATATAGGTTGGAGAAATATCATTGGGGCTGATTATGATTTAGAACAGTTTGGGCAAAAGGCTTCATTGTCATCATCCTTCCTGAATGTCAGGTAAAGTTTAAATTCTAAAATATTTAGCTAAGCATGCAATGTTTAATGTAGACACCCTCCAAGTGTTAACATGCAGGTAGCAAAAACATGAGCTACAAATACAAAATGGGAAACACTGAGACAGAAGAGGCTACATTAGAAACTGACGTATTTGTGCCATCTTTTACATCTCCCAGACAACGTAAGGAAGCAATTATGAAGACAAACAAAATGTTAGAATATGTATTTAAAAGCAAACAATTTAATAAAGGTCAACCCCATACGTTCTGGTGCTTAAAGAAATGTCCCTCACAGACATGATGGAGGGACTGAATCTCTTTACTGTTGAACAGAGAAGGCTATAAGGGGACCTGATACAAGTATTTAAAATCCTCAAAGACTCTAACACGACTAAAACATGAGCCAGATGATACAAGTGAGAACTTTGTGGAAATACATAAAAAATGTAGAAGAGGAGGCACCTCTTTACACAAAAAATAGTGGGTGTGTGGAACAAGCTGCCCAGCTATGGTATTGAAGCCAATACCCTAACTTCTTTCAAGAAATGTCTAGATGAGGTCCTCAGACCAATTGACTACTAATGACTGAATGGACGTTCGTTTGTAACCTTCCCTGTGATCTGCAATAGTTTATAGAAAAGAATACTTTGCGAACTATTCCAGGATCAAGATCACGATATAAATTAGGAAGAGTGGTGAACCAGCACAGATCCCTGTTGTACTCCTGTAACGGCAGCAGTGCAGCCTGAGTATTCCTCCTATCTGGGTGCTGTGGGTGAGTGAGGTCCTGACGGTGCTCGTCTTCCTCCAGGAGCCGTGTTCCCCGTCCTGCTGCCCTGGAGAGTGGCGGTGGCCCTGCTGGCACTCCTGCTCGTGGCTGCAGTCGGCCTGGGCGGCGGGCTGCTCTGGATGAGTCGGGAGGGTGAGTGGCCCACCTGCTCGCCCTGCTAGGGAGAGTGTGGACTCTGCGTTGAGCAGACCCGACCGTGGCAGACCAGCGAATGAGTGATGTACAGGACATGGGATCAGTGCAGCACAAAATGCACCAGGCTCTGCGACTGCTCACGCAAGCCAACATCGTGGTACTGTTATGGCCACCACTGTATCTACCACCCATTGACCATCCTCACGGTGGTGGAGGTATTTGTAGAATTTAGCTGTAATTTATTTGCTTGTTTCAAAATAAGTGAGACAGCTGCACATCCTGTGAACACAGAGGTGTCCAGATCTGTCCATTATGTGTAGCTTGTCACTCACTTCACTCTAATACAGCATGCTATTCTTCATATAGGAACACCAGCTTTAACAGTATGAGATACTATTAAGTACAGTTCAGTGCTACAGCTGATGTGTAAAAAAGTGCTGTAAGTTGGAGATATCCCCTCTTGGCTTGACTCTGTCATACTGAATGCATTTCAAGAGTGCATAGAACTGCCCCCTCCACTTCCTGCATGAACAAATCTCTTTGTGAATCATGTGTGTATTGTTGAGAATGAAAGAACTTGACTATTGTTTACCTTCTTCTCAGAACGTCGCAAAAGAAAGGAAGCCCGTGATGGTAAGACTCTTACATCACTCTCAACTTGTTATACAGTCGGAGTAATAGAAGGAACAGGAATAGTAGTAACAGCTGCAGTATTCTCAGTATGAGTAGTGTTAACTGTAATAGGAATACTAGTAACAGATTCAGGATTATCCATGTTAGTAGTGTTAACAGTAGTAACAGGTGCAGTATTGACAGTATTAGCAGTAGTGACAGTAGTAGGAACAGTAGTAACAGTCGCAGTATTAGCAGTATTAGTATTAGTAACAGTAGTAGGAACAGTAGTAACTAATATTAGCAGTATTAGTAGTGGTACCAGTAGTAGGAACAGTAGTAACAGGTGCAGTATTTGAAGTAATTGCAGTAGTAACATTAAGAGGAATTGTAGCAGTGGCAGTAAGATCCTAATAAAGAGTGTTCTCTGTGTTTGCAGAATGCCTGTGGCTGCGTGAGGAGTTTGGTAAGTTCCTACCCTGATCCTGGCAGTGGCAGGATGTCCATGTACTCTCCTCTTATTTCTTTTTCCTCATCAGTCTGGGAATGCCCACCAGCTATATTGGACTATTACATTTTCAGTCTAGTACAGTAGGTTCTGAGTAAAACCTCCATATGGATTTACAGTATGTTGCTTGTCTCCACACCAGAGACAGCAGTGCCAGTCACTGTGCACTGCTGTTTTCATTGTACTACATTCATTTGGCTCATGATACTATCCAGCTGTTTCTTGAAAGAGTAAAATATGTGGTCTTGCACACTCCTAATACCTTCCTCATGGTGTCTACTTGTCCACTAGAAGTTCTTTCACTGTTGATTCTGAAGAAATCCTCAAGGATAACCTGGTCAGTGTCTTTGAAGTTTGTGATTGTGATTGCTCTGGGCTCATTAGTGACAGTGATTGAATCATAGCGGAAGCAGAATGGATTGTGATATGCACTAGTGATAGTGATTGAATCCCAGCAGGAGCAGGGTGGATTGTGATATACACTAGTGATAGTGATTGGATCCCAACATTGGCAGGGTGGATTGTGATATACACTAGTGATAGTGATTGAATCCCAGCAGGAGCAGGGTGGATTGTGATATACACTAGTGATAGTGATTGGATCCCAACAGTGGCAGGGTGGATTGTGATATACACTACTGACAGGGATTGAAGTACAAGTAGGCCCAGAGCCACACAAGTCCCCTCTCTAGTCAGAGTTTTACACTGTCTAGATTTCAGAGTTGTGTGGTTTTACTTCTGTATTGGTGCACTGATCCATGTTACACAGACAGGAGTGTTAACGAACAAGTTAAATACTGTTAGTCACAGCCATGATGTGACTTAACACAGAGCAGTCAAGCATCCTGATTATGGGGTCAAAATCTCCATGTCTGTGCTCTTGCTTTTGACAATGAGGTTTTGTATTCGTAATGAAGACCCTTTATTCATTCTTCTTTTTTATGTCTGGGTTTGTGTGTGTTGGTCCCTAGATGCTGGTAAACTGATCCCAAAGACAGGTGAGTTGAGTCCTTTTTATCCAGTTATTAAAAAAAACACTGACTGTTCTCTGTTCCTGTTTAATTGTTACATTTTCTTTCTTTGTTTAGAATGGTCAGCCATCCGGGATTGTGCTGGTAAGACAGGAAGAGTTGATTTCTTCACTGTGTTTTTTAGTAGTGGCAGCTGTGTCACACGTCACACTCAGAGTAGAGCACTAATGCCATAGTGTAATTAGCAGCACTGCTATTATAATAGCTGTCGTTCAAACAATAGCACTGCATGTTGAGTCCTGTGATCGTGGGTTTGAGGCAGGGTTATGCCATGTGGGTGGGCATATCTTCTCAACTGATAACAATAAAAATAAATATGAAGAAGGAAAAGCAGTAACAGTAGTAGGAGCAGTAATGACAACATCACTTGTAGTATTTCCACTGATAGCAGCGGTAACATCAGAAGTAATAATGCCAACACGAACTGCAGATGTGCAATGTACAGTAATTGGTCAACTAGCATGAGCAGTAATACTTGCAGCAGTGATTACTCCAGTACTTACACCCTTTGTCTTTTCCTCCTCCTTGTCTGCTAAATAGAGCAGTGATATAGAAGCAGCAGTATTAGAAGCTACACAGGCTGTTGTAGGGCCTCAGAGACTGATAGTATCAGTTTCTGAATTGGCTTTGGTACCAGGATCAATAGCCGCCGTGCCAGCTGGAGAGCAATCAGTAAAAACAGCAGTATAGGTCCCAGGTACTGCAAGTAGTAAGCAATAGAAGCCATGATGAATTGTTAGGAGCAGTGAGCCCTGGCAGGAAACAGCGATGGTGATTCTACTCGGTTCTTCCCCTGTCACAATCACAGTGGACGTGAGGCTCGACCCAGATACCGCCCATCCCGGCCTCTCAATCAGGGGACAGGGGTGGAAGGTGCGGGGCTGGGAGGCCAGGAGGAAGCTGCCCCCGAGCGAGACCCGGTTCACAGCGCACCCCTTCGTCGCGGGCATGGAGGGCTTCCCAGCTGGACGACACTACTGGGAGGTGGAGCTGGGGGAGAAGCCGTACTGGGACGTGGGGGTGGCTCAGGAATCCTTCCCCAGAAACAGAAGGGTCCCGCTAACCCCGAGAGAGGGGCTCTTTGCCCTGGGTCTCCGGGACCGCAATGAGTTGTGGGCGCTGACAGATCCCCGGACCAGAATCCCACCGGAGGAAATCCCCAGGAGAATGGGAGTGTTCCTGGACCATGAGAGGGGGGTGCTGTCCTTCTACAATGTGGAGAACAGGAATCTGATTTTCAAGTTTGAGGAGAAATTTTGTGGGACCCTGTACCCAGTGTTCTGTCCAGGCCACGATCCTGCTGACCTGGTCATCTGTAAGCTGGGAGGTGCTGCCACTGTCCAGACTACCCTGACACAAGAAGGTGAGGTCCAGAGGGAACAAGGTGCCGTTATTAATATTAATACTGACACAGCAGTAGAAACAACACGGGATGAAGGAAAATCAAAGAGAATTCGTTCCATTGCTGAGACTGTTTCGACCTTAAAAATATGTCTAGGGTTTGACCAAAAGCCTCAACATCAACAGAACACCCGAGAGATCTGACTCCCCTGAGAAAACAAACCAATTTTATTATCATCTCAAATCCAGGGAACCAGAAGTCAATGTTCATATTCAAATAGGGAGGGGAAAGTAAAAAAAAACCCAAGCAAAGCTAACTGATTATAAAAGAAAAATAAACTAGATAGACTAGAACCAGGGAAAAAAAGTGCCTAAACAATAAGGCCGTACCAAAAAAAAGTCTTCTGCATTCTATACCTATCTACACTAACGAACTAAACCAAAACCAAAACAAAAAGAAACATGCAACACGTCTTTCCCCATCCCAAAAACCACACACACCTCCACTATCTCCGTTCCTCATATCCGATCTCTCAGGGCTGCCTTTTAAATGCTCCCACCTCAGCTACTTAATTCATTAATTGGCAACACCTGGGAAAAGAGGAGAGCGCAATTAGAAAAAAAAATAACACTCCAACCACGGACTGTAACAACACAAATAACATTAATCATAGCAGTGAATGCGAAAATGTTTTTAACACATTGAAACGCTAACGTATTCTAACTTTCTCATTTTCAACTTCTTCTTAGCACTCAGTGCACTTCGTGAAGATCTAGGTGAGTAAATGTGTTTCTTCTCCCTGTCAGGCCCACTCAGGTGAGCAGGGCCACACTGTTACAATGTCCTTCAGTTTGTACCCTGTCGTTATGTAATTCATGGGACGTCAGTCCTGGTCCTGGGGGTCAGGCCATGAAGATCCCAACAGGACTGAAGAACCCTTAGGTGCCCTCCACTTTCTAAAGACTCAGAACATTTTAATTGTGGTCTATTAAGCGGGAGATCTTTTAAATGTAGTATTTTAAAGATTACTTGGAAATAATCATGACTTTAAGCCACAAACCACCAATGTTTATCCCGTCATGCAGTTGCTTGTTATATTTATCATTAAGTTAACTTTTGTTCCAAAACTTAAAAAGGTGGTGATTAAGGGTGACTTATAAAACATACTAATAAAGGCTGTCTTAACGAGTGTTGGTGACCAGTAAAAGAGTCTAAGATTACTGGCAATGAGCCAGTGAATGGTTCAAATACTAAGGGTAGTAAGCTGCAGTCATGATGCCTGTACTATCATGATGTCTCTCTCTTGGTGCAGTGTTAATGTACTCAATTCAAATGAAATCAAATGGCTTTATTGTCACACCGCAGCAGGCAGGAGTAGTGGGACCCAAGGTAGCAGTCTCCAGTGGAGTACTAATAGCTAAACCAAAACGAGAGCCAAGGGAACCTCACCGACCTGCTCCACTACAGCCTTCTGAAAGCAACCTTTTTCTCGTTTTTGTCCTTAGCGGTTTTTGGCTCCCTGCTAACATACTCGACCTCAACCTTGGCTCTTGTTTTGGTTTAGCTATCCTCTCGAATCCCTTCCCATCTCCTGACCCAACTCCACTGGAGACTCCTACGCATTGGGTCCCACTACTCCTGCCTGCTGCGGCATGACGTTTATTGATATGACTGATGATTTACAATGTTCCCACAGCTGATACAATTATCACAAATTTACAAAGATGTCCAGTGACAAGAAAGTATTAACCCCTCTCTCTCAGTGCAGTGTTAATGTCCTGTAGTGTCCAGTCAGTGTGTCTGTACTGTATTAACCCCTCTCTCTCAGTGCAGTGTTAATGTACTGTAGTGTCCAGTCAGTGTGTCTGTACTGTATTAACCCCTCTCTCTCAGTGCAGTGTTAATGTCCTGTAGTGTCCAGTCAGTGTGTCTGGACTGTATTAACCCCTCTCTCTCAGTGCAGAGTGAATGTACTGTAGTGTCCAGTGAATGTATCCATTCTGTCTTTCCTATAGTTGACGTGAAGCTAGACCCCTCAACTGCTCACTCTAACCTTGATGTCTCTCTGGATGGGAAACGTGTTCATTTCTTGGAGGAGACCCGGAGACACTCAGTAAATACATACAGGTTCATGGAGTACCCCTTTGTCCTGGCAACAGAGGGCTTCACCTCAGGGACACACTACTGGGAGGTAGATGTGGGTGATCTCCAATACTGGGATATTGGAGTGGCCAAGGAATCAGTAGAGAGGACCAGACGGGTCCCACTGATCCGGAGTGAAGGGATTTGGGCCTTGGGGCTCAGAGATGGGCAGGAATTCTGGGCTTTGACAGATCCCCGAAGCAGCTTACCTTTCGATCAGATCCCGCGGAGAATGGGAGTAGTGTTGGACTATGATGCAGGAATCTTATCCTTCTACAACCTGGAGTCGTTTAAACTCATCTTCAGCTTTGAGGACAAGTTCAGTGGGAGGCTGTATCCCCTCTTCTGCCCAGGCCTGAGAGGAGGCCCCAATCTTGAGATCCCTGATGTGTATGTTAGGAGCTCTCACAGACAGGAGGAATGCCAGGGCAAGGAGAGCAGGCCCTTGCTGAGCTGAGCAGAAACAGAGGCTGTCATGCTTGGGATATTGAACTCTTCCCACATCCTTTGACCAAGGCTTAAATAAAGAAATTTGATTGTCTTCTGTTTGCAGTAGTATGTCTGTTGTTTATTGTGTTTGATAATTATAACAGCAGGAATATTGAATAAATGCTGGTAAACATTTATCAGTGTCTGTGTCCAATTTCCCCTGTGGCTGCACCCCAGAGTGATTTCTTATTACACCTGTACTAACTTGAATAATAGTTGTTGCGAGTAATTTCACTTTCAATTGGGGTCAGGTCTGATTTGACATTACAAATCTGTAAAGTACTCACCTTTGGTCCTTCTGTGGAATTTAGTTGATGTCTTGAAATCTCAAGCTGTTTAGCATGTAATCTGTTTGTATTTGTGTTTCATTTCATATTTGTGATTGTTTCCTTGGATTTCTGTTTTTGCAAGGTGTACAGAACTTTGTAAGAATATATGCAGTGAAAAGCTTAGCACTGGGACAAAGATGTGAAATTTGTCAGTTCTGTTGAGTACTATTGAAATATGCAAAAGGCCAAATGATAAAGTACAGAATGTCAACTTTGATTTGTGGATGTGTTTGCACGTGCATGTTAAACCGTGTAAGAACACAATGCTTTTGTGTTGAACTCCCCAGGTTCAGCTCATCTTACTTTTTGGGACAACTTAAAGTAAATTAATCAAGCGTAAAGTTAGTATTTTCATCACATACCCCTTACATCCAATACTGTTTCAAGACTGCGACCCCAACAAAATCTCTTCATTTTGACACTTAATGAGTTCCTTTGAGATGCTTTGCAAAGCCTTACCTGCAGCTACTTGCAGTTGTTGCTTGTCTGAAGGGGGGGTTCTGACATTACTGTCCTCTGCAACAAGTAAAATACAGTTTAAATACGATTGAAATGGAAGAGAAGAGACCTCCCTTCAGCAAGTAAAGCAGCTGAACTTGACTCTGGAATCATAAAAACGCACCTGTAATAAAGCAAAGAAAGCTGAAATCAAGAGGAGAATTTTGTACTTCATTTCATGAAGTGATCGATTCTAACCTTATGATAGTATTAAAGGTTTCATTTATACAAATATGATTAACAAAACACTCACCAATAAAATAGTAAGAAGGGTGAATAGGGCAGGTTCCACCAAGATTCAGACTTAAATCACTGGAGTCAGAGTCCAGAGTGCTAAACATTACACCATGGAACCGACCACCTAAGCCCTGCCAACAGTTCCGTCCACTTTCAGTCTCACAGACTTGCCCACACTCCCACTTAAAAAGCACCCCTTTTCTCACACATTCAGCCCAAATTCGTGCGGTATTCCTGGTCATTTCAATCTCAGTTCGATGTCAGGTTTTTAACTCGTTTCTGCAGTCTTGTTTCAAGCGTTTCTCTGTCATTTGACTTCACGGGTACTCGAAATTTTTGTAGCAGTATGGAAACACTCTTAAGAGAAATTGCAACAGTTTACAGCGAGTGGCTGGAGACAAACATTTCGTGAGTTCATTCCAATACCGCCCCGTAATTCCAATACTTTTTCTTAATGAGGCGAGCACTGGGAGCGAGTATGAGCTCATTCCGGCTCTCAATCCATTCCGGTTCGGTTAATGTCGGACTGGGCATTTGAGGCTCTTTGGATCGCAATGTGAAAAAACAACTGCCTACAGCATGTGTCTTACCTAGATATCACGTTTAACAAAAGTCTGAGTGGAGGTGCCAGGGATTGAACCCACTGAGCTGCATCTCCGACAGTTACACCCATCTGCAGCTGTTTCATTGAGTCTGTGATTACAAGCCACTCTACCAGGGCGAGACGAGACACTGGATACTTTATCGGTAAAAATCGGTTGAGGACAACCAACACCTGGAGCTTTTGCTTCAGCCTTTATTAAGCTTTCGATCAACCTCTGAGTTGCGCTATTTTTAATTTACAAGAGATTGTTCCAGAGAACAATAAAACAACGTCTTCCTTTGAACCGGATTCAAACCAGCGATCTAAGGATTTCTAGCAGATGCTTCTACAGTCCTCCGCTCTACCAACTGAGCTATCGAAGGGACAGCCAGTGCTTCTTTTCTCACATGTTCAGCCTAAATTCCCCCTCTCTCTCAGTGCAGTGTTAATGTACTATAGTTTCCAGTCAGTGTGTCTGTACTGTATTAACCCCTCTCTCTCAGTGCAGAGTGAATGTACTGTAGTGTCCAGTCAATGTATCCATTCTGTCTTTCCTATAGTTGACGTGAAACTAGACCCCTCAACTGCTCACTTTAACCTCGATGTCTCTCTGGATGGGAAATGTGTTCATTTCTTGGAGGAGACCCGGAGACACTCAGTAAATACATACAGGTTCATGGAGTACCCCTTTGTCCTGGCAATAGAGGGCTTCACCTCAGGGACACACTACTGGGAGGTAGATGTGGGTGATCTCCAATACTGGGATATTGGAGTGGCCAAGGAATCAGTAAAGAGGACCAGACGGATCCCACTGATCCGGAGTGAAGGGATTTGGGCCTTGGGGCTCCGAGATGGGCAGGAATTATGGGCTTTGACAGATCCCCGAAGCAGCTTACCTTTCAATCAGATCCCACGGAGAATGGGAGTAGTGTTGGACTATGATGCAGGAATCTTATCCTTCTACAACCTGGAGTCGTTTAAACTCATCTTCAGCTTTCAGGACAGGTTCAGTGGGAGGCTGTATCCCCTCTTCTGCCCAGGCCTGAGAGGAGGCCCCAATCTTGTGATCCCTGATGTGCATATTAGGAGCTCTCACAGACAGGAGGAATGCCAGGGCAAGGAGAGCAGGCCCTTGCTGAGCTGAGCAGAAACAGAGGCTGTCATGCTTGGGATATTGAACTCTTCCCACATCCTTTGACCAAGGCTTAAATAAAGAAATTTGATTGTCTTCTGTTTGCAGTAGTATGTCTGTTGTTTATTGTGTTTGATAATTATAACAGCAGGAATATTGACTAAATGCTGGTAAACATTTATCAGTTCAGGTGGGTAGCTGCGTCAGCATGCGTAGGCTGCAAAGGAACAAGTAATAGGTTTATTCCATGCTAAAAAAAAGAAGAAAGAGGACACAACGTTTCGGCCGTGGAGCCTTCTTCATTTATCAGTGTCTGTGTCCAATTTCCCCTGTGGCTGCACCCCAGAGTGATTTCTTATTACACCTGTACTAACTTGAATAATAGTTGTTGCGAGTAATTTCACTTTCAATTGGGGTCAGGTCTGATTTGACATTACAAATCTGTAAAGTACTCACCTTTGGTCCTTCTGTGGAATTTAGTTGATGTCTTGAAATCTCAAGCTGTTTAGCATGTAATCTGTTTGTATTTGTGTTTCATTTCATATTTGTGATTGTTTCCTTGGATTTCTGTTTTTGCAAGGTGTACAGAACTTTGTAAGAATATATGCAGTGAAAAGCTTAGCACTGGGACAAAGATGTGAAATTTGTCAGTTCTGTTGAGTACTATTGAAATATGCAAAAGGCCAAATGATAAAGTACAGAATGTCAACTTTGATTTGTGGATGTGTTTGCACGTGCATGTTAAACCGTGTAAGAACAAAATGCTTTTGTGTTGAACTCCCCAGGTTCAGCTCATCTTACTTTTTGGGACAACTAAAAGTAAATTTATTGAGCGTAAAGTTAGTATTTTCATCACATACCCCTTACATGCAATACTGTTTCAAGACTGCGACCCCAACAAAATCTCTTCATTTTGACACTTAATGAGTTCCTTTGAGATGCTTTGCAAAGCCTTACCTGCAGCTACTTGCAGTTGTTGCTTGTCTGAAGGGGGGGTTCTGACATTACTGTCCTCTGCAACAAGTAAAATACAGCTTAATACAATTGAAATGGAAGAGAAGAGACCTTCCTTCAGCAAGTAAAGCACCTGAACTTGACTCTGGAATCATAAAAACGCACCTGTAATAAAGCAAAGAAAGCTGAAATCAAGAGGAGAATTTTGTACTTCATTTCATGAAGTGATCGATTCTAACCTTATGATAGTATTAAAGGTTTCATTTATACAAATATGATTAACAAAACACTCACCAATAAAATAGTAAGAAGGGTGAATAGGGCAGGTTCTACCAAGATTGAGACTTAGATCACTGGATTCAGAGTCCAGGGGGCTAGCCATTACACCATGGAACCAACCACCTAAGCCCTGCGAACAGTTCCGTCCACTTTCAGTCTCACAGACTTGCCCGCACTCCCCCTTAACAATCACCGATCACTAACCATCGGGCTCCAGATACTTTGCTCCTGCGCTCTGGGTCATTTGTGAGAGGAAAGAGCGCTCAAGCAGTCATGTGGAAGAGCACTTCACTGCGGTTTAACTGGATTATTTCTGTTAGTCCGATACGGTGCTTCCATCCCATTAAAAACTAAAACACTGAAGAGTTTTGTTAGAAACGGACTCACCCGAGACGCACACAAGGACCGTTGAACTCGAGTCTTTGTATCTAAATACAAGAAGAAAATCTGTTTTACACGCAAATATAATCAGCAGCATGTGAGCTCCTGAAGAGAACTAAGTTTACTTGTGAAAGTTGACTGTCTTCCTGGTGGTCTAGTGGTTAGGATTTGGTGCTCTCACTGTTGTGGCCTGGGTTCAATTCCTGGTGAGGGAAGAGTCTCCCTTTCTCCCTTTACAGCCTCACTGGACACTGAAGATGAACAAAATGAAATCGGACACATTTTGAAACCTTTGGAAAGCAAATGTTGCTGTGCCAGTTTGTGGCTTAAGTTTGCACACTTCACCGAAAGACGCTGAGGGGCTCTTTTTTATGGCCCAGAAGTGCAAAACACAAAAACAAAACTGAGTGCACAAACAAATAGCAGCACAACACAAACTAAAAAGAGTTCACCAAAAAACAAAGAGTGCACAAACAATAACCGGTGCCCAAATAAAAACATTATATATATTTACCGTGTTACAGTTTTTTTCTTTCTGCACTCTTTGTTGTGTTACCGTTTTTGTGCACTCATTCTTGTTTTTGTGTTTTGCACTCCTGGGCCACAGTGATTTTTAGACCGACATAATAAAGTAATGTAGAAAGGAAAAAAAATCGAATATCTCAATTGATTTATGAAAAGAAATGGTGAAGCTTAAGTCTTTTTCGGCCTGTATCTGGTTGTTAACAGGTCTTTCAGAAAGACATGTCTCGCGAGTGTGAAACTTACAGAAGGTGGACCAGCGGGTGTCTCCATCCCGTGCCTCCTGTAGTCTCGCCGGTTGTGGCCAGAAGGTTAAAAGCGCACCAGTGGTAATTGTTTTGTCAGTCACTGCTGGCTGACAGCAGCAGTAGGACGCAGAGCCCTATCCAGCAGCTCTAGACGGTGCTCGGGGAAGCGCTAAGTCTGTTTCAGCACATGGAGCGAGTATGAGCTCATTCCGGTTCGGTTACTGTCGGACTGGGCATTTGAGGCTCTTTGGATCGCAACGTGAAAACAAAACTGCCCACAATGTGTGTCACACATCTGCGGTGGTCTTAATAGGAATCTGTGATTATCAGCCACTCTATCAGGGGGAGTCGACACACTGGATACTTTATCTGTAAGAACAGGACGATCACACTTGAAGACAACCAACACCGGGAGCTTTTACTTCAGCCTTTATTAAGCTTTCGACCAACCTCTGAGAGGCACTATTTTTAATTTTCAAGAGATTGTTAAGGAGAACAACACCTTCCATTGAGCCAGATTCGAACCAGCAACCTAAGGATTCCCAGCAGTTCCCACTACAGTCCTCTGCGCTACCAACTGAGCTATCAAAGGGACAGCTGGTGCTTTTTTTCTCACATGTTCAGCCTAAATTCGTGCGGTGTTCCTGGTAATTTCAATCTCACTTCGACGTCAGGTTTTTAACTCGTTTCTGCAGTCTTGTTTCAAGCGTTTCTCTGTCATTTGACTTCACGGGTACTCGAAATTCTTGTAGTAGTATGGGAACACTCTTAAGAGAAATTGCAACCCTTTACAGCGAGTGGCTGGAGACAAACATTTCGTGAGTTAATTCCAATACCGCCCTGTAATTCCAATACTTTTTCTTAATGAGGCGAGCTTAAGCTTGTTAATCTTACAAGTGTAGATGAGACCGTAAATATAATTTTAGGTTAACAATGATGAGCTCTTGAACTTGATTTCGAAATTCTCATCCTATTTTCTGCTTTGTTTGCTTTATTACACGTGTGTTTCTACTATTTTAGGGTCTTCAGGTGCTTTGCTTGATGAGAGAAGTTACAATCTGACTCTCTGGTCTGCTTCACTACTAGAAGAGAGAAGCAGTCTGGAAGATGTGAAAACGGTGTGATATTTTGGAAGAAAGCGGTTTTTCTTTGATTTCGTAATCAAGCATAATTTCAGCTCGACACATAAACACTTTGGTTTAAAGAGACGTTATTTTAAAACACAAAATGTAGAAAACACGTGTAACCAAGTTGACTACGTGAGTGCTCTTTCCACTCACAAATGACTCAAAGCGTAGGAGCGGAGTATCTGCAGCTCGAAGGTTATTTTGTGGTGATAGTTAACAGACATGGTTCAAGTACAGTACGTATCTGTGTCAGGAGGGAAAAGGGGACTCTTCCTTGACCGGGAATCGAACCCAGGCCGCAGCAGTGAGCGCGCCGAATCCTAACCACAATACCACCAGGGAGACAGTCAGCTCTCTCACTGTGTGTGAAGAGAAGACAACGATAACTGGGATTCGCGCCGGTGGTCTTAATAGGACACAGAGAGCGATCGACACGCTTTTACAGTCTGTGTAGTGACAGCAGCAACACTGAGAGCTGCTGTGTGTAAGAAAGTGAAAATAACTTTCACTAGTATTTGATACAAATACTTTTTTGCACAGCGAGACGTCTTGATACTTGAAGGCTTGTGGGATTATTTTTCCGTGTTTTATTTACGTTTTCAGATTTTAGGAACCTTTTTGCTCATTGGTTCCGTGGTGTAATGGTTAGCACTCTGGACTTTGAATCCAGTGATCTGAGTTCAAATCTCGGTGGAACCTCAGCGGTGTATCTTTCTTACTTCTTTGTCGGTTGAGCGTTTTGTTAATATTAAGTGTAGCAATGAAACCTTCAATGTAGCGTTAAGTTAAAATCGATCACTTCTTGAATTTATGTAGGAAACTCTCCTGATTTGAGGTTTCATTGCTTCATTACAGGTGTGCTTTTATTATTCCAGAGTCAAGTTCAGGTACTTTGCTTGATGAAAGAAGCTTTTTTTTTTAATTTCTGTGATCTTCTCACCCAACACGGTCTGCTGTCCTACTGAAAGAGAAAAGCAGAGTAAGGAAGATGTTCATTCTTGAGAGTTTTTGCTCAATCACAGCGCACCCTGCTGTCAAGATTCTAGCTGAGATTGTAGCCAATCATGTGCTGCTCAGTCAATTCAATTCATTTCAAGGTGCTTTGTTGGCAAGACCAATGAATAAATCAGCATTGTCAAAGTAAAACAAATACAGTTAACTTGAAAAATCCAAAGACATTTACATTTTAATTTAGACATAAGACATTTACATATAAACATATGCAGCATTTTTTGTGAGACAGACTCACTGTTCCTCAGGCTGTGACAGGAGATCACATACTGGGCTGCCAGTTCACCTGAGTTCCCTCCTCCCTCTCCCAGTAAGATTGGGACTTGTTGTGATTCTGGCTGTCACATATTTGTCACAGTGCAGCAGGAAGTGCATCTCTGTCTCTGTTTCTCCCCGCTGGCAGTGGGAGCACAGTTTGTCCTCTCTGGGCAGCCAGGTCTGCCTGTGTCGCCCAGTTTCTATGGCCAGGCTGTGGTCACTGAGCCTGTATTTCTGCAGGTATCTTTTTTCAGGTATCGCTTAGCATGCGAGAGGTAGCGAGATCGATGCCTGCATTCTCCAGTCTGTCTTGTATCCCCAAGCAGCGAGCATTGAAATTTCATGCTTACAAGGAAACAAAATCTAAACCAAAGCACAAAAGCAATTGAACACTTGTAATAACCCTTATATCGACAAGGAGGCTTTACTTCTATTTTCATTTGTTTTTGAATTACAAAGCTGAGGAAGCAGTCCTTGACATTCAAACACATGCAAAAAGACTATCTGATGTATTTTAACAGAAACGCCATCCTTACTTTAAAAATAACATTACACTGCCTGGCACATTCAGTTATATCCTGACACGAGACATAAAAAGTAATAATTACGGCCCACAAATTAACCGACTGATTTGATCAATTGAAGTGTTCTGATTTTAGAGCCCCCTGTAATTTTTGCTAATTAGAACAACAACAATGCTGAGCCTTCAGCACAGCTCAAAGATCAAGATCAGCTGGTCTCAAACTTTGTTCTGCAAGTTTTTTGTTGTAATAGAGCTCATAGCTGAGACGATCTCCAAATAATATATTAACTAGTCTGCAAGATACTGACCTCCGTGTGGATGTAGTACTTCGGGTGGGTAGCTGCGTCAGCATGCGTAGGCTGCAAAGGAACAAGTAATAGGTTTATTCCATGCTGAAAAGAGAAGAAAGAAAACACAGCGTTTCGTCCGCGGAGCCTTCTTCAGGTGTGAGAAAAACAGGGCAGTAAGCAAAGGTAATGTAGCAGGAGAACAAAAGCAGGGAGAGAGGAGGAGCGAGGTGGGGGAGCATGGGACAGAAAGAGAGGCCAATCAAGAGGTGTGAAGTCAGGACAGGTGTGGAGAGTTGTGAAATCAAACCTCAAATGAACAGAGAGAATTTAGTAGAAAAGTAGTCTGTTGTTAAGAGAAGGGGGAAGGTGTGATCCTAGCTGCAGGATAATTTTGGTTTCTGTAGTCTTTCTGATATATGAGTTCGGAAAACAGTCTTGAGACCACAGACGGAGAGATTTGAGTGATCATGGCCGTCAGAGGTGAAATGAGAAACAATGGGCTTGGAGAGATCTTTAATCTTCACAGCCTTAAGATGTTCTCTGAAGCACTCTCCGAGTCTCCTTCTTGTTTCTCCAGTGTAGATGTCTGGGCATTTACTGCAAGAGATACAGTAAATAAGGTTGCTGGAGGTACAAGATGCCATCATATGTACAACGCAATATCATTGTAAAACAACCCAATCCACTGAAAAAAGGCTGTTGGAAACAAATTTTCTTAGATGATGCATCTTCTTTATGCAAATTTGCAATCCACCAAGCAGTGCTTTTAATATGCTATTGAAAAGGTGGTGAATTTCAGGCACGTGTAGGGTTAGGGTTGCAAGAACCATGAACTGTTGACTTCACTTATATTTCCAGTTGCACTTGAAATGGCCAGATTTAGAGAGTTTGCCGAGTAGAATCAGTTTTCTAACAACTTTTAAACTTACTCAATTTTTAGGATACACTTCCTGAAATGGTGCAATGTACAACACGGCCAGCCAAAGGTCTCCGAAAAAAAAGTTGAAGATAAGCTCAAATTGTTACCTGTCCTAAAGTTCACCTGGGTCACAGAATCCAGCACTGAGCGTAAGAAATGTCTACGTAGTGTGTGAACGCTAACCCTAACCATAGCTGGGGTTTCAACAGGAGGAAATGTGCAAACAGTCTCCAAAGCCCCCCAGTCATCAAATTTGAAAATATTCCTCAAACCACGCAATAAGCTGCTGGCCAGTCCAGCAATAACCGAGCCGGAATGAGCTCATACTCGCTCCCAGTGCTGAAACAGACTCGGCACTTCCCCGAGCACCGTCTAGAGCTGCTGGATAGGGCTCTGCGTCTGTCCACCACAGTCTTGTGATAAACTGCATTCGTAATCCATAACAGGATTAAAAAACAATATTTTGCATTGCTTTGTGTAGGTTTAAAAGAAACGCTTTGTTTTTATTCGAATGGGAATTTTGCATGAGACCACTACACCAGTGGCGCACCTAAAAAACCACTCTCCACACGAATAGTTCAGCGCTGTTTCCTCTTTCCACAAATGATCCAGAGCGCAGGAGCGGAGTATCTGGAGCCCGATGGTTATTTATCTGTGATTGTTAAGCGGGATTGGGACGTGTCTGTGAGACTGAAAGCGGACGAAACAGTTTGCAGGGCCCAGATGCACAGCTGCTACATAAGTAAGTAGCACAGCGGTTCCATGGTGTAATGGTTAGCACTCTAGGCTCTGACTCCAGCGATCTGAGTTCACATTGCAGTGGAACCTGTGAGGTGTGTTCTTCTTACTTCTTCATCGGTGTAAAAAAGAAACCTTTAATGTATCGTTAAGTTAAAATCGATCACTTCCTGAACTTATGTACAAAACTCTCTTGATTTCGGCTCTCATTGCTTCATTACAGGTGTGCTTTTAGGATTCCAGACCCGTTCAGGGACTTTTCATTGATGAAGGAAGCTTTTTTTTCCGAATCTGTGATCTGCTCGCCCAACAGGGTCTGCTGTCCTTCTGATTTATGTTTAAAAGGTCACAACTGAATAATAATAAAGGTCACAACTGAAAAATATTTCCAACTGCTCAACTGAGTGAAACAACAACAGGACCTAAGATTACACTAATTAAAGAGATAACTAAAGTCTGGAATACGTGACCACCAACTTTGAACAGAAGGCAATGTGCTAGTGACCAGCCCGATGTGTTTAAAAGAAGGACAAGCCAAGAAGGAGTCGAACCCACAATCTTCTGATCCGTAGTCAGAGTAAGAAGGATACCCGGCTCAGGTTCCACCGAGATATGAACTCAGATCACTAGATTCAAAGTCCGGCGGGCTAACCATTACACCATGGAACCGCTGGCTTGGGAAAGAGCTTTAAAGATCCATAATGAGATCTTCTGCGTGTTTAATTTGTCTGCGTGAGACTCCGGTGCCTGTGTGACGTCGAAGCTCTGCTGTAGCCGCTGTGCATCTGAGCTCTACAAACGGTTCCGTCCGATTTCAGTCTCACAGACACGTCCGCACTCCCACTTAAAAAGCACCCCTTTTCTCACACATTCAGCCCAAATTCGTGCGGTGTTCCTGGTCATTTCAATCTCAGTTCGACGTCAGGTTTATAACTCGTTTCTGCAGTCTTGTTTCAAGCGTTTCTCTGTCATTTGACCTCACGGGTACTCGAAATTCTTGTAGCAGTATGGGAACACCCTTAAGAGAAATTGCAACACTTTATAGCAAGTGGCTGGAGACAAACATTTCGTGAGTTCATTCCAATACCGCCCCGTAATTCCAATACTTTTTTTTAATGAGGCGAGCTTTTTGTTAATCTTACAAGTGTAGATGAGACCGTAAATATAACTTTAGGTTAACAATGATGAGCTCTTGAACTTGAGTTCAGAATTCTCATCTTATTTTCTGCTTTGTTTTCTTTATTACAGGTGTGTTTTTACTATTTTAGGGTCTTCAGGTGCTTTGCTTGATGAAAGAAGTTACATTCCGACTCTCTGGTCTGCTTTAGTACTAGAAGAGAGAAGCAGTCTGGAAGATGTGAAAACGGGGTGATATTTTGGAAGAAAGCGGTTTTTCTTTGATTTCGTAATCAAGCACAATTTCAGCTCGACACATAAACTTTGGTTTAAAGAGACGTTATTTTAAAATACAAAATGTAGAAAACACGTGTAACCAGGTTGACTGCTTGAGCGCTCTTTCCACTCACAAATGACCCAGAGCGCAGTATCTGGGGCTCGAAGGTTATTTTGTGGTGATATTTAACAGACGTGGTTCAAGGAGGTATCTGCGTCAGGAGGGAAAAGGAGACCCTTCCCTGACCGGGAATCGAACCCGGGCCGCGGCGGTGAGAGCGCCGAATCCTAACCACTAGACCACCAGGGAGACGGTCGAGTTTCTCACTGTGTGTGAAGAGAAGACAGCGGTAACTGGGATTCGCGCCGGTGGTCTTAATAGGACACAGAGAGCGATCGACACGCTTTTACAGTCTGTGTAGCGACAGCAGCGACACTCAGAGCTGCTGTGTGTAAGAAAGAGAAAATACGATCTGCTTGGAACAAAGACCTTGTTGCATAGCGAAACGTCTTGATACTCGAAGGTGTTTGTGGGATTATTTTTCCGTGACTTATTTTCGTTTTCACATTTTAGGAGATCATTCTCTCAGACCCGCAGGGTGATGGTTGGGAGCGAATCCGGACGTGTCTAAGAGACCGAGCTCTTCGGTGTGAGTTTTTAGCGATTTAGAGATTAATTGTAAGAGCGGGCAAGTAGGAAGTATGGATCCTGTGCAGGACTCAGGAGAGAGAGGGAACACCAATCCACATCGCGAAGCAAAACGTATACCAGGAAGCAAGCAAGAAGGTCGGAAAACGAGAAAGACAACCAGAGAGCAGCAACCAAACCTCAAAACAAGGTTGAATCATCAATGTCTGAAATTTGCTCCAAAATCCGGTTATAAAAATCGTATTAGCTTAAAAATAATGTTTAAGCATGCCACAATAACAAAACAACAGCCTTATACAATGAGGGGTTGCTGCTGGTCCATGAGGCTGCGGGTTTTCCTCTTTTACATTTTGCCATATCATCGAGAACTTCTCTGCTTTCTACTCCCGAAAAAGG
Source organism: Atractosteus spatula (assembly GCF_055471065.1). Lineage (NCBI taxonomy): Eukaryota > Metazoa > Chordata > Actinopteri > Semionotiformes > Lepisosteidae > Atractosteus > Atractosteus spatula. The sequence continues at coordinate 17,830,318 of NC_142711.1, read as the reverse complement.
TACCGTAGCTGTATTTCGACAGTAACAGTTTCGAAGTTACTGCGGGTATAAACAGATGAGTGTCCCCGCGCACATTTTTAGCACAGTTACATGGATTTTGAAACTTTACAAGACGAAGATAAATGAGAAAGACATACTTAATATTATAAAGACTCAAAATCAAAACCATAAAGTCAACTAAGTATGGAACTAGTAAAAACACAAAACACTGAAATCGACAAACCTTTATTTACATGTTATCCATTTTTGAATACGAAGCAGAAGTAGCTCCCACTGAATCCAAACACCAGGTGTGTTAAAATACCGCGCAACGATTTCTGTTTGTGTGACAGCTTGCAAATAAGACGAATATTTTAAAGCGGACAAGGAACGAAAATATAGCAATCGGTACTCCTGGCGGGTCTAAATTGAAAAACCATGTGAGTGACAAACCAGCACTTGCTTGGCTGAACTCCAGACCCATAGCTTGGCAGCAGGGAGCGCTGTGATTGGGCGAAAACTACCTAACAGGAGAGCGGACACTGTGATTGGACAATTCTTGTTAGCGATACGGGTCTTGATTGGTTAAGGCTATCAACAATGAACAGAAGGCAATGTCCTAGTGAGCAGCCCGATGTGTTTAAAAGAAAGACGAGCCAGGCAGGAGTCGAACCTACAATCTTCTGATCCGTAGTCAGACGCGTTATCCATTGCGCCACTGGCCCCGCTGACACAGCTGCACCGCACCACAGTGAGCTCAGCGCCGCTACTAGTACGGCATCGCCCCGCTCCAACTTTTCTAACTTGGATACAGGTGTTTTCTACATTTTCTCGAAATCTATGTGTAACGTTAAAACTCCGCTTGATTTCGACATCAAAGAAAAACCGTTTTCTTCCAAAACACCATACAGCTGTCACGTATTCCAGACTTTAGTTATCTCTTTAATTAGTGTAATCTTAGGTCCTGTTGTTGTTTCACTCAGTTGAGCAGTTGGAAATATTTTTCAGTTGTGACCTTTATTATTATTCAGTTGTGACCTTTTAAACATAAATCAGAAGGACAGCAGACCCTGTTGGGCGAGCAGATCACAGATTCGGAAAAAAAAGCTTCCTTCATCAATGAAAATTACCTGAACGGCTCTGGAATCCTAAAAGCACACCTGTAATGAAGCAATGAGAGCCAAAATCAAGAGAGTTTCGTACATAAGTTCAGGAAGTGATCGATTTTAACTTAACGATACATTAAAGGTTTCTTTTTTACACCGATGAAGATGTAAGAAAAACGCACCTCACAGGTTCCACCGAGATTTGAACTCGGATCGCTGGATTCAGAGTCCAGAGTGCTAACCATTACACCATGGAACCGCTGTGCTCCCTTTTGATGTAGCAGCTGTGCATCTGAGCCCTGCAAACTGTTCCGTCCGCTTTCAGTCTCACAGACACGTCCCAATCCCGCTTAACAATCACCGATCAATAACCATCGGGCTCCAGATACTCCCCTTCTGCGCTCTGGATCATTTGTGGAAAGAGGAAACAGCGCTGAAGTATTCGTGTGGAGAATGGCTTCCTAGGTGCGCCAGTGGTGTAGTGGTATCATGCAAGATTCCCATTCTTGCGACTCGGGTTCGATTCCCGGCTGGCGCATCAAAACGTTTATTTTCTTAAACCTTTACAAAGCAACATAAAGTCTTCTTTTTTAAATCCTGTTCATGGATTACGAATGCAGTTTATCACAAGACTCTATAGTGGTTTTACACCAACACAAAGAAACCCCAAAAAAATAGATTTCAATTGATTAAAGAATCAGGCTACTGCTTATTGTGAAACTTACAATAAGCAGCGGGTGTTTCCACCCCGTGCCTACTGCAGTCTCGTCGGCCGTTGCCGGAAGGTTGCAAGCGCACAATTATTTAGTCAAAGTCACTGCTGGCAGACAGGAGCAGTAGGGTACAGAGCCCTGTCCAGGAGCTCTAGACGGTGCTCGGGGAAGCGCTAAGTCTGTTTTAGCACTGGGAGCGAGTATGAGCTCATTCCGGCTCTCAATCCATTCCGGTTCGGTTAATGTCGGACTGGGCATTTGAGGCTCTTTGGATCGCAATGTGAAAAAACAACTGCCTACAGCATGTGTCTTACCTAGATATCACGTTTAACAAAAGTCTGAGTGGAGGTGCCGGGGATTGAACCCACTGAGCTACATCTCCGACAGTTACACCCATCTGCAGCTGTTTCATTGAGTCTGTGATTACAAGCCACTCTACCAGGGCGAGACGACACACTGTATACTTTATCGGTAAAAATCGGTTGAGGACAACCAACACCGGGAGCTTTTGCTTCAGCCTTTATTAAGCTTTCGATCAACCTCTGAGTTGCGCTATTTTTAATTTTCAAGAGATTGTTCCAGAGAACAATAAAACAACGTCTTCCTTCGAGCCGGATTCGAACCAGCGACCTAAGGATTCCTAGCAGATGCCTCTACAGTCCTCCGCTCTACCAACTGAGCTATCGAAGGGACGGCCAGTGCTTCTTTCCTCACATGTTCAGCCTAAATTCGTGCGGTGTTCCTGGTCATTTCAATCTCGGTTCGACGTCAGGTTTTTAACTCGTTTCTTCACTCTTGTTTCAAGCGTTTCTCTCTCATTTGACTTCACGGGTACGCGTAATTTTTGTTGTAATATGAGAGCACTCTTAAGAGAAATTGCAACACTTTACAGCGAGTGGCTGGAGACAAACATTTCGTGAGTTCATTCCAATACCGCCCCTTGTCCAGTTAGGATCAGATCAAATAGTGCAGGGAGCTGCCCGCTCGCTCAGGTTTCTTGACCTCAGAACACAGGGGTCCTGCTCCTCACGGAGAGGGGCGGGTGCTGAGAGCAGCAGAGACACAGGTATCCGCCGGACACACATGCGCACAAAAAGGAGACCTCATCGTTCTTGTCTAGACTGTGAAAGAGACAGAATCAGCCTGGCAAAAGCTTGGGCGAGGTTTCAGAAGTCAATCCCGCGTTTTGGGGCGGGACACTCCGGTACTGTTCTGACTCTGAGGAGTGTCATATCCAGCAGTGTAGAACTGAACACTTTTCTTTCTGTCGCGGTCTTCAGCGCACGATTACAAATAAAAAAATACCCGAGACTAAATAATAACAGTAAATAAAACACGTGTTAAACTCACTTCAGGAAACTTTTAACAATAACATTTTACTAAACGTTTTTTTTTACATTTACCAACATCTGTTCAAAGAAAACTGCAGGTAATCAAATTGTTAAAAAAAGGAGTATGTTTCAATTAACAAGTATTTCTTTCCAAGTAACACACTGTGGATGATGAAACAATGGTGCTGTGGAAAATAAAAAGCAAGCAGAAACGGTGATTTGGAGATTCATCCAAATATTTAAAATTGGGAATACAGAGGGGAAACGCGGAACTCCCGGACTCCCCGTCTGAGGTGCGGGAGCGACAGGAGACGGGAAAACAAGTCAACAGTCCTCCCAGACGTGAGTGGTTAAACTCTGCCCGCATCATGGTAGCAGTTCGGGAGACGATTGGGCGAAATTGACCAAGATTGAGAATCTGCACTCTTGATTGGTCAAGTGTTTTCAGCAAGACGAACGTTGATTGGCTAAGACTAGCATGACTGAAAAGAGAGGCTACTGGTCGCAAAGGGGAATTAGCTCAAATGGTAGAGCGCTCGCTTAGCATGCGAGAGGTAGCGGGATCGATGCCCGCATTCTCCAGCCTGTTTTGTATCCCCAAGCAGCGAGTAAGGAAGTTGAAATTTCATAGTTTTTGTCCACTTTGTCCAGTTTGAAACAGTACGTCATGTTTAAACATTTTGTTTAGCTGGTTCTTACACGTAGATACGTAAGGTTTTCAGTGATTGTCCTTAGAATAATAAGCAATTCTAATTAATAATGTGATTCTGTATCAGCAATTAGCGGGCTTTAGGTGCTTTCAAATTTCTACCGCTTCTTCCACTGAACAGCATCTCAGTGGTGTGTAGTAAACAAACGGATTAGAAAAAATACTATCAGCAAATTACGCGTAATAAAAACAAAAAAAGGCTCCAGGCATTTCTTTGCATCTATCCGTTAAGTCAATGCAAATGATCAAGCAGGGAGTGAATTAACAGATGTTAATTACATTAATACACTATAATGCTTATGGCAGTTCGGACATTGAATTGTTAAGGTAATGCCCTGGCTAATCTTATGTTTTTAAGTCACAGGCAATTTCATTTCTTCATTAGGTAATAATAGAGAACACCTAATTTTTCTGCGCACGTGTAGTTTTAAAAGCTGTGATTGGTTCCCTTCTTCCGGAATAAAGCAAGTCGGCTGAGCGTGGTCCTAAATCTTCTGTTTTAGTGGGGGTTAAAGAACCGATTAATAGAATGGACGGTGGTTTTGAAGACCAAGAGCTGCGTGAAGCGCAGAGAGAGTACTTGGATTTTCTGGATGATGATGTAGGCGAATACGTTTTTTTACATCCGTTTGACCCATAGGTGTTTGTGTTTTCAGTTGTTACCCTAAGTCCGCGATGATTAAGCTTTCCACTGTATTTGCCACATCAAACGTATCAACATAAGGCTGCATATTTAACATGTACGTTTCTAATGCAAAAAGCAAGAACTCCCAGTGCTATGTCTGTTGGGCTATTTGGTCTTGGGATGTGAACAGCTTGTTTGAATAAGCGTACTGTAGAAACTGCTGGCGGTCGCCCAGCTGACACATTATATATTACAGCTGCTAAAGAAGTTTACTGCCTGTCGCGTCTGTGAAAAGTCTTTCTGCGTGTGACGCAAAAAGCTCATCAGTTGGATGAGTAAGAGCGTAATTACAGCTCTAGTTAGAAATTAATGGCCTTTCATCTCCTTGCCTTACCTCGCTAACTGAGTTCTAGTTGTACAAGCCGTTCAGCATTTCTCAGAAGGCAGAGAAACCTTTTTTTTTTTAGACTTCCCTGTTAGCAAACGAAACATTAAAGTTGCTTTGGAGCTGCGAAGCGAGTTCGATTAAATAATGTTCCGGTTTCTTTTGCGAGATTGAGAAACTTATAATCCGTTCTGTCTTTTTTCCCCCCTGCAGCAAGATCAAGGTGTTTATCATGGGAAAGTAAGAGCTATGGTCTCAGAAAATCGCTGTCGTTTAATTGTCAATATTAACGATCTCCGAAGAAGAAATGAGAGGAGAGCCAACTTGTAAGTATTCTTAACTAGAGGACTATAAACTGATGTGAGATGCTGTAGGACAGTTAGCGTCAGAACTATTTTAATATGAAAGGTAAACGAGGGGCTTACTTCTTAACCCCGTGGAAGTAGCAGTGTACCTGGTGATTGTTCACAGGACTCGAGGAAAAGGAAAAGTGTCTTCATCGCCCGTTTGGTTACAAACAGATTCGCTCATGGTAGCCTGCTCACCTTTGTTCATCACAGCAAAACCGGAGTGAGAGCAACGGTCAAATCACTAACCAGAAGTTATATACAGTTCATACTCTCTCAAAAAAGGAAAAACAACTTCACGGCTGATTGTATTTGTTGCTTAAAGTTTAGGAGTCGGCTCCCCTTGCGCGGAAAACGTCTGTGAATCCTTGAGATGGAACATTGAAAGTAATATGAACACTTAAGTCTGATTCTCTGTAATGTTTTATTTTTTTCTCCATGTAATATATAGAAACGAAGTTTCCCGATTTGTATCAAAATTACCTTGGTAAATTTTCATGTTCGTATTAATTGTGTGAATTAATGTTGGATGGCGGTCTGAAACTCTGAGGTTTTTAACAGATGTTTTGGAATTTGTCTCCTAAAAGACTTTCAGCATTCCTTGACTTTTTTTTTATATTCATCTGCAATTTTTTATTAAGATTTGTAAACGCTCGTGATTTTATGAGTAGTAGAATTTGGACTTTGGGGAAACCACCTTTAATGAATTATTGTATGACAACTAAATTGTGTGCGGCATATTATTATGCCAATACAAATCGATTTTCTTCTCTTGGTAATTTTTCCTGAGTTTTAAAAAACAATCGTATTGCCAACTTGCCATCACAACTCGGCAAACCCTTCTTGAGCCCTCCAGCAGCCTCACCTCTGGGTGTCAGCCCCATGGCAGGCTCTTTATCAGCTGTATGGGCCAAGAAGCCAATGGCTCTACATTAGTGTTCCTTGAAGATCACACGCGCTAAATGCATAAGTACATCACGTGGGCAGGCAGCCAGTGCTGTCTCGAGGTGGTGTTTTTAACGTCTGCCAAAAACGAGCTGCAGTCCCAATTTCTCAGCCTGGTTTTAAATCTCAGAAACAAAATTTAATTAATTCAATGTATCTCGAAATTGGACAAATTCAGAATTAAGTACACATTTGTGAGCTTCATAAAAGTACTGCAAGTCGCCATGTCACAAACCAGGTCTCTCCACGGGCGAGAGTGAGAGTTTGCACAAATTCTGATGTGATGTGGCCCTTCCTGCTCACTAATCCCGTTAATGGCTAATGTAATGCGATGTACAGGTTGTGCAGCAGACGTTTTCCTGCGGAAATGTTCCAACAAGATCCGCTTGTTGGAACAAGTAGTATTTTGTTGGAAAAACTGTCTAAATGTCGGGGGCGATATTTTTATCGCATTGGAAGAGATGTTTTCTCAAGCCTTCTTCACCTCATCAGAAACTGAGTAGCCTTGTTCTGAATCGCGAAATATGGAGCTGCACGTACCTGGAAATTCAATCTATTTTGTGATGTAAATTGCACAATACTATGCATGTTTTGCACAATATGTACATTTTACTGCTCACTCCGGTTTTAAATACAATCATCAATGCTGATATATTTCAGAGTCAGAAAGTCTTTAAAAAAAGCATTGCAGTTTCCCCTAATGTATAGCCCCACAAGTTGTCCATTTTTACCTCGAACTGAGCGCCATACGGGAAATCGTGAAGCTTTTCTGACTCAAACCACTTCATGGTCCAGAATGGCTGATTAGGTGTAGGTCTTTCTGAGAGAGATGAGATTCCGCTTATCAATTTGCTGATCACCTTGATCAATTTGATCCTGATAAATCAGGCTCTGAGGGACTGGGAAGAATGAATCAACATGTGGGAAATGGGACAACTGTGGACCTGCAAAAGCCCAAACCTTCAGCTTTTCGAACGCATGCTCACATCTTTTGACCCATGATGGGTCACCTTAACTTCTAACCTGCATAAGAAGACCCAGTCTTGCCTACGTGGAGTTTGGAGCACATTCAGTTTTTAAGTAACTGTAAGTTACTGAATATTAGGTTTGAAACAATGTAGTAGGCGTCTTCATGCTAAACTCTTCAGGTCATGTTCATTCTGAAATGGACTAAGCTTTTCAATGGGACCTGCCAGTTCCCTTTTGCCATTATTCACCTGATGTTAATTTTGGTCCCGTTTTACACACTTTCCTTCATTCCTGCCTCATGAGACAGTACATCTACTGATTGGACAACAAGAAAAACTCCCCAACAGCCCCCTGCTATTGATGCTCAGCATCTTGGACTGTTGAATAATGAAAAGCATGTTTATGCGTTATATTTAGTTTGGAATAATCTTTCAGTCTTTTTAACCTTTCTGGACGGGCACAATGGCAAATCAGACCGTGCTTGATTCTTTTTGCGTATGCCCAAAACTGTTGGTGATCTGAAAACTTTGTCGCTCAGGACTGACTCGTGAAAATGTTAGAAATTTATGCCATGGATCAATAGTTTTCATTTGTTTTCCAGGTTGGTTAACGATGCGTTTAAGGAGCTCATTGCTTTTCAAAGAGCCTTGAAAGATTTTGTGGCCTCCGTTGACGGGACCTATGCCAAGCAGTTTGAAGAGTTCTTTGTGGGCCTGGAAGGAAGTTTCGGAGGGAAGCACGTCTCTCCACGCACGCTGACTGCACGTTTACTTGGCAACATGGTCTGTATCGAAGGAATCGTCACCAAGTGTAAGATTGTTTTTCATTGTTCAATTTGTCCATCACTAGATCTATTAGCTACATAAAGAGGAAGTCATTTTGAGATAAGGGGGCTATCCAAATACCAAATCAATCGCACCAGGTTTGACTCCCTTATGCTTGTCGGCCCTAATAGAAATTTTAACAGTTTGTAGAAAACGTGGAATTAGAGGCATATTTCTGTAGCTCCTTCCTCCCCAAAAAATGTTGTCAGACCACCATAGTTGTCTGATAATGATATGTTATCATTATCATAGTTGTTAATAATCTAGTGTTTTGCTCCAGCAGTTGTGGCATGACACAGTCGCTCTTTCTGACCTTTTCTTACAAGGTTCACTGGTGAGGCCCAAGGTGACCCGTAGTGTACACTACTGTCCTGCTACTAAGAAAACGCTTGAAAGGAGGTACACTGACCTCACCTCTTTAGATGCTTTTCCTTCAAGTGCAATCTACCCAACTAAGGTATGCTCTTTTCAGTCTGCCTACTGCTGCAGAACCTGGTTCAACAAATCGGATATTCTGTGACTTTGTGTCGCGGTTAGTTTCAGCTGGAAGAATAGCCTCTGATGGACTGACATCCCATTCAGGGTGTTTTTTCCCTTGCGCCCATTGCTTGTTGGGATAGGCTACGGCTCTCCTGCGCTCCTGAATTAAATGAAGAGGTTAGAAGTAGGATGAATGGAAGAATAGTAGCAGGATCAGTTTTGCTGGGGTAGTTAATTCATAGCTCTCTTTCAGGGCAACACATTTCTACAGATAGTGTTAAGGGCATGCAAACCTTTAAGAATAAAGGAGGAATGTCATATTTCAGTACTACAACCTAAAATGCCATGTCAATTTTTTGTTTGTGAGTGCTGGTTTGTGCATGCCTGGGAGGTCCAGGCAGACAGACTCGGAACTCCTGGAATATCGTTCTACAGGATGAAGAGAATAATCCTTTAGAGACAGAATTTGGGCTCAGTACGTACAAGGACCATCAGACGCTGACCATCCAGGAGATGCCCGAAAAAGCACCTGCAGGCCAGTTGCCTCGCTCGATTGACATAATCACCGACGATGATCTGGTTGACAAAGTCAAGCCTGGAGACAGAGTGCAGCTGGTAGGAGTCTATCGTTGTCTCCCAGCCAAGCACGGAGGCTACACTTCAGGCACGTTCAGGTAACATGAAACATGATCTTGCCCAGTGGGCTCCTGATAGTGGCTTTTTTTAAAAACGCTAGCATATCTTAGTAGATTATTGTTGTCAGCTGTTTGCATACACAGAAATTCATGTTGCAGTACATTTTTCACCTTTTTCCTCTATCTTTTAGGCCTAAGTGTTGAGTTTTTCCTTTACTGTTAAATAAGCCCTTTTTTAATTCTCCCCTTCTGAATAGGACAATCCTACTTGCCAACAATATAAAGCTTCTGAGCAAGGAAATGGCTCCTACATTTTCTGCTGATGATGTGGGCAAGATAAAGAAGTTCTGTAGAACCCATTCCAAAGTATGTATACTTCCAAAAAGTCAAAAAAATCTTTATCCAATTTCAGTGTTAACCATCTCTCATGTTATTTTTGTGGAAATGTATTTTTTTTTGCATTCAGTAAATAGCTCACTCAAGCCACTTTTAGTCTTTTAAAGGAGTATAATTGAAGGGCTGCCTGGAACAAACTGTGCTATGTTCTTGTACCAGGTTCCTTAGTATCCTTTAAGATGTGGCTGTAGGCTGACTAGTGGATCTGTATACAGCAGCCCAATGAGTGAGAGGTCATTTGGCCATTCTACATCTGGAAACTTGGTTCTTGAAATATTGGCTTGACCATATTGATACCTGTTGAAGTGTGTGTTGGTTTGCAGGACCCTTGGACGAATGCAAAATTCAGTGGAATTGATCCCACACGTATGTGCAGTTCTCCCTAATCATGCAATGGAGACAAGTTATTACATGGCTGTTGTATTAATCATTCTTGCAGTTCAGTTAAACATGGAGTTTCTAGGAGGCGGTAGAACAAGCATTTTGCTTAGGTGGTTGACCAAGACCTTTTACATATAAGAAGCATATTAATTGCTTTTTTTTCTTAACCTTAACCAGGATGTCTTTGAACATTTGAGCAAGTCGCTGGCACCTAGTATCCATGGCCATGAGTATATTAAAAAAGCAATTCTGTGTCTGTTGCTTGGAGGAAATGAGAAGGTTTTGGAAAATGGGACACGTATAAGAGGCGATATCAATATCTTACTAATAGGTAAGATTTTGTTTCTGCATGCCGATTTAAAAGGCTTCTCTTCACAATCTTGACTTGAGTGAAATGTGCATTTTCTCCTTTAACAATACAAACCAACATAAGATAGTAAGTATAACACCTTAAGGAGCCTAGCTGTAATCAAAGGGAAACTTTTAAATTCAAAATCCATAAAGGTCCAGTGTTTTATGGTGACATGATGCAGATCCTAAAACACGGCTCTACTCTGGAAGAACTGTTGTTGGGCCTGAAGCAAGCTTTAGGGAAAATCCAAATGATGGAAATCTGTTGTTGATCTGTTTACTACAACCACTTGCATTAGTAACTTCTCACGTTGGAAGCATTTTTAAGTAGTAAAATATTTTTTGGTGGTACAAACGTCTCGGCATCGGTTTTCAGTCGAGCACTGTGGACTTTCAATCCTCCTTTCATCTGCATGAACTGCTTTCTGCTGAATCTGCTTCCTTCAGGCGACCCTTCTGTGGCGAAGTCCCAGCTGCTGCGCTATGTGCTCTTCACGGCTCCGCGGGCCATTCCCACCACTGGAAGGGGGTCATCAGGGGTGGGCTTGACCGCAGCCGTCACCACGGATCAGGAGACCGGTGAGCTGACCTGAACCCGCCCGTTGCTGGCGCCGGTGCCTGTTGGTTCCATCGCGCGTCGTGAACCCTTCCTCGCTTCTCCGCAGGAGAGCGCAGGCTCGAGGCCGGGGCCATGGTGCTGGCGGACCGAGGCGTCGTCTGCATCGACGAGTTTGACAAGATGTCGGACATGGACCGGACCGCCATCCATGAGGTGATGGAGCAGGGCCGCGTCACGATCGCCAAGGCAGGGATCCAGGCTCGGCTGAACGCTCGCTGCAGCGTGCTGGCCGCAGCCAACCCGGTTTACGGGAGGGTGAGTAAGAGCTACGTCGGTGCAAAAGGGGAAACGAGTGGCACGAGGAGCAGTAGCAGCTACAGGTATGGGAGGGAAACTTTGTGGGGAATGTAGCTCTCAACGTTGCGTTTCTAAACCAAGGTTGCAATGCTTCTCTCCGCCTGCAGCGGCGTAATCAATGTGGTTAGATCATGGCACTCTTTGTAAGCGGTGTTGCGAGTAATATGCAGCCTTTTGAACCCGAGATTGAAACTGTCTACAGTAAGCCCCTTCCTGACATGGGTTTGCCAGAACACGTCACAAAAAAAGCGACCAAAATTTCCCCAAGCATTGGAAGTGTCACGACAAGGTGGAAATTGCACTGGAGCTCTGCTGAGTTGTATTTCTCATTACATCTCATATCCTCATGTTCTGTTATGGGCAGCACTGCGATATTCCCAGCATCCCAGTCCACTGTTGCTCTTTTCCCTCTTCACACTGTTTTCACTGGTTCTATTCATCATTCTATTAATCCATTCATTTGGAAAAACGTACCGGTTTTTCCAGTTTATTGTGGGTTTTCCCTGCATTCCGACTGCTCAACATGGTGTCACCGAGTCATGAGGTTGAAAGTGAGTTGAATGGAGAAAACTTGGCTAAGATGGAATTATCTGCCGTGTTGTTCAAAGTGAGTGAACAGATGGAGTGAGTGTGAAAAAACACCAAGGTTGCTTTCTTTGGAACCCTATGAAATCTTAAAATAAGATCTTCTGTACATGCTATTGCACACTAAGTTATTGAATTATTAAAATAACCCTCCATAAACAGTGTAAAAAATATCTGGTGATAAGTGGGGATTGTGTGCAATCTATTTATTGACAACCAATTTTCACATAAGCTGTTGTGTTTCTCCAGTGTACAGAGATGGAGAAACATACTGTATAACCCCTGTGTTAGAAGATGGCCTCACTGTATTCCAATTAGGGACAACTTGCTAAAAGGTTTGAAATCCTTGCAGCACTGATAAGTGTTGAAATGAGGATTTATGTATGAAACTGCAGGTGTTCACATTAGGCCAATGAAAGAAAATGTCCACCTGCAAAATGTATTTTTCCAAATGGTCATTGATTTGTTTTGCCTCTAACCTCCGGAAATGGGTATGAAATTTATCAAATAAAATTGGAGGTCTTAAACTTGTTTTGGGTTACTCTGCAATGATCTTAGTTCCTCCAGATCGTTCTTCTCTATCCTGGGAACTGACTCTACATGTCCATCTGTGCAACAGTGGTGTGGTCTGCAAGCTGACATTTACAGCTGAACACTGCTCTGCAGTTAACACAGCTGTGACGGTACTCCCACAGTGCTGACAGTTCTGTCTGCTAGACAGTTGTGGCACCAAAAGCAGAACATTAATCATGCAGGTTTGATGCTTCACCTTGTGTGTTCCATTTTAGATCATCCACCCATTGCACATCAACTGATCCAACAGGTTGGTGCTTGACACTGGACAGTACATTGATGGTAAATTACAGTGGTTGGAACGGAGTTGTATAGCCTCTAATTGAGAACAAAGGTACAGTCTTGCTTCAGCAGCAGTTTGTTAGCCTTACGATCTGTTGAACTGCCTTCCTAAGATAGGTTCTTTACTTTTCTTTGGAAAGAAAGGTTTGGTAAGACATTGGATGGTTGTATTGCCTGAAATTGCCAAAAATGAATATGATTTAAGGTTGTCTGGGTACCACACAAGGCGGCAGAGAGCGTTATTTCAATGTGTGCGATATCGGCAGATGTTCATTTCATTGTTGAAAAATGACCCACACCAGCATTTATACTTGAGTTCTCATTTGACCAGCCCCCCATGTCTTTCTGGTAGGCTATTTCTCACCATGAAACTCCCAGATAAAGATCTTTGCTAGAAGGACATTTGGCGCTGCTGTCAATGATCATTAGCTTCCATAAAAGTGAAAATATCTTTTGCCTTTACAGTATGATCAATATAGAACCCCAATGGAGAATATTGGATTGCAGGACTCTCTGCTGTCAAGATTTGATCTGTTGTTCATAGTCTTGGACCACATGGACCCCGACAGTGACAGAGAGATCTCTGAGCATGTTCTTCGTATGCACAGATACAGAGCTCCCGGAGAGCAAGACGGCACTGGTAAGAGAGGACTTTCTTCGTTCGTAAAGCACGTATTAAACTGAATTTTCGAGTGTAAGTGTTTTTGTAAGGCTTTAACTTTCATATCTCCAGTTCAATCACTGATTTAATTGAACTCGCATTCCAAGCAAATTGTGGAAAAATTAACCTCAAAGTTCGTATTATGCCATGATAAATTTATACTGTACAACACTCCATTTTTCATAGCTTTCAATTCCAGTTCAAGGATAACTTAGCATAGAAATACAGGTCTGCATTCAGTATTTTTTCAGTTTTAATACACTTTGGGGTTGCGTTCTGGAGGGTAAAGAAACCTTGAGACCTACAGTAGCTCTGTCTAATCTCTAACTTCAGCAGTTGTGCGGCTAAGCTTTCAAACCGTTCCTTAATAGTGGCTATTAATACAACTTCCAGAGACTTCTATGAAACTTTTTTCAAAGGCTTTGTGAAACTCCTGGATGACCTGGAGCATTAGAGGATAGAATATACATCTTTTGTTTTAAGCTTTCTTACAGGATATAAACTTGAATATTATGCTGTTGCTATTCAGCACTCCTTTCATGATTTGCAAAACATTGATGTACACCTGCCTTTTTGATAAATTGTTAGCTTTTCGTTTAAATGCTTAAAAGATACACATACATATCTCTGATTGGCACTGGTCCTGAATCTTCATGCCTAAATTAACACTTGGTCACCCAAATTTAGTGCAAACATCGTCTGAGGGATCTTAAAATGTATTTGGCTATTGATTTACATTGCATCTCTTCATCCCCCCCCCCCATTTCAGCTCTGCCACTGGGATGCACAATAGATCTGTTTGCCACAGAGGATCCAAATATTACCGAAGCAGCTGACCGAGAACTTCAGATATATGAAAAGCGGGACAATCTTTTACACGGACATCGAAAGAAAAAGTATGTTCTTAATTTTACCTGAAAATGAATATCTAGCCTAAATGATGTTGGCACAGAGTAACCTTTTTCCAATTCAGGACATTTTTAGCGGTCTTTGTTTTGTTTTTATGTCTAGTCCATTTAATATGGAGTTATTCTTTTTTTTATAATACTGCACAAAACTCTGTTATTCTGTATTGAAATTGGGTTTTAAACCAATGTGCACTTGTCAGTCAAACTGTTATTCTGGCTTGGCAGAGAGAAGATAGTCAGCATGGAGTTCATTAAGAAGTACGTACATGTTGCCAAGCTGATGAAGCCCCTGCTGACCCAGGAGGCTGCAGACTTCATCTCTGAAGAGTACTCCAAGCTGAGGAGTCATGATCAGCTGAACTCCGACTCCGCTCGGGTAAATAGTCATTGACAGTGGGAGAGTCTCTCGCTTCCGCACCACTGAGAAAGCAGTCAGTAGGTTTGTGACGCGACGCTGTTTCTCCGGCATCCTCAGACGATGCCGGTCACGGCCAGAGCTCTGGAGACGATGATCCGATTGGCCACGGCCCACGCGAAAGCCAGGATGAGCAAAGCTGTTGAACTTCAGGACTCTCAGGCGGCTCTGGAGCTCATTCAGTTTGCTTACTTTAAAAAGGTATGCGTTTTGTTTTGTGTGACTGAGGTCAAACACCCCTCCCTCCCTCCCCACCTCTTTATTCTTACAAATCTCAACTTTGTTTTCTCAGATTTTGGACAAAGAAAAAAAGAAAAAGGTGGACATGGACAGCATGAATGGCGACATCCCTCAAAGTCAAGAGGATTCAAGCCAGAGAAGCATGAGGTAAATCAACAGTTTTTAGAGTCTTCCCACGACACAGCTCTGGGAGATCTGTGATAATATATCCCCTCCCTCCATTCACAGAAAGAGTTCTAGGCTCATGTCCAAGGATCTGGATTTGACTGAAGCCGAGGACATGGATTGCTATGACTTCAGCCTTGATGAACAGCATTCGGACGTGCAGCGTGAGTTTTCATAAGGCTTTTTACAACTTGGGACGTAGATGCAGCAAATGGGTTTTGATGCACAGGCTGAAGGAAAAGATTTTAAAATAACTTTTTTTTCTGAAATGTCAGTACAATCATATTAAACCCCTGTCGATCTGAATTTAGTTCCTGCTGTTTTTGCATTACTGGTATAGTGGGTTCTGGACAAAGGCACAGACGTGCAGAAGACAGAGGAACACCAAAGAAAAAGACTGAAGTCCACAAAGACAGGTAGAACCCTAAGCGTGATTTTTTTTTTTTGCTTTCAAGAGCTTGTGGTTATTTGAATAGTGTATTTATGTGAAAATGCTTCTATGCGATATAATGTTCAGGAGATAAATGACTATGGAGTTTAGATTAAATTGAATAAATGAAGCTTTAATATTACACCTCCGTTATTGTAAGTGATCTTTAAGAAACCTATTAAACCTTGATTTATAGAACCAAGTTTAAAGCCTCAATAGAATTTAAATTGTCAAAGTTAGTTAAACGTTGTGCAAACTTTAAACCTGTTCTTGGGCCCTTACCCAAAGAGCCTCTAGCACAAAACATTCTAGACACAACCTGTTTTTTTCTCCATTTTGAACCTTTTGTGCATAGTTCTTTTTTCCAAAAAAGGCTATTTTCAATTGTAATATGCTGTGTTTCCAAAAGTCAAAGGTAGGCTGCCTGACACTTTGTTCCTGTATTTTCTAATTTAGTGCATTGAATTAAAATCTGACAAGCCTCTCTGTCAGAGAAGTGCTTTTCACTCCGCTATTGAAGTTAACCAGGGCTGTTGCACTTATTTTCTTGGTTTTCTTCAAACCAGGCTGAAACTGTTCAAGGCAGCGCTGCTGAAAGCTTTCAAAGCGACCCGCTCTCAGTCCATCTCGATTCCAGAGGTCATCGCGAACATCAATAAAGGCAATAATGACCTGTTTGAGCCCGACGAAGTCAAGCAGCTTCTCGGTCAAATGCAAGATGACAATCAGGTTATGGTGTCAGAAGATGTTGTTTTCCTGATATAGTCCAGCTGACCGATGACATGTTTAATTGAGAGGTTGTGTGTGCGCACTTTTGTAATTTCACTTTTGTAAATCTCTGTACGGCTGTGTATAAATGTTTGTTTTTCATAAGGTGCCCTAATGCCAGTGTCTGCAATTGGGTCCACCCAAGTGTGCTGAAGTTTCACTCAAGGATAAATCTTAAAAGTACAGCCATCATTCTTGCGCTGTAAGCTAGTAAACTTAAATTTTAAGGTCTATATATTTAGAGTATTGAGTCATTTACTCTTCCTAATGCTTTGTAGAAGGAATAAAATATGAAAGTTAAAATGCTGTAAGTCACTGTGCATATAGGTTGTGCAATAAAAAAAGCTCTTTATGAACTAATCTTTAAATTTATGGCTAATGTGGGTATTTTAGCTTTCATTAAAAATCGAAATTGGTCATTTATGGAAAAAGCTTGGTAAATGTTTCCTTATCTGGTAAAGCATGTGGAGCTTTATTACACTAATTAGAGGTATAAATGGGGAATATTTTAAGGACTACTGGGTTCCAATTAAACTCAAATCCTAAAGCTAACCTCTCCAGATCCTCCAGTGTCCTGAACATTGGTGCGAAGTGCAATTTTTAATGATTGAAGAAATGTGGAACTGCCTGGAGTTGCACATTTAATGTGCATACAGTTCTGCATCTTCTCAAGTGACTGTCACCGTCCTTTCCTTGAGAAAACACCCCTTTCTCCCCATGTGCTGACTACACTAACATTACTTCTAGTATGTAATGTAGCAAACAAGTTAATTCAGGTTTTCTTATACTATATTCTAGCATCATGTAGGAATTATGCAACCTACAATGTAACATTAATAATGAACAAGGAAATGGTGTTTCAATTATTTTAAAAAACTTTAGTACTTCCTCATCCTTTGGAGGTCCCTATACTCTGTGCTTTTTCAGTTGACATACAGTATTACTGCAGTGCCACACAGAGTGGTCTCTTTGATGCTCATTACTGAGAGGTGTATCTGTATACTCCTGCAACTAGCAATGATAAAGGTATTATAAATCTGTTAGAAATGTTATAAGCTACAGCTTATAAAATTCCAAATGTTTTTCTAGTTTATCATCACCTGATGGTTGTTATTAAGATGAAAGACTATGATACAATGCAGAAATGCAGTTTACTGGATTATACAATAGTTGTCTTAAAATTCCTGTTAAGTGACTCTGGGTGACTCCAAAAACCTCTTTTGAAACACCCAGTCTAGTATTTTATAGCTCTTAATCTGTTGGCAACTTAAAATGCGATAGACTGAAAATGAAAGCTTTACAAACATATGTTTCAAATGCAAGTAGATTATTTTGGCCTGAAATTCAGAATCTCCAAACTTCTGATTGAAATTCTTAAATTTTGGGCATGTATAACTCAAGGCCATTTTATTTTTTTTAAGAAATTCAGCTGTTTGGGAGATGAAAAGCTGATAGACTGCTCCTTTGTCTTCTTCTGGTCATCTTCAATGGGCAGTTTTCTGGGGAAAAAAAAGACAAGATGAAGCGGACACTGTCACTCGAGTCTGCCAGTTTTCAACACGATCGTTAAGAACGATGTACTGCGTATTGAAACGGAAAAGATTCCCAACTGCGACCTTTCTCTTTACCCTTCCTCCACGTTTCACTGTGGATATGGAAGATATTCACTGGGTGGATTCAGAGACCGGTCATTTAAAATCTCTCTAGTCCTTGAGGAGAAAAACATATTAACATATTAACATATTATCACTTGCTTAATTGATTTAAATTGTTACAATTTCTGTTAAGGGGTTTTATACGATTTATATAACATGCTGGACTAGGGTTGGAGGACCACTGTGTCTGCTGGCTTTTTTTCCAGCTGGTCTCTTCATTACAAGTTCTAATTGCTGCCAGTATGCAATCTGCTTGCTGGTTTACACTTTCTCTCCACTCGCTCCAGTACAACCCACTTTAAGAGTGTTGGTCTGAAATCCAAGTTTCAATAGCACATAAAAATTAAGAACTTCTATAGAAATCAAGAGATTCGAGCCTGAAGTGTCCGTTAGTCAAGCCAAGCTTTATTGTATGCATACAAGGAACAAAACATCTGATGCTTATTGTTGTATTGCTCAGGGGGGGATATGGCCCTACACCCTCCTCCTCCTCTCTTTGAGGTAGCTTTCTCTCGACACTCCAGGACTCAGAAAGCACTTAAACCTTCCTTTCTCAGCAGGAGTTTAGTAGAAACATTCCTCATCATGGAGTTTAGTACAGAAGATGGGAGTTCGGTACAGGGAAGGAGAAGCATCTGCGCTACAGCAAGCATGAAGGTTAGAGTTTAGCATGTGAATTCAGCAGGAGTTCACAGCTCCTTCCACTATATGGGTACAGAGTAACATACAGATTCTGCTAGCAGACTCCATCACTTCATTGTAGATGGGATGGAAATCCTTGGGTTAGAAACAATTGCTTCTGACCTAAGTCACAATGAAGACGCGTTGACTGTAATGAGACCGTAATAGCTTCTGCCAGCTTGTCTCGTATGACCGTGCGTGTTCCTCAACAGAAAGGCTACGGGTCAGAGACTTGTGAGCGGTGTGTTCTGGTTAAGAGCAACTACATCGGGATTACTTCTTACTTCTTCCTGGTTCAGTGTGGAGTTACATGTTAAAAGCTAATGTGTCATCATAAAGTTCATGACATAGAATATTTTAACTCTTGCAAAACATTGTGAACCAACCCTGTTGTTCCTGGAGAACTGTTTGTCTTCATGGCTTTTGCCACTCAAGTTCTTGATCACTGGATAATTGACTAATTTGGAGCCTATTTTTAAAGACTTTCAACTCATGAGAGGTTGGTTGAGAATTATACTTGGTATCGCCTGTGTAACAACTCTTTTGAATTTGAAAACTGCCCTCATTCGGGTGTGCTGCATGACTGGTAACCAACTGGACCTCTGCGGAGGGAAGAATAATGCTCATCGTGGGCTGTTTGAGAAAATGTCATTCCCATCTGTTTAGAAGAAACTGTTTAGGTAGGATTACAAAGAAATTAGTTGAGGAAGGTCTGCTTGATGTTGTTTACTTTATTGGAAACCATCCATCTGAAGTAAGGTATTCTTGAAACTTGGCAGTGAGGCCAAACTAAGTTAACCAAAAGTCTAAACAAGCAAGCAGATCAGTAAACACTACAAATTTAGAACTCAGTACTTCACCAGGATTGGGACTGTCCTGTAAAATGCTGTTTAAAAGCTTAGGCTGATTCAGAACCATTCTCGATAGCTCTAGTGACTTGCGATGAAAATTGAAAAGCAAGCAATATGCAATATGTTGTGGTTAAACTTGTAGCCACTTCTAGAAGAAACAAATTAATGCCTTTCTGCAATTAACTACTAAAAGCTTTATGATGTCGAGAGACTTAACTAGAAAATTGGAAGTTTATTCGCAAACATTAGATATATACCAGTGTTACATTAAACATAAAACAGGTGAACATTAATTGTGATAAAATACCTGTTAACTCATTTTTTTACTATGTTAACTTTTGACAGGCTTTAAACAGGTTTTTCATGGGTTATTATTAGTTTGTGGGCAGCATGCTGACACAGTAGTTAGCATTATTGCCTTGCAGTGCAGGAGCCCCAGATTCAATCCTAGACCTGCGGTGCTATCTGTGTGGAGTTTGCATGTTTTCCTTGTGTTGGCATTGGTTTTTGTAAACTGCTCCTTACACTCTTCGTAGATTCTTCGTAGTTTATAAAATTATTTAAAAAAAACTTTAGATATGATGTAAATGTATATAAACTTTTATTCTGCACTCATACTTCACTACAGTATCTTCCTGGACTAGACTCCTGCTTCACCTGATCTGACCACTCTCTAGAAACCTCCACTGTACTTTGAGATTCTCTGACCTTGACCCCCACCTGCTTGACCACCATCTCAGACTGTTCACTTCCTGGTTTCCTAGCCTTTCACAGCACACCGTCTCTCTGTGCTGCCCTGAGTCCCGCGCTGGCTACATGCTCAGCACAGCTGCCTGCGCAGGGCTCCGGCTGCACACTGCCTGTAAGCTTCCCTGTCTCAGCTGCCTCTCGCCCAGCACTTGGGTTCATTTTGCACCTCATATATCTGCTGCTATTCCAACCTTAATATCAGATTATTACAGGAACTGCATAAACTCTAAAACAAGCAAGCAAAGCGTACAAAATCTAGACCCTTTTCCCTCTCTTTCCTTAAAAAACGTTAAGGAAGCATTTTACTAACAGACGTGCCAACTGACGAATGCTATCAGAAATGGAGACGAGAAGAACAGACTGGTATCGGGAACGGAATCGCAAACCTAAATAACCATCAGCAATGTTTTCATTTGTCTTTTCCGTTATTAATTGAAATGGGTTTCCGCAACATGCAAACTGATTTGTTTTCTGCTTTAAAACACAGTGATTATTCACCCATCATCACTGCTGTTAATCCTGCCATTTGATGTCTGAATACTTACATTTTCCATCACCATGTCTCGGTTGCCATTGCGTAGTTTCTTCTTGTACCTCTTTTTCAGGCAGCATGCGGTCACAGCCGTGATTAATAACATGACTGCGAACACGGACACAGATGAGGCCACTGCTGTGATAACAACGTCTTCAGATCTCCCTTTCCTCTGGCACCTGCTCCCCATGTACCACCAGTCTTCACCTGCTGCGCACCTGAGGAGGATATATGGACGTCAAGTTGGACAATTCCTGATGTTGTTGCGAGTGTTGTCACCTGTCGCGTATCGGACAATATCAGCCCCCCCGTCCGTTTTCTAACCACTTCATCCTGTATTGGGGCAAAGGGCAGCCAGAGCCGCAAAACAGGATACACGGGGTGCCAGACCAGCGCAGGACACAAACATGCACCCACTCACACCAGGTCCAATTTCTCAGAAGCCCATTAACCTATCAGTATGTCTGTGGACTGTGGGAGGAAACCCACACAGATGCAGGGAGAACATACAGTACAATACAAACACTGCACATACAGTACAGTACCCCAGGTGTGGGATTGGACCCAGGGACCCAGCATTGCAAGGCAGCAATGCTAAGCACTTCGCCACTGTGCCACCCTCAAATAAAATCACCTGGTGTCAGTTTACATTTATAATGATTTTGATTTTTTTTGCCTTTTCTTTTACTGTTTGACATTGTAGCAGACAGATCTTCCCCAGAAACCCATGTGTAGTATTCCTGGATCAACCTGGTTATTTTGGAGTTTCTCCAGAAACAGATCTCACCTGCAGACTGGCTGCTGATTCTCTACCACACAGATCCCATCGTTTTCACAGGTGTGGTTTTTACAGGGTTCACCGGGAGAAGGTGTGGTAGTGGGGGAAAATGTGGACGGTGGGATTGGCTGAGTAAGAAGAAGTCTTGAAACATCTGCAACAGAGGGAAGATACTTCATCTTTTGTCACGTTCATGGTGACAGCTTGAGATTTCTGTAATCTCCCTCTTTGTCAGACAAACAGGAACTAAGCCCCCAGCAAAATGCTGATGCTTTTGGCATTCAGCAAAGGTTTGATAAGATTTTGTTTCACGTCCATTTGCGAGAATCTGAAATCAGGGGTACGGATCCACCAAACATCGCAGCCTTTACTTGACAGTTAGTGTGAAATCTCTTCAAATGTTCCTCCCTGTGTTAAACCATAATTCCACATACTCTGAAGCAAGCTGTCCTCTGTTAAATGTTAAACGAATACAGTAGCCTTTTTATGACTGTAATACATTTTATGTCACAGTTATTAGTAATTGTATAGAGAAATAACATTGTAGCTTTAAAGTGAATAACATAAACTTTTAAATAGGGAGTTGCGTCAGCATGCGTAGGTTGCAAAGGAAAAGAAAATACAGACAACGTTTTCTTCTTCAGGTGTAATGTAAACTTCAGCACAGTACTGTTAAAATCTAGAACATATCTAGAATTTCAGTGACCCTCTGTATCACCTTCAGATCTTTGTTGATCTGCT
The DNA here is from genome assembly GCF_055471065.1 of Atractosteus spatula. Classification (NCBI taxonomy): domain Eukaryota; kingdom Metazoa; phylum Chordata; class Actinopteri; order Semionotiformes; family Lepisosteidae; genus Atractosteus; species Atractosteus spatula. The sequence continues at coordinate 17,808,211 of NC_142711.1, read as the reverse complement.
CCTGGGTGACCTCTTCCACAAACCGACAAACATGAACATGTCAGTCCATGAAAAGGCCTTGGAAATTAGTGTAAATAAAATAAGGCTATAAATCTTTGTCTCTTTTATACCGCAAAGGTAGAACTTCAGTTTTTTTTCCAAACCTCTGTTCAAGGGGGCATACCTTCCACAGTCATGAGGAAAAAGACGTCATCTCCTTTTATGAAGTCTCTGCTCCTCAGCCTGTCATGAGTTAGGAATGCACTGGTGCCTTTTCCTGGACCTCTGTAGTACTCAGTTCCATCTGGATCACGGACAAGCTCTCCTACCATTTCGGGTTTATCCCAAAAATAATATAGGGACCCATTCGCTGGAAATGACAGATGGGCAAATGGAAGTGTAAGCCTATGATTTGAAATGGCAGGACTGATGTGTAAATGATTTGAAATATGTGTGTTAAGCCTTTTAATGGAGTTTGTAACAAACGTTCGGGAGGGATGACAACAACCCAGTTCAATCAGGTTCAATCAGTTCAATCAGTTCAATCAGCTGTCAGTAATTAGCAATCACCCCTGATGTAATTTCCTCTCCTAAAACAATATAAATTTCTCTCCCTCTTTTGCTGCCCCTTGGTCACTCCTCACTCTGCATGGGGGTCCTGGCCCACTCTCCAATGGCCAGGACCAGGAGGTCAGCCCTCAGCCAAGCGGGTTAAGCCACATTTTCACTAAAGACCCCATAATCCTTTCAGGACACGTTATTCTTGAGTGCTGTTATTCCTAGTGAAATGTATTTTAAATGCTTATGGTTTTTCTGACTTCTTTTTATTTACATTGTCCAGTCTCAAAGGAAGTGAGAGCAAGTTATTTGGACTGTGCAAAAACGTGTATTTTCAAAACAGATATAACACATTTTGGAGGTTGTATCTTCCCTTCAGTGTTTACATTTTGCTTAAGTCAACAGAACGTTCATATCTAATCTCAGCAGCCTGTTTATTACATCAGCCTTAAAGCACACATGACCTTGATAACTTACACTCAGTTTTCTGCTCTGTGGGGTCAGTGGTGATGCTTCTCTGGTTGGACATTCGTCGGCGAATGTCAGGGTGCTGGTCCAGCAGTAACATCGTGGCCTGTTGCCATGGACAAGGCCACTGCAGTTGGTCGTTGTTGTTTCCAGAGGTTAAGTGGAAGTAGATGGCGAGATTAGAAGGATTTTCATCGGTACCATTTACATACAGACCAATCTGAAAGGCATATCCAGCTCTGGAGTAGAATCGGGGGCTGTAAATCCTTCCCTGTTTTCCGGGGGGACTATTTGCTAAAAGATGAGTGAAATTCCTTATGTGCCACACATGATCCGGACATTCTGTCTCGGATAAGTTGATGTCATCAATAGAAAAACCTCCAAGTGAATTTCCTGCTCCTTTTGTTCCTTCAAATATGACCCGGAACTTTTTTGAGACGTTCAGGCGTAAATGATACAGTTTCCAAAAGTCTTCAGGGGATGCTACAAGGAAAATAATGTCATTATTTCTGTGGTCCAAACTATCTTTTCTATGTTTGTGTTAACCTGTCACATTCCGCAAAAATGTTGTGAAAAAGTTATTACATTAGTCCGCATCTTAAGGTTCGGTTCCAAACAGTTATTAATCAATAATGTTCATGGAAAAACAAAGAAACAAATTAAAAGGAAAATCCATCCATCAATTTTCTTACCACTTCTTCGAATTCAGGCTCGCAGGAGAGCCGGAGCCTATCCCAGCAAGCAAAGGGCTACAACTTCTGGACAGGACGCCAGTCCATCACAGGGCACACACGCAGCACAAACGCTCACACCAGGGCCAATCTTCCCAGAAACCAATTAACCCACCAATGTTTCTTCGGCTTGTGGAATAAAACCGGAGCACCCAGGGGAAACCCACACAAACACAGGGAGAACATACAAACTCCACACAGATAGCACCCCAGTTTCAGAACTGAACCCAGGGACCCACCACTGCGAAGCAGCAATTCTGACCACTGTGCTGCCATTAATGAATATATAAAGACATTTCTACTGCTCAGCCCAGCGCTTTAGTATTAAAAGTATTACCTGTGACCTTCCCTATGTGCCTAAGGGTTCCTTGAGGGTTATCCTGATCATATTCACGGACCGAGATCTTCAGCTCATCATCTGCACTTCCACTGTGGTAATAGAAGAACTGCAGACACTGGAAGCCTCTTTTGGGGTACAGTATTCTGCTTTCCAAGAAGGCGTTGTCTCCCGCACTTCCTGTGGCTGTGCTGAAGTGCATGAAGTAGCCTGCACCTGCAAACAGGGTTCCAGTAAGATCACTTTATTGGCCATATACTGTACTGCACAAGTCAATCACTGCCATGTTTTCATGAGGCTTTCTTTTTCTAAACCACTGAGATACTTTGAGTTGACTATTCAAATGAATAGGTTGCAGGTTGCTTGGTTGCGTGCTGACCAAGAAAAATCGCTCTGACCCTCTCTGAAAGTTTCATGACATTCATGGTATTACGGACGTCCAAAGGGACTAACCGTGGGGAGCAGGAGAGCGGAAAAAGACCCATATGCGTAGCGGCGAGACAGGAAAAAGGCCCGGGCTCATAGTGCAAAGAGTTCAGGAATGCCGTATAGAAACCTATGCCCTCAGGGAGCGGACGTGGGGCGCCCTGGTGCTAGGCGGGTCTCAGGACATCCGAACGTCAATGCTGAGCGAGGACAGAGTGCAAGACCCGGAAATATATAGCCCAAGGGAAAGAGAGGGAAAGGAAGGACAGGAGACCGGAAACTAGGGACAGGACAGAGAAGGAGCGCCCTCTGGCTGCAGAGGGCGTGACACATGGCCCTACCGTTTCGTCTTCAGCTGTGGTTTATATACAGATACTTCACTAGGAATGACAGAAGCTGTGAATGTTTGAGTGTGTTAGTCGTAGCATATTTGACTTAACCTGCTTGGTTGAGCTGGGTTTAGACAGTCATGAGACAGGTGAGTTCTACCCTACTGATGCTGTGCTGTTGCCACGGTAATCCTGCTCAGTACAAGAGGAGCTGCAGGGTCAGATATGTGGTGTCTGTGCTTGTCTGAGGAGACAGTGGTGTGGTTGTCCCCCTAAAAGGTTTGAGGGCGAGGAGGCTGAGACCCCATTCAGAGTGAGGAGGCGGAGATGGAGTGGAGGAATCAAGGAATACGAAGCAGAGAAGGGGTTTGAATATAGCATTCACAGTTGTTTTCATATTTTTGATATTGTGAGGAAATAATTTTTGATATTGTTTTTGATATTGTGAGGAAATAACATTAGGAATGACTAGGATTTAGGACAGCTGAGCCTGTTGCTTCTGTCATCCCTCCTGAACTAATTGAAAAAAATTCTTTGTGTTGTATTAGGTACAGATCTCTTAACAATTAAAAATAAAAAAAACTTTTTGGCCACCTTTACAGCCCCTTTTGTGTCACCAATAGATGATTTTTAGAATAATTTTTGGCCCAAATGTCTTGAATCGACTTGTCATCTCATACAGTATACCTGAAAACATGTAGAGTCAAATTAAAAACTGCTTTTATTTTTGCCTAATTTTCACCTAATTGCGATAAGAAGAACTGACTAGCCTGCCGGCCTAGTTAAAATAGAAAACAAAACAAAGTTTGAAAAATGCTCTTCCTTAGGTCTGACTCCCTTGGCGCGGCAAGAGGCGTGTGTGTTTTTCATGCGCCTGACTTTGCTTTGCTTCGGCGGTTCGCTGGTAGTGAGCAGATAGGAGATGGGACGGGGCTCTCACCTTTGCACTTGCCCATGTCCGTGTGATCCGTATCGGGCTTGTCCGGGACCTGCTTCACACGCTCCCAATCGGCTTTATCGCCCGGGCCCTGGATCATCCCGCAGATATTCTCCAGCTCGAAGCTGCATTGCTCCAGAAACGTTAACGACGACGCTGCAGGTATGAAAATGTCAGCAAGAAATCTTTGGACAGCTGTAAAGTACATTAATAGTTTAATAACCGAGTAGATGAGTACAAACTGATTATGTATATGCCAGCAGGTAGTCACGAATAAAACCCATGTGGCTGAAGAGGTTTGCCCTCTCCGGTGTTTTTTTTTTGTGTGCCAAATCCCTCGCAATTAATGTAGAACACTTAGATATAGAAAATCACAGGGTATACTATAAGGAGGAAAAGGCAAGTCTGTTTATTCTATATAATTAAACATGGATTGTATTTTAACTTTCTTATTTACTGCAAATACGAGCAACGGTGACTTTTCTGTGACCCTGACATATCTTGCTAAAACCATTCTTAACATATGTTTCCACGTGAAAAGTGCTGTACAGTTTATTTTTTTAAAAGAACTGTCCAATTTTCTCTCCGCGAAACCACCAGCTCTTGACGCTGAGGCACTGTCTCGCCTCCTCCGCGCTCCACACGTCTCTCTACCCCGCTGAGTGAGCAGATGCGCGTTTTCGCGTGGTTACAGAGGTTTCGTAAGCACAGTATACTCAGTTAATTTTCCGTCTCATACAAATTGTGTTGTAATATTTAACTCCAACCTTGGCATTTAAGCATGAGAGGAATGGGGCGGGGGGGGTGGAGCTGTGCAGGAAATGTGAAGAACTTGAAAAAGTGTGGGATTAATGGTCATGAGTGGGTAATGGGTGTGAATGGGCCACCATCTGGGCGATAAAGTGAGGAGTCAGTTAGCACCAGTGTAGCAATGATTCTGCTATGAAGCTTCAGGTAAAATGAGTTTTCGTTTTACTTTCTAATTCGAGTTATTGTATTTGTCATTGTAAACAGAGACATTTGCAGGTTACGTCAGCCGTCGATGAGTGATGAACATGGACCATAGATCCTAACCCATAAGTGTTTAGCAAGAACGGTACCGCGCAGTCAGAGAAGGAAACCTGTATTTAACTACATGAACACGACTGTGAATTAATTTGCAGGTGAGTGATTCAGTTTAAGCTAAGATAAATGATCTGGTCAGAGTGCAGTTCCTGCTATTAATATATATATAATTCACCTGCTATTAATATATATTACTTAGTAATAAATCGGTTTTATCTTCAGCAATATCAGCTTAATTAATTGTGCTTCATGTTTTTAAGAAAACAAACCAAAGGTTAGCTATTTATTTAGTTACCAGGATATAGGACTGCTGACATTGCTATTTGTGGAGCACGGCAGGAGACCTACAGCAGTTGTAGAGCCGGTTGAGCTTCAGAAGGTCACTGTCGCTGAACTCCATGCGCTGACCAATCACGTCCATGAACTGCGGGATCTTCGTGAGGATGGTGGGCTCAGTTCCGTTTCTGAAGGCGGTCTTGCTGTAGTGCATCATGGAGTTGTAGTCATAGGGGACATTCAGTGCGCTGGACACGGTGTCGTCGTAGGTGTTGAAGTTGTGCTCTTTGCCTGAAAAAAAAAAACAACAGACGCCTGTAAGTGATGAATGATTCTGTTTTGCATTTTTGTTACAAACAAAAAACAAGAGTACAATTTTAGTATTTGCCTTTAATAATTGTAATAATTTTGATCTCATTTAAATTTTTTTAGGCCAGGCGGTGTGATATTTTTTTTCAGATCATTAGTGCTCTTAAAGCCCTTTAGTGCATTACAAAAGAACATTTGATGCTACATAAGCATTTGATGTAGCGTGTTGGGCAGCATGATAGTGCAGTGCTTAGCATCGCTGCCTTGCAGCACTGGGGCCCTGCAGTGCTACCTACACGGAGATGCTGGTAATTTAATTGGCTTTTGGGAAACAGGCCCCAGTATGAGTGTGAGTGTGTTTGTGTCTGTGTGTGCTGTGATGGACCGGCGTCCTGGCAAGGGTGTATCCTGCCTTTCTCTCTCTCCATGACCTTGAATTGGAAGGAGCTGCTAGACATGGATGGATGAGTGATGATGCATGGCGCTTTAAATTCATTTTAATTTGAATTACAGCAGCCACCTGTACAAACCCCGTAAATAAAGGGTGGTACATAGTGTATTGTTCTGCAGAGTGAAATTGCTCACCAAGCTCCTCAAGACACTGTTACAGAATAACACATGAAAAAGGAAATCCTTGGCAATTAACCACCATGGGCTTAGTAAAATAAATGCCAAGATATACAAGTCTCTGAGGCACTCAGAAGGTCAGCTTTCAACACAACAGGGATGCGATACCTTCAGAGATGCGATCCCACATGATTTTGACGTAGTCATCTCGATCCGATCTGGACTGCTCGTGCCAGAACCCCAGGGCATGAAGGAACTCGTGCTCGATGGTGGCAATCCGGTCACAGTTGTTCCCAATGGACAGTCTTTGTTTCCCCACATGGCGATTCCCAACTGAGGAGAAGCATCTAAAGGAGGAAAGACCAGACTGAAGCCCCGAAGAAGGTTGCAAGACAGCCTCTGGGAAGTAACTGACAAACTACAGTTGTCGGGATCAACATTTTTTGCTTGTCAATGCAAATGTTTAATAGACTGGCGGAGCAGTGGCTCTGTGCCTGTTGCTAGAAGGCTGCTGGTTCTAATCCCGTGGCTGGCAGAGGAATCCTACTTCATTGGGCCCCTGAGCAAGGCCCTTAACCCCAACTGCTCCAGGGGCACTGTATAAATGGCTGACCCTGCGCTCTGACCCCAGGCTTCTCTCCCTGTCTGTGTGTCTCATGGAGAGCAAGGTGGGGTATGTGAAAAGACAAATTCCTAATGCAAGAAATTGTATATGGCCAATAAAAGTGATCTTATAATATACCTGGGTCTCACTAAATCAGATCCCCATTCCAGGATGTTTACCATGAGAGTGGATCATCAGAATGACTTCAGGAGCTTCTCTCTGTAGTGCATCTATCAAACCTATCATTGCAATTCTTAGAATCTACATCCCTCACTTGTCAATGTGCCAGGCCTGTATTTTACAGAGTACATGTAAGAGCCTCATTCCTAGATGTTTGTCATGAGAGTGGATCAGCAGAATGACTTCACAAGCTTTTTACTCAAGTGCAAAATCTGTTTGATTCATTGAGTGCAGATCAACTCATTTTCAAGATCTACTTCTGATTGAAAAAGATAGGTCGCTATATTCCTCAGAGAGGAGAAAAACTTCCATGCAGAATTTTGTGTGCAGATAGTGCAGTTCAGTTTAATATGTCAATACATTCAAATTTTAAAGACTATTCTGATATTCAGCATGGAATATTAAAGCACATTTATTTTGCCTTGATCAATAAATGATTTAATTTTAAATGATCATCACAGTGGAAGTTTTGTTTCCAGGAAGGCAGTCTTACCCACTGCCTTTGAAGACAGAGATGTAATTTGGCTCCCCTTCCCAGGGCTTGTAGTCAATGCAGGTTTTTAGCCGATATTGTTCAAAAGCCTTTAAGATAACTCCTTTGGCATTAATTTCTATGAAAAAAAGCAGAGGAATTAAATTCTGAAATTTAAACCAGTCTTTCACTTTATTGGCATGCTGGGAAGTCCCAGCAAACAAACTCCAAATCTTGAATCTGAACGGATGATTAGACCGGTTAAGTCCCGAAACCCCCAAAATTACAGCTCTGAGCTGGATTGGAACCTGTGTGCAAAACTGTCTATAATTTAAGCTCCTTTATAGACACTGTTGGAAGAAAAGTAATATTGCTTACACTCATCTCCATCTTACTCTTAAGAAGTTTCAAACAGGGAAGAAAAGTGTTGGGTGTACTAGTTTTAGTGAGGAATATCTAATACTGTCTAAGCAAAGCTCAGTTCTAAGGATTTTAGACACAAATTAGAGCAATTCTCTGTTGAGTGTCACTCCAAAAATGTTTCCTTACATTGTGACTTTGCAGATGTGGCTACAATTATGTGGGAATTTCAAGTCAGGTCAGTTTTCCAATAGGAGAAGAACAATGTTTTGTCCATATTTGTAGTTTAAATCAAAATCAATTCTGAACTTCCATCCACCATATAAACATATCATACAGTATATCCTAGTATTTCCTGTGTTGCTTTGATTTGGATGTGTTTGAACAAATCAGTTCCTGCAAATCTGTGCTCTGCAGTAGTATGTAAGCCTGTTAACATGTAAGCCTCCTGGTGCTCCATTCTACAGCTGCTCCTAGAATCCCCATCACAGTGTCAATAGGTCCCAACAAAGAGCACCTAACAATGGAGATCAATCAGGAACAGTACAGGCACAAGGGTGGTCTGTTTTAATCGCTGCTGTTGTGTTAGATGCATTTCCGTTTTTTTTTACACATGTACAACATTTGCATCACAATATGAAAATATTTTGCTTCAGGGCTAAATTGGCCCCTATATATTCAAGGTTCTTGTAGACGTTCAAGGGTATAAAAACAGCCTAAAACAATTCTATATAAATTAGGAATGACAAGCATAAGTTTTCACTGGAGCACAATCCTGCTGTCAGCTAGTTGGAGGTTATTTGCCATGATTTTGTACTGAAGCAAAAACTGTTGAAATGTGTCTTGTCCTTATATTGAAGGTAAGGCACATTAAAACAGTGTGCTTCTCTCTGCCCAGCATAGCTTCACAATCCATATGATTCATGTCGTTTTTTATCACTATGTCAACTATGATGGTTTAATCGCTTCTTAGATTATTACAAATAAATGTGTGTGATCCAAACAGTAATGCAGTTCAATTGTTTCACTGATCTTTCATTCAAGTAAAAGCCTACGGCTCACTTCACAGCTCAATATTTACAGTGGTTCTTGAAACCTTAAAATTTAAAGAAGAGCTAATTTTGTGACTTCAGGATAGTTCAAGCTTCTGTGACTGGGTGCAAGTCTGCAGTGTGTTTAGGAATGTGAGAAAGGATTTTCAGTAGAGCACTAGCAACTTTTCCAATCCAACTCAAATAGTGGGTGCAGTACACAGTAAGATAGACTCTTATCTAAATTATTTTTAAACAATTATAATTATTTTTACCAAATAATTGATTGTGTAATTGTTATATACAGTATATACTGTATAATTGCAAGTGTTCTCTTATTTTCTTGACCAGATCTGACTATAATCAGTTTTAAAAGAAGTTATGAAACCATTTATTAAATGGCATTGAGGTTTCTTGTAGTTTTTAAAGTGGATTATAAAATGATGGACGTATAACAGCACAGGTGTTTTTAAATGATGAAAGCACTCCCATGCTATGCATTATACATTACCTGGCTGAATAAAAGCAGATATCTCGATCATTCTTACCTAAACTGTCTTCCAGATAGTAGGGAATTATTTTGGGCCATCTGTACTCATCCCCCAAAATGGAGTTTCTCCCCTGTTTCTGAAGTGACACAGAAATGTTAACCGAAGACCTGAGGTACCCTCTGAAATAATCTTCCGGTTTATGCTGTGTTCTAGTTTCCTCACATTTTAACATAACTGAAATCCTTTTCATATTTACCATTTAGTAAGGGACTGAGGCTGTGTTCCTAACTTGATGTAACACTTTGTCGTGAACACAGAGCTTCCCATAAACACACAGTGTTACAGGAGTGCCTTGGTAGTTATCAAAGGACAGGTCATGCTGTGTTTGTGATCTATATAGACTAAATGTCCTTTAGATTAAACCTGTCATAACCCTAACCTTAACGCAAGTGAGTAGGTTCTGGCATCTGACAAGTGCCAATACAGCTGCCAAAATTATAATAATGATAAATGACAGTAATATGCACCAAAGTTTCCTATAGGCATCAAAATCTGTATGAAATAGGATAACTAGAATAAATTAAATGAAACAGAATCTCTGTCTGTGGCTGGCTTTCTATGTACAGTATGTCTCATCTGTGTTCTTGCTGTACCAATTAGCAAATTCCACCAACTATTGTTGTGTGGCAGAAGAGAATAATAAAGAATAATCGAATAAGCCATGATAAGATCATGTTTAATAAAAAAAACAAATGACAGCCTTACCTGGTCATACTCTATGTCTCCTTCTACAAGATTCAGTCCTAATTCTGGAAGCAAAGATAACAGACACCCATGAGCTTCAGTTCAAATATTTAGTCTGAATGTATTCAGTATCTATCTATCTATTCAATAAAAGCTTCATCTTTATAGCAAACCTTCATTTATATCGAAAATGTCTCGATCTTTTCCACCATCCACATCAATTTCTGTAAAGAAACAAGGAGAAATTCATTCTTCTGCTTTTTAAACATCGCATAACACAAACCATGTGCAGCACAAATAATACAGACTTTAAAAATGTACAGTAGGTTCACTAAGGAGCCAACATCAGTTTCACAGTAGCAGCTTTGTTAAAACAGAAATCTGAAAAAAATCAGGAAAATACACTCACCGATATCCCGAGATGTTGGCTGAAAGGAAGAAAAAGATAAAACACTGAAAGTCATATCGAAGTTATACAGTATCACAGTGTAAGAGTACAGCTGTAATTGTGACAAATTAGCTTTTGGTTTAGTGTTAATAAAAATAATTAACATTCAGGTCCATGCCCATCGCTTGATTTTGCTGTTGTTCTCTTGCTTAGTTTAATCTGATGTTTTACAAGAGTAATAATCTCTTCTGATTGGGAATCAGTGTTTTTAACCAACACTCTATAAACAAGCACAGGCTGAAGTTAGTTGACTATATTGACTTCATTAGAATAGTATATTAGAAAATGATTTTTTTAACTATTTTTAATGCCAATCTGAAATTCTAGCTATTTTAAGATTGGAAAGACCTTGAAAAACTAAATAAATACAAAGGTATTATTTGTCATCAGAAAAGGTTGAAAACAAGAAGGACGTTCTGATCTCAAACTTGAACTTGAACTTTGTTGCCATATGTAACCGGTACATGTACTAGTACAATGGAATTCTTACACAAACATTTCTAAAATGATCCCAAGGTACTTTCTAGAACCTACAATGATACAGAGGAATATCTTATTCCAGACCCCCAATATTAAAAAAAGTTTTAAAAAAAGTTTCTGGTTTTCAGTTTTACACCCTTGAGGAACATACAGTATAGTGTTGTCAGAGAGATGGAAAATTATCTGCACATGCTCTTTGTTTTCTACTGTGTCTTTAAGGGTAATGAACAAGTTGCCTTCTCTGAATCACTTAGACTATAATACACACTTCAGTCTATGAATCACAGAGACAAAGACTGGAGAATATTGGTTAAGGTAGGGGCATGAAATTCCTTCACAGCACAATAATCCAGGGAATAATGTTGCCCTCTAAATTGAATACATAAGGAATCAAGGCTTACTGATGAAGACCATCGTTTATCACATAACCACATGCTACAGCACCATGTTCAGGTTGTTAAAGACATAACATTAACAAATGTGAACAAATTCACTCTATCTCAACTCGGCAATAACGCCTACAGCCCAGCCTTTATAGGATCAGTCCTTGAGCACTGGCAAGTCATGTTCTTTTAGTACAGATGATCTGATTCAAAGGAACAGTGAAGAGTAGTTGTGAGGACTCTTGAGGTTTGTAGTTTAAATCCCATGAGGCCCCTGCTACTTCACTGTTGAATAAGGTACATAATGCACCTGTGTAAATGTGTACCAGAATGCATGTGGAACAAAATAGATAATTCCTCTCAGTTGCTTTAGATTGAAGTGTCAGTTAATTGAATTTGAGTAATTTCTTAGCACAATTCCACCCACCTGTGTATATAAGTCTCACATCCAGGAGTTGAGCGCATCATGCTCGTACCCCTCTGTTCCCCCTCATCTACACTCCTGCAGCAGCTCCCTGCCTCATTCCTCACGATACAAAGGGGGTCTGGGTAGCTTGCCAGTCTCAGCCAGGCGAGCTAAGACAGACACTCTTTGCACTGTGGCTAAGGATCTTTGCCTGTGGCTGGAAGGTTGCTGGTTCATATCCCCCACCTGGCAGAGGAATCCTACTCTGTTACCCTTAACCCCAGCTGCTCCAGGGGTGCTGTATAAATGGCTGACCCTGTACTCTGACCTCAAGCTTCTCTCTCTCTGTCTGTGTGTCTCATGGAGAGCAAGCTGGGGTATGTGAAAAGACAAATTCCTCATGCAAGAAATTGTATATGGCCAATAAATATTCTTATATTTATGCTTTATTCTTATATTTGTCTTTCTCTCGTTCCCTTTCATTAGTATCTAACTCAATTACTGAAAGATATTTGGGGTTCTTTGATCCCAAAAAGTATGTTAACAAAAGTTTAATAAAGAAATGTGTATTTTCAAACATTACATTTACTGTACTAATTTACTGGCTCCTTCTTACAGAGAGAACAAGAATCGTGAATGTTATGGAGTTTTGTAAATATATTTTCTCAAAAAATTTTCATGTGTTACATTGTTGTTACAGAGTTTCAAAATATTATATTGGATTGGATTATATTTTTAAAGTACTCACCATGCATAGACATTGCTGGCAAAACAAACTCAGAATGAGAAACGCAGAGTACGTGTCCATTCTTCTTGGGTTACTGGTCACAAGACAGGCAGTTATACAACTACAGTTTTATTGTACATTCGAATTGCACCACTTTGCCCTCAGAGACAGTACTTATCATAACTTAAATATTAACAACATAAACTTCAGTCCTTGCAGTTAAGATAAAACACTTGCTATATATGGTAAATATTAAGCCTTTATTGCTTTCAAGTCCATTACATTCAAATTATCGTGAATCCACCTTCTCTATAACGTACACACAGATTTTGCTTGCTGTCTCTTTTCATATTTATAACTTTCATTATGAAAATGTATAATTTGTTGCATGATATTTGATCCTGACTGCGGAGTTAATAACATGTTTGTGAGTGACCCTACATCATAAGGCATTTCCCCTTTTTGTGTTGATATTGTGGGGCAACGGTCATCAGGTGAGCTCTAACAGTTCACCAGCTCCTAAAACATCATGTCCACAGAACACTAGAAGCAGCCAGAGCACAACTTAGAACTTTATAAATGCAAAACTTGTGCCAGGTAGCCAGGCTCACTGGCCCACAGTGAGAAGCAAATATCCTGTCCAGCTGTAGAAAAAATGCCAGAGGCCATAATCATGTTTTCTCCCAGTGATGAACTAGTGTGTTATCATTTTTCTTTTTTGGAATTGTAATGTACTGTATTTTAATATTTTGAAAATGTTCTGAATGTGAACAACACGGCAAATTGACAGAGATTAAATGCAGAGATCAGAAATAGACTCCAAGTATCACTGGGGTAAAAGTACCTTGCACAGCGATTGCTGTGAAAACTATAAAAACATCACCTGACTGACTGGATCATGGCTGCCATTTGGCAGACCAGCGACCAATTACATGATTTATAGCCAATGCATAATCCTGCCTTCCGAAAAAAAGATTTCTACTTTGTCCTCTGATAGCTCCATAGCCAGTTCCAAAACAAAAATAGACTTTCAAAATTCGGGGAGAAGGGATTCACGTACTGTACATCCGGTTGTGTCACCAGACCAAAATATCAAATACATCCAAACATTTCAGCATCATCTCAGTGAGACTCACAAAAGATATATTGTAAGAATGGTTACATACAGGAGATTATTAATCCCTTCAAGTGAATGTTTCAGTTTTTCAGTAACTAATTGATAACAGTGTGCTCCCAGAAGTAAGAAGGCATCATTTTATATTAACAATAATGTGCAATCTGAAATGAATATTGATTTCTATATTAAAGACCTAAAGAGGTCACAATCCTGCCTGGTGTATCTGCTGTCATTAATGAATCTGCTGTCATTGCTGAACTCCTCAACAGCAAGGAAATACTGCACCCTGCTCTGAATTTAAGACATCCAACAGCTATTGAGCACATGGGTGCAGTGGGGTTGATCTGTCTTGTCTCATTCGGGATGTGTCTTGAGTTTTTATTTCTTCCTGACCCTGGCCCCTTTCCCACACAGTGGGAAACCCTGCAGGAAAAGCAGTAGTCCAGAAATGAGCTCCTCCTTTCCAGGCCTGTAGCTGAAATCCTCATGGATGAGATGGGGGTCAAAGCAAAGCGCTATCCCTTATACAGGATGAAGAGGTTCAAGTAGGTGGCTGCGTCAGCATGCGCAGGCTGCAAAGGAACAAGTTAAAGGTTTATTCCAGGCTGAAAAGAGAATAAAGGAAACACAATGTTTCAACTGTGGAGCCTTGTTCATGTGTGAGAAAGACAGGGAAGACAGCAGAGTTAGAAGGAAACAAGGATTTTCAGGACCTGAAACTAGGTTCACACCCCCCCCCCCTTCTCTCAATGACAGACTCGTTTCCTTCTAATCCTCTCTATTCATTTGTGGGTTTTCGACTTCACACCTCTCTTCACCTCTCTAGACCTCACACCGCCTGAGTGCCCACTCTGCCTCCCTCCTGCTCCTGCCTCCTCTTCACTCCTGCTTTTGTTCTCCTGTGCTATATAATCTCTGCTGACTTCCCTGTCTTTCTCACGCCCGAAGAAGGCGCCGAAACGTTGTGTTTCCTTTCTTCTCTTTTCAGCAGGGAATAAACCTTTACTTGTTCCCTTGTACGGGATGTCAGGGATCTCAGCAGGACATCCAGACAGGAGTCTCCAAAAATAAAATCAGAATCTTCACCATACAGTAGAACAAGCTGATATAATGTACGTTTACCTTTTAAGACCCCATGGCTTCCAAGGAACATGGATACATAAGAACAAATTGAAAGATTTTAAGACTTCTTAGCAATTAATATTTGGTATCTTCACAGCAGTGAAGTGAAGAAGCCTTAGAATCATTTAGGAGATTGAATTCTAGCAGAGTAATCCATTGATAATGTCGAGAGGATGTAGGAGACTGTGCAGTGATTTCTGACACATGATAAAGCCTCATAAAAGTCAGGGGAGGTGTGGCCGAGGCAAATGATCCAGGGATGAGACAAACAGGAAATCCTAAAACAGGGTAAAAGTCCAAGGCCAGGTGATCCATCTGAGACAGACGATTAAAATCCAGAACCGGGTCGGGACCGGCAGGGGGCACGGGAACGGGAACAAGAAACAGAAACTAAAACCATAACGAAGCCAGGCGCATCCAGGTCCCGGGCTCGCATGATGTGGGAACCAATGCAGAGCCCGGATTAGCGTTAGCGTCTGGCTTTTAAGGGGGAACTGAAAAGGGGCTGGAACAGGGAGCAGGTGCGGGAGATGAAACTAACAAGGAAGGGCTGGAGCGCCCTTAAGAGGAGGGGTTGCGATTGTGACAAATTAGAGCACAAGGCATTAGTACTCTGTGTACAACAGGAGACATGCAGCGTTTATAAGTTCACATGGGCCATCTGGAACAAGTAGAGGTTTATTCCATGCTGTACTGGCTGTGTTGTAACTGTCTGCCATCTACAGATCATTGCCAAGTACACCTGGGGCTTTTTTATCAGCCCATCATAAATTCCAGAAGGCAGTTTATGAGAACAAAGCCAAAGTCTAGGAGACTGATGGAGTTTTATTTTTTCCTTTGTCTCACCTTAAATAGAACTGTGGTTATTATTAAGCACAGATCCTTTAAATTTTTTTTTTAAATATATTCATGACGTACCATTACTGTATTCATTTTACATCCATTTCATTGGCGTAACCTGACATAATCAGAGGTATGTTAACTAACTTATTAAAAAATGAAACATTAAAATTAGTACACAGTGTTTGGTAAATCTAAGCAAACCTATGATAAAGCTTAAGCATTTGTTTTGAAATTCTGAATTTGATTTTTCTAAAACAAATGTTGTCTAAAAGTGTTTGGCCGCCGAGTCTAGAGAAAAAAGGTTCTTTACAACTAGAGGGCGCTTGTGAGCGCTTGAGATACTCTCCTTCAACAAAAAAGCCAGTAACTGTTGCAAAGATTCACATTCCTGCCCTGTTAATGTGTATCACTAGTAACATCTGGCCTCAGCGGCCTGCTCAGGGTGGAAAGCAGATGGAGAGAAGTGAAACTCTTGTATGTATGATTTTCTCCAAAAACGTTTTAAAGAGGCGGTGTAGTTGAATTTCTTACTCTCTATTGCAGTGTGAATTTTGCTTTAGCTTGTTTTCTCCCTTAAGGTTTTGTGAGAAATATACATATTTCACCTTAATCCTACAGAATTCACACAAAGACTTGCTGTATGATGTTGACATCGTGGGACACCATTAAGACCACACTTGGACAATTGGAATATAGTACACTCATCCCTCACCAGATGAGAAATGTTGGTTCCAAAATTCATGAAAAACAAAAACTTGTAAAAGTGACACTAAATTTCCATTAAAATTCATATCAAAGTTTCTGATTCCTTCCAAGTGCTCATAACTGAAAATAAACCCTTTGTGTTTAGATAGGTTTCTGATGTACCTGGATAGTTGGGCTCCATATTACTGTATGTTACAGCTAGAATTTGACAATACTTCTTTTTTAAAGCCAACTATGGTGTTTAAATGTATTATGAAGTAGTTACATTGGGAAACAAAATTTGCCTGATCAATAACGTATTATGATCAGCACACATGAAAACTAAGACATGAAATGATTAAAATTTATGTTAGTTAATAGAACCTGTGCAGTCAAAGACACTTTTATATTATGAAGGGATGGTTTTATGAGCAGCTTCCACCTGCTACTCTACCTTTCATGGCAGATTCGTCACAAGAACATATTTATAGATCTCCCATATGATTTTAATATGTTACATATGGAAAGAAATCATAACACAACTTACAAAGAATCACAGAAAACCTAACAGCACACACTATGCCATGTCTCGTAGACAACAGCAAAGCCTCATTTAGAAATAAGCTATTGTAACGCTTACGGCCTCCATTGCTTGTGAGAGCTGGCTTACCAGCGCTGTGACGTCACCGCCCTTCCCTGTGGATAGCAGGGACCGCAGCCGCTGGGCTGAAGGGAGATTTCCCTTTGTCTCAAGAGGCTGGGTCCCTGTTGAGTGATGCCTGGGTTTGAGTCCCTGATGGTGGGGGACTAATCTGATGTGGCAGCAGTGAGGGTGCCCATGTGAACCCTGTAGTGTTACACTATTGTGAAATTTAAGGTTTATAGTTTGTCACAACATTTAACAAAAGCAACTTGATTTACAGAATGCATGATGGTTCCTACTTTTTGATCTGAAATAGCATGTTTTACTTTGACGTTCTTCTTACCTGAGAAAATGAGAGAGACTGAAATCCTTAATGCTAGAGTGAGGCCTGAATAAATCAAACTTCCAATCCCCTCGCCAGTCCCTGGTCTTAATGTCAACTTGTTTGTGTCTTCATTTTAAACTATGACAGTCTGCCATGTACAGTATCTTTGGGATTGACAAATGGATAGCAGTTTTGATTTAATCCAAAACTATATGACTGACAGAACCCATTTACAGTACATTGATTTTGTGATTATAGTAATTAGTACAGGAAGCACAGAAATTACGTTTCCTCAAGGTATCTGATGAGGAACAATTCTACAAAATCTGACTACATTTAGGTAGGAAACATGCCAGGCTTATTGCACCAGTGCGTTATAAGATGCTAAGATTGCAGCTTGTTCGTTAATGGTGTCATCATGTCTCGTGTCCTGTAAAAAAAAGTGTTTGAAATAGTGTCAAAAGAAGGTATTGGTTTTGACCATTAGATTAATTAATACACAGGGTAAGCACACCAAAAGTGGTTTGCTTGTTTTTGAAAGTGTTAGTTCAAATACTATTGATTATTATTAATTATTGGAATTGGAGTGCCTAAATAAATC
The DNA here is from genome assembly GCF_055471065.1 of Atractosteus spatula. Classification (NCBI taxonomy): domain Eukaryota; kingdom Metazoa; phylum Chordata; class Actinopteri; order Semionotiformes; family Lepisosteidae; genus Atractosteus; species Atractosteus spatula. Next base: position 17,790,568 of record NC_142711.1, on the reverse strand, counting down.
CTGACTAAATAAGATATTTCTGAAAGGATCACATCAATTCCAAGAGTTTGTGTCACAGCCAAACCCTTCTCCTTCTGTAAGTTCAAATTTAATTTCACCTAAAAATCAATGCAATCTAATGAAATGCAATGTTTGCAGGCAGGGATCTTATTATTCTTGTTGTTTTAGACACTTTACTAGATAATTGTCTGTTTTTCATCTTTTAACCTTATGATACTTACGGGTTCTGACTGAGCACTGCTGTTAAATGTTGTTTTGTATCATGTACTGTCGCTGTATTGAATCATTGTCAAGTATGTCATATAATATTAATTCCATTAAGGACAATGAAGGTAAATTCAATTTGATTCAATTCAATTGGATTCAGTTCAATTCAATGTATTCTACTTTGTCATAAATACTGTATGTGATCAATTTTTCACCACCATAAACTTGTAAGATATTTCTTTGCACATTATATTAAGTAAACCTCAGTGCACAATTAAATTTCAATTCAAATAATTCAATGTCATTGCTTCTGTTCCTAATAACTCACCATAAAGTCCTCCATGTAGAAGCCGTGTCTCAGGTTTAAGTGTCCAATGAAGTTTCGACTCTGATAAGTAGGATCCCCATGAGGCAGAGCTGAACATATGGGACAAACCTTGCAAGGAAAATTGGAATAATAGATTAGAATAAATTAGAGCATTACTTCAGGGTTCATTTGGATTTAGGTCACTAAATATATTCAGTTTAACATCTTGTAATTTGATGGTGTTTTATTTACCACACGCCTGGTGTCGTGAGGATGGGTTTCATTACAGTGGTCCAGCAAATCCAGCTCATCAAGACCAGCTTCCTCACAGTATGGGCACTGAAAGGTCATCACTCGGACACTGCAACAAGAAGTGCTTTCGTTCAGACGAAAAACTTCCATTGAATGACAGACGCAGTGTTGCAGTGTCGACGGCCCAGCACAGTGTCAGCAGAGATTTCTCTCTAAGTTCTCAAAGGATGAAGTATCTTTTGAAGGAGCGAAAAGGGTACATGGGAAGAGGTGGGAGTGGCAGAGAGGATGGCTTCAGAAACATTTCTCCAGGAGCGACTTGACGGCACAGGCTTCACAACAACGTCCTGACCATCTGGGTCCGGGATTAGGTAGCGTCTGGTCCCGTTACCCCCTTTTTATTCCCCCGACCCTCCACCGGATCCCGCTCCGGTTTTTAACTCTGTTTGTCTGTCAGGATGGATCACCCGGTCTTGGACATTTGCTACACTCATGGATTTGCCTCGGACTCCCTTGGACTGTTTACCTCGGCCACACCTCCCCCAAACACCAGTGCACCCTGGACACGCCCCCTGTTTTCCTTCCAGCCCCCTTGCATGCCTTTTTCCCTGTGTTTTCTTCACTCCTCCCCAGATTGTGTTGTCTGGATAGGGTCCTGAGAGAACGCTTCGTGACACTGAGAAAGTGACAGGGCAGTAAGAGACACCCACCCTTCAACAGTCACCGCCGGGCCTGCAGGAGAGGGACGGGTAACGCGGAGGATGGAGCAGTGCCTTTGAGCGTGATGTCTCATTTGGCTGAAGAACACCTAGGAAACAGAGGGCAGCGTTACAGGCTGTCTGTCTTATTCTATAAGGGGGCATCAGCACTCTTCATCCATCTCAGTTGCCTTAGTGTGGCACATTGGAATCATCAGATTTTCATTTGTTCAAATAAAAGCCTTTCAGATGGAGATTTCAGCCTCACTTTTTATTTCAGTTCTCAAGGTATGCCTAGCTCAATGGGCTGAACATGACTGGGATGCCCATATGGGCTCAAAACCCATGTCAAGGCATCAGAGATCACAGCCTTTTACAGAGGCAGTGGTTGGCAGTACTGCTTTGCAGCACCAAGGCCCTTGTTTTGAATCCTGGGGTGCTATCTGCCCCAGTGTATTTGCCACTACTGCTATAGTTACCACAATATTATCACTTTTAAACAAATGATACCCTGAGTACTAGTTATAATATCTTGTTGGTTAAATTAAAGAATAATTAGCTTTTACATTTAAAAAAAAAAAGATAATTGGAATAAATTCTAGATAATATTAAAAAGACAACTCAATTATAAAGTATACTGTATTTCATCATAATAACTCTTCATTTAATATACCATAGGTCCTATGTCATGTGCATTGATTATCAAAATTTAGCCACTTTCGCTGGACACTGGAGTTTTAAAGTAAAGTACAGCTGTGCTTTTCATGTATATGAAATGAGTTTTTATTCAAACTAAACAGTTAAACAGTTGTGATGCTCATACATATCATTAAAGATCATGCATGATGTTTTCACAAAAAAAGCATACCATATTTTCCCTTTGTTGCTCTTAAGTGAATTAGTGTTCAGAGAAAAGTTTTATCAAGGGTATTTAGAGATTATGTTACCGGAAAGCTATTTTTAACGGCAAATACATTCTTAGATATACTGCATATGTAGAAATAATTCAGGAATTCTGCAAGAATGGGATCTAATCAAAAAATTATATCAGGATAATAGACTGATTTTCTTCCCCTAATAATTTGTATTTCATGTCATAATTAAGAAAATACAGTAATTAAGGCTTTTTTCTCAAATGTGGCATCAATGTTGCACTGGAACTCAGTTTTACATAAATTCACGTGTTTATTGTCCCGCATGACTATTGTTTTGTACAACCTGTTGTATGTTGTTGTGCTTTGTTGTACTGTCATTATTTATTATTTACTGTTTTGTAATGTACTTGCACATTGTGTGAAAGTGCTTTACCTGTTGCCCTGTTCACATCCCGAGAGAACAGCGCCAATACAAATCCTAATGTATATGGACATATATGGCAAACAAACTCTCTCTCTCCTCTCTCTCGCGGTGAGTATTGCCTACCACAGAGCGACATTCTGCGCAAGTGCCGGAGGTGTTCTCCATCCTCTGCATGACATCTCTCGCCGGTGTGACCGGCCCATCGCTGGGACCCCTACAGACGGGGCAGTGGCTCCTGGTCCGGAGAGCCTCAGACACACAAGACCGGCAGAAGCTGGAAGAGAAAACGGAACAGAGATGTAGGTGTTTCTGCAGAAGGACCCTTCTACAACGATTGTGGTCAATATGACTGTCATGCTACCTGTCACGGTCGTCATCCCTCCTCTACAGAGCACTCCTGCCTTTTCCTGCGTTGTTCTTAGTTTAGTAGTTTCACTTGGGTCTCATTCCCTTTCCCTTATTTAAGCCCGGTGTCTCCGTTGTTCTGGGCTCAGCTTTGGAAGACGGATGTCTGAAGGTCCGCCTATCCACCGGGCTCAGGAGCAGGCTGAGGGCACAGGCCTTTTCCCTAGACGTCCTGACCTCTGAGTCCGGGGCTCGGAGCGCCTTGCCCCGTTCTGGCTTTACCCTTCCGTGTTCCTACTTCCTTGTTCCTGTGTTCGTCTCGGATGGACCTCCCGGCAATGGACATTGGACTTATTGGATTTGTTCGCCTCAGCCTTTTCCTGTGCACCGGATCACCACCGTCAGCGCCCCCTATCTGTCGACTCGACCTCACCTCACTGTGCCTTCCCTGATGCGCTTCTCCAGACAATTCCGGATCATACCGTCACGCCCAGGGTCTGTTACAACGTATTTCACGGGAGTTAGACCCGGCTCCCCTGACACTACCACAAGCAACTAGAGCAGCAGTAATGATTGTCAAAAAAACTAAAGTTTTTTCAAAAACAACACAGATATGAATAATTCTTTAGAAATATAATATAGAACATTAATCACCATTGATTTGGCACAGAAATAACCAATGTTGACTTTTCTGTCACAGCCTTTGTTACATTGTTTTTTCCCATATCCATGCCAAACTACGGTCAGACCTGTCAGACGTGTACTGAGCTGTGATTCCTTTAAAACCAGTTTCAGATCTCATGTCCCGTATACTTGCTCTCTAACACCCCTAATGCATCCTGTGCCAAAGAAGTCCTAAAGTGAATTTATCATATGTATTTATCAGCAGGCTTTCTATAATACAGCAGACTACTGTAGAGGTATCAAATAAATCCAATAAGAACACTGCAAAGACATTATCCTCAGGATGGTGGGGTGGGGTTGTTTTATGGCACAGTCCAGTACAACAATAAAACAAGGAAGATAAACATTACCGACAGAGACAGTGTTGCAGGAGATAAGAGAGTTACTTTTGTAAAGTACTGTGTAAAGTGCAACGCTGGGTACACCATCAATTACAGTACAGCAGAAAAATTTGTATTCTGGTATAATAGAATCTAGGTGTGGAAGCTTCAGTACCGATTCATTTTTGACCTGTTCTGTTCTAAAGACTTAAAATGGAGTGATAAAAAAAGAATACATCTTTACCATCGGCTCTATCCAATGTCAAGGACAGTAGGTTGAAATTCTATAGAAGTTTTTTTTTTTACCAAAGCTATACATTTTAAGGAAATAGCACAGTCAAGTCAGCCAGAATTTTTGCCATCATTAAAGAATTCCCCGATCACATGACCTGGTCTGTACACCCGAGAAGAGAATGACTCTTTTCATACACTCTTTGTGTCAGTAAATAAACACTTACTTATCAGAAACGAATAGACAGATATTTTCAGCCTTCTATAATTTTATTATTGTAGAACCTGTTTAAAGACTGACTTAGTTAAAGGTCTATATGACAGTTTCACAACAAAACTCAGTTCCTGAGCTTTTTTTTTGCCTCAAATAATAACCAGAGTTCACAGCACACAAGTCACATATTACCACTCAAAATAGTACTGTGATACTGGAAACTGAGAGGCATTAGATTCTATTGCAGTAAAATCTACTCTCCTAGAAGAATTGGTTGAATCAGCATTACAGCAAAACATAAAGCCTCTCTGATAGTGCACTGAATCTAAATGCTTATTTTTCCAAATTATATACTTTGTATACTAATATACATATAAATACTAGTGCATTTGGCTGGCACAGTGGTGCAGTGGCTAGCTGGGCTCTGGGGCCCTGGGTTCAATTCCTGGGGTGCTGTCTGCATAGAGGTTTTATGTTGTCTCTCTGTTCACGTGAGTTTCCTCTAGGTGCTCCAGTTTCCTCCCACAGTCTCCCAGAAACATCCGGGTGGGTTAATTGGCTCCTGGGAAAATTGTGTGTGCGTGTGTGTGTTTGTCTGTGGTTGCCTTGTGATAGACCGGTATCTTATCCAGGGTGTATACTGCCTTGCGCCCTTTGCTTGCTCCGACTCACAGCTTGCTTATCTGTTCTTTACACTCTTAGAAGGCTGAACGTTTGACTTACACTTTGAAGTGCAAAAACAATTTAAATCATAATGAAAAGATTCTAGAATCTAGATAGCACAATACCAGCATTCCGTCTGACCCACAGAACTGAAAAATTATCGCTTAACAGAGACAGATCAAAAGACCAATCCTGTGCTCAATGTATTCCATCACAGTTGCTTTCTGAGTTCAGACAGTACTGTTCTCTACTTACGTATGTCTGCAGGGTAAATAAATAGGATCCAGAAAGACATCTTTACAGATTGGGCACTCAAAATCGACCGGCGTGTCACCACCTGCAGTTCCAGACTCCATGATCTGCCGAAGCACTGAGAAATACTCCTCTGAGTTCACAAGTTGTTTTACTTTTGCTTTAACACATCTTACCAAACTATGCAACACAGCTTTACCCACAATACCACACAGAACGTTTGTAATTTCCCTGTTTTCTTGCCAGCTTCCTGATGTTTTTATCGCCACGTACAGATACTTTCAATCTCTGCCTCTTTTTACAGTAATTCAACAAACAGCTCCCAAATAACCTCAGAAATATCTGAGTCACGCTACTGCTTCGTAGTACTAAATCCCCTCCTGCGAGGCTGCACTTGTATCAAGATGTAATAGAGGACAGTGTGAAACAGAAAGAAAATATCGCAAAGAAAATGTTGAGAGCAAAAACATGTATACACAGATGTTTAAAAAACTCACTCTGTTTGAAGTGGTTTATGTGACAAACAGCCACATAAAATATGATTAGTTTTAGATGAAAACATGTGAACAAGCCAAGATACTCGCTATCGGTTCCATGGTGTAATCCAAATAAAATCTCGGTGGAACCTGAGCTGGATGTCCTTCTTACTGGGGCGGTGGCTCTGCAGCTAAGGATCTGTGCCTGTGGCTGGAAGGTTGCCGGTTTGTATCCCACGGCCGACAGAGGAATCCTGCTGCGTTTGGCCCCTGAGCAAGGCCATTAACCCCAGCTGCTCCAGGGGTGCCGTATAAATGGCTGACCCTGCGCTCTGACCCCAAGCTTCTCTCCCTGTCTGTGTGTCTCATGGAGAGCAAGTTGGGGTATGTGAAAAGACAAATTCCTAATGCAAGAAATTGTATATGGTTAATAAAGTGATCTTATCTCTCATCTTATACTTCACTTAGGAGTTGCTACTTTCACCCCCAGAAAAGACTGATTTAACAGTGACACTGAGATGGTGTTTAGAGGGCACCAAATTATTATTTCTAATGTTGTATTTACACTCTGCAAAAATAATGAAAGGTATTTGCAAGATATTCTAAATATAAAGTATAATGATTGCAAACTCTGACAGCAATAAAATGAGGAAGCCTTCCAAGGGGTTGTCCACTTTTGCAAGCCACTGGAAATCGTTTTTCATTATGTCTTTGGGCTATCTGTCTGTTCTAATTTCTGTTTTTTTCTGTTTTTTGTGAATCTTATTAATAAATGATACCAACAACAAAGGGTCAGTCATAAAATTATGGTGTATCTTAATACCAAGCACAATGCAAAAGGGATCTCATAAATCAATATAAGGCAATATCCTCTCTCCCATTTCTGAATGATAAATACTGTACAATTACAGTACAGTACAATGTGTCCAGGCAACGCTCTATGTGTCCAGTGTACAGTAGGTTAATTGTTTGATTTACTAGTCAGATTGGAGCAGAACAGACAAGGTCTTCGGGAACTGTGCTTGAAAGTAATTTCACCTACCTGGCACTTGACAGGAGTTATGGAGCTGGAAAAACTGCGTTGCAGCATTACTGCTCAAGTGTACGTATGAGAGAGCCACGCTTGCTGTATTCTAGTAGTGGTTTACCGAAGGCTTTAGGCACATTTTGATTTCAATACTCAGTGCTTCAACTGGTGAGCCTATAAACAGTAAAGTGTCTTTATTATAAAGGTGCTTGTAGAATATGGCATGTCATATGATACAGTAAGAACTCATACTGTATATCAGGCCATTATTATTCACTGATTCAAAGAATAAATATACAGCAACAACTGAATGTCTGTAAATATTCTGCCTTATGCTACTATTAGTCATAATTGTGTTCAAAAGTTATAAAACTAATAACATAGTACTGTCATGAATGTATTACTGTACAGATACAATATTTTAAGATATAATTTAAAATGCTATTTTTTTAACAACAAACACGAAATAAAGAAACTTGCATACTGGATTTGTTTAACTTTATTTTGTCCCTTTTTAATTCACATGTGATGTCTTTCAAAAATACGGCACTAAAAAGTCTATGTGCACAATTCCTGAGTGATCAGCTATATAATGCCGAACATAAGCACTTGCACGCAGACAGAAGAGCTAATGCTGGATAATACTTTTCCCACCTGCCTCAAACCAGGAAAAGTAAAGTGATTATTTGTAGGTGTACTTAAATGTCATGGTACTTTTCTGAATAATAGCCTAGTAATCTAGAGGTGTTATAAATCCATGAGCTTATATAAGATTTTGTTTCCTACTAATAAGGATGCCCTCCAGTTTCAAAATAATAATTTTTAATTGTAAAATCGCATTCAGTTTTTACTAGTACACGACTGAAAGAATCTTCATGTAAAATGTCCTCTGGCACTTTGCCTATGCTGAAATAATCCCCGTGGTAGACATGTACATCACTTTCATGACAACAGTTTTTTACAGGTTTTTATCCCATGATGGATTTCTTGGAAGCATTTTAAAACTGTGTTTATTCCCCAGCGGAAGTGACGCACTTCTAGTTCATCAGAACTAGAGTTTTCAAAAGTATTCATCATTATAAATAAACTATATATAAATAGTTCGGGTGGGTATCTGCGTCAGCATGCGTAGGCTGCAAAGGAACAAGTCATAGGTTTATTCCATGTTGAAAAGAGAAGAAAGAAAACACAACGTTTCGGCTGTGGAGCCTTCTCACACCTGAAGAAGGCTCCACAGTCGAAACGTTGCGTTTTCTTTCTTCTCTTTTCAACATGGAATAAACCTATGACTTGTTCCTATATATAAATAGAACTACAGAAATCTTATAATTAAAAAGTGATATTTGTGGGCATCCCGATCCACAGATATTGTATGTAAACTCATGGGGCTTATATGGGTTCGTTAAAAACTTTGCACTTCTCTTGTTAAAGCTAGATTTTCAGAAATCAAGCGCTGTGTGCAATGCAGTCATTTTGTATCAAGAGGTGCAAGAGGCAGAGTTCAAGCTTCACTCAGAATGCTGGGGGCAGCAAAGGCTTCCAAACTAGAGCTGATTGTTCTGAAGACTAAGACGTACAGACTGTTCCACAGCCAGCCGAAACAGTGCATCTTCATCCACACGTGTGTTCTGAAAAAACGATAATATGAGCATTAGCAGTACAGAAAGAGTGATGTGGTTTGCATGTGATTTCTGGATCGATATAAAAGAAGGGAAATTATACTTTTCACCCAGGAACTCAGAGAACAAGTAAAGGTCTAATATTTTTTAACAGTTCTCTGTTTTCCCTCTACTAGCATTCAATGGGCAATATAGAATGTTGCTTTTTTTTTGAGGAAAGAAGTCACTTTCTCTTTTTTATTCGTCAAAGCAGTGCAAATTATCCGTATGCTGTACAAAAATGACTTTTGGTAATTCTTTTTCTTAGCTAATGGAAGAGGATATTTGTAATTCAGAAAGGCTGCACACAGACAGAAGTTTCTGAACTGCGTTTATTTCTTATACGGTACTTTGACTTCCCCGGTTAAGCTTTAAAACATATTTGGAGTCGATTTTAATTTTTTGTAAAATGAGGCCTTACCGTGTAACTGTCATAGCTGAACCTGTGCCTCTGATTTAAGTGGCCAATGAAATTCGTGCTGTAGTAATTTGGATTTCCCCAGGAGGTGGCTGCGCAGATAGGACAGACCTGCAAGAACAAGACGAGCGCTCAATCATCTCTGCGTGAAACCGCAAGGCGCAGGCGCCGGGGGCGATGACGTCACCGCTCCGCCACTCACCACCGGAGCGGGGTTTCCCACGTGATTGCCTCTGCAGTGCTGCACCAGGCTCATGTCAGACAAGCCCGGCTGCTGACAGTAAGGGCAGGAGTACGTCATGCTCATGCTACGACACAAGAATACACAAGATTGCCAGGTTAGCACTGTGGTCCCTACACTCTTCCAAATAAATGCGTTTTGGGGGATTTCATATGAAAACTACAAGTACATAATTTTCAAGATTAAGGTCGTAAAATATATACAAACACCTGTATGCACCCATCATTATGAAAGATATGAGACCAAAAGATACTTTGGGGATTTTTTTTCATTTCAAGCCTGGCGTTATTTTTCAAAAGGGTCTGAATAAAGAATAACATTTAAAGGTTATGGTCTAGCAGTTCTTGTAGCAGAATCAAAAATCTAGCTAGCGTCTTATTCAGGAATCTGTGCCTCGTTATTGATTTCTCTTCAACGTTCCCACCTTTCAGGCCCAAGAACGGGTCGACGGTCGTGCACCGCAGCCAGGTTCCTAAACGTCAATAAAAGTGGTATTCAGCAAAACAATTTTCGTACAACACGTTTTTCAATATATTTAAAATTCAACAAAATACTATAATGAGTTTGTATACGGTATGGCTCATTTTATTGCTTTGTTGTGTAAAAGTCACTAACAGATGTCAGACTTTTTTACTTTTGTAAAGACTATTTTACTTTCATGACTGAAATGACGAGCCAGGGCAGTTAGTCTTTTGTCGGAGCGGAAATTCCCTGTAAGCGATCTTGCAATACTGCGTGTCAACACAGGAACACCTGCCATAGACCTTTCTGAACAGCAGGGGTCACTGTTTCCACAAGCTGAAACATTCCCATGCTCGCAAGCTCCGGCAAAGATACATTTAGAAAACGTATACAGTATAAAACAAGATGACAGAAGTGTTTTTTTTTAAATGTTCACTTTTCCGACATTGTCCTAGATTTGGGATCTCTGTAGTCCTTAATGACTGACCAACAAGTGTGCTGTGGACTGGACAGTAATAGTAGTTGAAATAGAGTTGTCCCAATGTGTCAACATGGACATATGAACAGCCAAATACAGAACGGATGTAACTTCAGAGCTAAAACTAAGCTAAATCTTTCAGCCGATGTACATGTTCATTCTTTTTTAGAGTCAAGAAAGATTTTGGAAGGTGCATCGCTTCTCTGAGCCAAGCACAGGGATTTACAATTCCTGTCTGCGGTACTCTTATTTCCAGAGTAGCACAAAACTGTTTGATATGGGCTTACAATATGAGGAAATCTTCTTGCACTGCTTTGCCACAGAAGGTGAACTAGCAGATTTCCGCTGCATTTCTTAGCCTGTTGAGCAATGAGTGGAAGGGGGCTGCTTGGTGCCAGTTACCTGTTGGTGGCTGTGCTCTGTGCTCCACCAGACACTGTTCCCTGGGCTCTGGGCACAACAGGGTCCCCATACTCTTCTCTGTACTTCCTGCAGTACTTGTAATGCTTCCTCATTTGACTGAAAACACTCTGTGGAAGAACATTGCAGCTTTATCGCACAATCGGCCGTCAACATGATCGCACACGCATTTCTGAAAGCAATCAGGAGAGAGAGGTTTCCTGCTTTCAGAATTGCTCAAGAACCTGGGGCAGGGGAACTTACAGGCACAAGGACGGAGAGTCCCCAGTTTACCAGGCCAGCACCTGAAGAATCACTTTCGCTTTTAAAACACTCAAAATCTAAAAGACTGTTCCTCACTTGCCATCTGAGTGCTAACTGTTTCACTTTCATTTAAAACGTTTTTGCACAATGTACTTTCCATCGTTGTTTTTTTTTAATATAGGCATGATGGTCAATCCATTGTGGAACAGCTGTTTGGGAACAGAAAAGTACCGGTAATTTTAAACCCATCTGAAAGTTTCAGTTTGCTGTTTGCAAACGGGTCAGGGTGTTTTTATTTTTTGTTTTCTATTTTTAATACAACATTGTGAAAGATTATTATCTCTTTTGCAATGTCTCAAACTACAGTTTAATTGGATTCCTGGGGGGGGGGACGCATACTGCTGACCTGCAATCAATTGCAGTGAGCACCCTTTCAGCAACACGAAGTAAATAAACACAGTATTTACACAACTTCCACAGGCTCTGCATCGCCCCCTCCTCGTCCTCATCCGGCGGGCCACGTCGGTGGCTCTCTTCTCGTCTTCTGACACGGGCCCTCGACACATGGGGCAGTGCGGCCCGCAAGCCCTCACCGCCGCCACGAAGCAGTGCTTACAGAACCTGCAGGGAGAGATCCCACACACATGACACACTCATGGTCGGGAGGCAGAGGAGTCACGGCACGGCTGTGCTCAGGCCCTTCAGACAGGGACACACACATCGACACACATTATACAGGGACACACACATCGATACACATTAGACAGGGACATACACATCAATACACATTATACAGGGACACAGACATTGATACAAATTAGACAGGGACACACACATCGACACACATTATAGAGGGACATACACATCGACACACATTAGACAGGGACACACACATTGATACACATTAGACAGGGACATACACATTGACACATTAGACAGGGACACACACATCAATACACATTATACACATTATACAGGGACATACACATCAATACACATTATACAGGGACACAGACATTGATACCCATTGATATAGAGTCACACACATCGATACACATTATATAGGGACACAGACATTGATACACATTGAGTCAGAGACACACACATTGATACACATTGATGCAGGGTCACACACAGTGATACACATTGATACAGGGACATACACATTGATACACATTGATGCAGGGTCACACACATTGATACACATTGATGCAGGGTCACACACAGTGATACACATTGATACAGGGACACACACATTGATGCAGGGTCACAGACAGTGATACACATTGATGCAGGGTCACAGACAGTGATACACATCGATACAGGAACACACACATTGATACACATTGATGCAGGGTCACCCACAGTGATACACATTGATACAGGGACACACACATCGATACAGGAACACACACATTGATACACATTGATGCAGGGTCACAGACAGTGATACACATTGATACAGGAACACACACATTGATACACATTGATGCAGGGTCACACACATTGATACACAGAATCTGATACTGTAAATTAACATGGCATTGACTGAGAAATAAATGCATACTTGAAAATACTTTTCCTGCTGGATATTATTATTTAACTAGGGCAGCTTACCGTGATTATGAAGTTGTATATTAAGTGTAAATACAAAAGGCAATTAAAGAGAAGATCTCAGTTAAGGGTGGCACGGTGGTGCAGTGGTTAGCATTGCTGTCTGGAGTATGCATGATCTCCCCATGTTCTCATGGGTTTCCTCCTGCAGTCCACATACATGCTGGTGGGTCACCTGGCTTCTGGGAAAGCTGGCCCTGGTGTGTGTGTGAGTGTGTCTGTGTGTGTCGGTGTGTCTGTGTGCGTGCCCTACGACCCCGAATTGGATGAAATGGTTAGTAATGGAACAGACGGATGCTTAAGAAATGGACAGATGGATTTCAAGACAGTATAAAGGAAATGAAAAAATGAAATGAAAATGAAAACAAGCACACCAATGTGGGAAAGGGCACTGCATGCAAAATACAACCCACACAAGAACGAAGTGGGAAGCGCCAGGACAAATGGTGTGAAGAGGTGGCTCTGTGGCTAAGGATCTGTGCCTGTGGCTGGAAGGTTGCTGGTTCAAATCCTGTAGCTGGCAGAGGAGTCCTACTCTGTTGGGCCCCTGAGCAAGGCCCTTAACCCCAACTGTTCCAGGGGTGCTGTACAATAGCTGACCCTGCACTCTGACCCCAAGCTTCTCTCCCTGTCTGTGTGTCTCATTGCAAAAAGACAAATTCCTAATGCAAGAAATTATAAAGGGTTAATCAAGTGATGTTATTATTTTTAAATGTGTGTACACCCCAGTGCTGTGGGTACAAAGCCATTATGTGGAGGCTCTGGTGGAGTGAGGGCCCTGTTGCCTAGCAAGGGAATGGCAGGAGCAGTTTGAGAGATGTAGAAAGGAGCCGACAGGATGCACTGAAAGGAGCTCAGGACTGGGCAGTCCTTTGTTCTGCAGGTGGCTCATCCCTTCACTGAGGGGCAAGGACTAAGGGATAATGAACCGACTCTAGAAGTGGCAGAACGGAGAGGGCTAACAGGCCATTCGCCCTCATCTCCTGCACCAGCCCACTGACTCATCCCACAGGATCTCCCTGGCCTGGTTTTTAAATCTGCACTGCTACGTCCAGTTTCACCCTTGAGGTGTTGTGTGCAGGGTCAGTGAGCTGCTCATCCGGGAGAGGGTCACAGCAGTGGGCAGCAACACAGGACGGAGAGCACACACAGTCTGTGCAGGACACAAAGGGTCTGCCCAGCTGAGTCAATGTGTCATTTGGAGGTGAAAAGGAACCGGAGCACCCAGGACTGAATGCAGGACCCCGAAGCCGTGAGGAAACATCGCTGAAAGCTACGCCACTGAGCTGCCCCCCCACACTCTCCCCTCCCAGCTGTTTCGTGAAGGGGTGCAGATACTGCAGTGTTCAAATCTACAAGCTCACCTTCCACATACAGTAACGATTATCATTAGCTGGGATCAGCTCTTGCACAATGCAGAAAAGCAAAATAGGACGTACATCAAATGTGAAATTCAGGGGCTCAGTGAAAAGATCAGTCCATTTTACTCACACGTGTTTGCAGGTTTTGGTCCTGATGGGTGTTTTGAAGACTTCTTGGCATATTGGACAGTCAAAATCCCCCGAGAGATCCAGATCGCTGAATGGTTCTTCTGCGGGCAGCCTGGCTCCTTCTTCTTGAGCGGATCCCATTGTGAGGTGGGAAGGAAGCTCTGCGATCTATTTTTATGTTTCATTCACAGAAGGGTAATAAGCTTAATAGCATTTAAGCTTTAAACACAAGTACAGGTGTAAACTGCTTAATTTTCAATTTATACAAACGCAAAGTCTCATAATATTTTAAAAGTACTCCACAGACATCTGAGGCACAAATACTCAGCCTTATAAATGTGTGCATAATTTAAGTGCTAATTCATCCATATATATTACCATAATAATTGTTTTCTGTAGTATTCTTAGGTAATTGTAAACATTCCATGCAAAAATTCAATACAGCATAGTTTGCATAAGTATAGCTTTGAAATTGTTTTAAAATTGCTTTAAAATATCAATTTGCATTGAAGTCTTATCTGTGTGAGTGCTCAGTGGGTATTAAACAGGATGCTGTGAAATAGAATATAAAGTGGAAGTGAACCAAATCCGTTGCCTTTAGTGAGAAATAAACATTTACGGGACTTTCCAGCTCTGTCATGCTTGCACATTTCCTGCGTCACACACACTTAAAGGAAAAAGGCAAACAAAAAGTGAAAGTTTCTTTTTCGTATGATGCCCACGATACCCCTCAAGCAAGAAAACAAAAAACATGTTTAAGGTAGCTGTTGGGCACCTACTTAAAACTGAATATACAGCTGGTCCAAATTTACTTTGCGTTTGAGAGCATGGTATGTAAAAACGTGTGTTAAACTGCTAACTATCTCCAGTGATGCTGAAGGACTGTTTTTAAAACACATAAATCCCCTACATTTCAGGAAGCCACAAAAGACGTATTTGAAAATTCAGTTAACAGAATATTTAACAATTATCTATAAACTGTAGCTGTGTACTGTAGCCTTGTGTCTTGCATCTAATTTTTATATATAGAGATGACAAAAAATACCTTCAGAATACCTTATCTCATCAGAATAGCTTTAGTACTGGTCAGGCTGAATTAATTGTTTACAAGTGGCTAAGAGCTTGACAAACAACTTTAATTATTCTTAATACATATCCTTCTGTCAAGTCATTGACATATACAGGTGGTGTCAATGCTTGTGTTTAAAGCTGTACAATATCATCTTTCACCTGCTGTACAGACACATACTGTACATGGTCATATATAAACTTGATAAGCAGGTATAGCTAGTATCACTCATTAAATGCACCATGGGGAAATATTGAGCTTTTCAGAGAACATTAAAATAAATGTCTTGCATATGAAATGAATGGTAGAAATAAACATGTTCTTTTAAAAACTACAACACATGCATACTGTACTTTATTTACTTGAACCAGGTCACTCCCCGATGAAGGGGACTGCACAGTCAGAAAAAGAAACTCCATAATAAGAAGAGAAAATTCTTAACGTCAGCTAAACACAAACAGTAGATGTTATGAAAATAGTCAGAAACTCAGACACAGTAACAAAGCCCATTTTCATTTTATCGCTTTGAAGTGAGGAGCCTTAGTAAAAATGCACATTACCAAGTTGTAAGAAGAGCTGGTCGAGGCAGGATTCGCTTGTGCTGCAGTCCACAATGCATTTAAAATGTGCTGATGCTGTTGTACCATAAAACTCGAGCCAACAAGCAACATTTTCACTTTCGGTATTACAGAACAGGAAGCTGAATCTCATATGTTTCCATCTGATCTTATATTTATAAAGCCTGTGCTTGTTTCCTGCTTAGTGCAGGTCTCATTAAAGGGAAGATACATAATAATTAAATATTTATTTATCAGTGTTGTTTACAAATAAGGAGTCAGATTTGAAAGCAGGGAATGACTACAAAACTCTGGGACAGCTTTTTTAGCTGGAAGTTTTATAAAATATCACAAATACAAAAGATGTTCTTCGGAGACAGATTCAGATTCATGCAGCCAGGGCTTTCTTGAGAGGTGGGAATATGACGGTCATGCCCAAAATGTCTTGTACGACGAGCTGGAAACACGTGTGGCGTCTAGGGCTCGTACACCAGACACATGGTTGTCCAGGATCTGCAAGAGGAAAAAAGGACTGACTCCCACAACACAGCCTCAGCATCCCAGTGAAAAGTATGCTTCACAGAGGTGGAGTGTGTGTGTTGTTTCCAGCGATGCCCTGCGAGCCTTTATCAGCACACGCTGTGTTGATCACCCATGATGATGACAAATTGTTATTCAGCGTAACAAAACAACCTACAGTATGTCATGCCTGTTTAACAGTGCTGTATAGAACTGTCTGACTGAGGGGTGATCTCGAGGCCAGACTGAAACAAGGAGAATTTATTATAAATACCTTTGACCAATGATGGTTACTCCTGATATCATGAAATTGTTGTCTCAAACAGATTGGCTGTTTCTGTACAGTCTTCAGTGAGAACTCATTTGTCAGATTATCACTCTCTGAACACACAGTGTCATCTGTGTGCTTGTGCTAGGAGAAGCAGAAGAACTTCTGGATACTTACAAAAACGAAGTCTCACAGTTTCATCAGTTTTGGTTCCCTTCTTACGCTGTTTTTGCAAGCTGACTACGGTGGTAGTGGGATTTGTGGTGTGCTCTTGTGTTTGTACAACTGTATTTAAAGAGTAAAGTTCCTTTAATTTCAAACTGGTAGAGTGGAGGACAGTAGCAAAACAACTGTTGACTATCCTTAGGTCACTGGTTCAACTCCGGCTTGAATGAAGAGATTTTTTGGAAGTATATTTATAATATAGAACAGGAGACACCTCTTTACACAAAGGGTGGTGAGAGTGTGGGTCAATCTACCCAGCCATGATGTTGAAGTCAGTTCCCTGGCTTCTTTCAAGAAACGTCTGGAGGAGATCCATGGATCAATTCACTGCCAAAGGGCTAAATGAGCTGAATGACCTCCTCTCGTCTGTAACACGCTCGTTGCTCGGGTTTGTTTTTATATTAACCTTGTTTCTCTGACCGAGAGAAGAAAAAAAATGGAAACCTAACCTCATGTCGGATTTAGAAATAATCAAAATAATTTAAGATACACATAGCTAAGCAGTATTTTGAAGTGTGATACACATTAGACTTTGTACTCCACATTTCCAATTTTTCAAGCTTTGAAACGTTACAGTATTGAGGTATGTATTTATCGCTAGGAAGGCAAAATATCGTAATTGCGGCGTTTAATTTGAACTTGCGACTTGCACTGTACGACATCACCAATCACAATACATATCTTTTCGGATTGCAACAGCAAAACGTCCCCTTCTATACACGAAGTATCCCCGCAGCCAGCGCACAGGAAATACCTGGTGCACAGCTGTCTGCGGCTCGTGACCTGCGGGTGAGCGCGATCACATGACCGCCCCGGTGCTCCACGGGAATGAAATCGATCAGCAGGCAGCTGGAGAATCCAACATGGCTGCTCTCGGCTGTCAGTAGGGGAGTTGTTTTCAACTCTGGGGCTAGTGGTTAACTTTGAAAGAACAGCAAAAGATAAATCTGTCCGCCGCTTGGATTTTTGTCCGGACGTATCGACCGAGAGCGCAGTGTCCGCCATGGCCCAGTGTCTCCAGTCCGTGCAGGAGTTTATTCAGGACTCGTTCGTGCCCATGGTGGCCGTCTTGTGCAGCGAAGATGCGGAGAAAGTGACTCGGAAAAACAACCTGAATTTCTCCGAGCTGGTGAGGCCTTTCTGTCGGCTCACCTCGGAAGGTTTGTGTTTTTTTTTGTTTTAACTTCCATGCAATGTGGGTAGTTTCGTTTTGTGGGGATGTCTGTGTTTACTGCGATACCCTTGTTCTGTCGGCGCTTGACAAATGACAGGCAGGGCTGGTTATAATTCAATATTAAAGGGGAGATAATTCGGTGCACCAGGGCCTTCTCGGGTTTTAAGTTCCGTCTCCTTGAGGCGGTTCATTAATATCTCAGTAGTTTGGCATTATTGTCGAAGAGTCAAAATGGAGGTACCCTTAGTTTTATGTGGCGTTTTCTCTCCGTGGAGCAGGCCGAAAGAGATGTTCGGTGAGGGATACACTTTCATTACACAGATCCGCATAGCGTCTTCCCTAATGTTAAGGGTTCAGGGGCTGTGTTTTGGGGGGAAATGTACAGTGTGTCACCACGCTTAACTGCATATAGAATCCGTAACCTACATTTTACACGGCGCAGCCGAGTGTATGTTTGCGTGTCGGCTGTAAGTGAAGCCGTGTCCCGTGAATGCCGCACACCTTTGCGTGTATCCCGAAAGTTAGCGGATGCCGCCTGAGGGAAAGGATCGGTCGCACTGACCCCTTCAGATGACAGCAGCGAGTAGAAGGGGTTAATAAACTGCTGTTGCTCTGGGCAGGTAATATCAGCGTAGCCCTAGATGGTGTCTGAATAAGTTCCGTTCTCACGGCTCTGCGGGCTGTCCGGGGAGAGCAGTCCTGTTCGCGTCTAGAGAAGCGGTACTGAGGCGTGGTGTTCGTGTTGGACTCTTCATTTCGACAAGAACACTCATTCGTAACAAGACTGAGAAAGCATCACGTTGCCAGCATCAGGGTCTTGAAATGTATATGTGCTTTATGCCACACTATGTGCACTGTAAAATTTGCTTTAGTATTTCCTTCTTTTCAGTCGTGCATCGGCTACATATCTCTTACATTACACATGCCGGGAAATGTAAGCTTTACCATGTTTTTTGCATCATCAGACTTTTTCACGACAATGTTTTCTGTATTAAAAATCACTAAAATAGGTTTGGAACTTTCTGAATAAATCATTTAATTCTTTTGTGTTCAAAATCACGCCAACTACTGTTAAACTCCTTTCTGGGATGGGACTGATCAGGACCACTATACGTGTGTTCTCCTACACTGTTTATATATTGTATATATCCAATATATGAACACAGGTGTCTATAAACTCTTCCCCGTCATCAGATTATACAGTTAAAAAAACTCCTGAAATCTGTCATTTATTTTTTTTTAAACTTGGAATTGCCAATTCTTTAATTCTTTGCTATCCTGACCGATTTGGTCTGGCCAGTTGCATATGACTTACAGCTCAGCTCCAAACCCCGTGACCTCACCCAGCAGATTGAGCAAGCGCAGGCAGACTCCTCTCACCTGCCCACGGAGCCGCAGGGGTTCAGCGACGGCAGTCCTGTAGGGCTGGAGTGCCAGGGAGACCGCAAGTGGGCGGGGCCGCTCCGCCTGTTGTGTTGTACCCCATTGCTGGCTGAGCCACCAGCCACCGTCATGCACAGCCCCTCTGCATCTTAGCATGGACCCCCTTAGAGCTCATGAAACGGTATAATCTGAAGAAGGCTCCACGGCCGAAACGTTGTCTTTTCTTTCTTCTTTTTTTCAGCATGGAATAAACCTATTACTTGTATCTTTAGAAAGATGCACTTATAAGTCTTATACAGTTGTTGTGATTCACTGGTTTATACCACTAATATTGAATGTCCTTCCATCTGTCTGCTAACTGTTTTATATCTAGTACAGGGTCATGGGGGGATTGGAGCCTATCCCCTCAAGCAATGGGTGGAAGGCGGGATACACCGTGGACAGGACGTCAGTCCATTGCTGGGCACACACACAGATACTCGCAGCAGGGCAGCATTTTCCCCAGAAGCCAGTTAATCTACTGTTATGTCTTTCGGCTGTGGGAGGAAACTGGAGCACCTGGAGGAAACCCACACAAACACGGGGAGAACTTACAAATTCCAGGCAGATAGTAGCACCGGGGCCCAGTCTCTGCAAGGCAGCAATCCGAGCCACTGTGCCGTTGGGTGCTGCCCAATACTGAACAATCCTCACTGTCTCAGATGCTTTCTAAATTGTCATTTACTTGAGAACGTTTTTGTTGAAATAGAATCTGGCTAAGGCCAGGGTTTATTCTGGGGTTGAGTTCATAAAATGTAATGTAAACTTGAGTAAAGTGTTTAGTTGACCAGAGCTACGGGAACTAATTACAAACCATCTTTTTCAGGGGGAAAATAAAAGAGCAAAAGAGAAAGGCATGGCATTTTTTTTAAATTAGCCGTAGGTCATCAACACAAGACCTAAAGTCTTAGTCTGTCACTGACATGGTGCTCTTAGTAGAGAGCAGTTTGAGGCAGCAGTAAAACTTGCTAAAACAGAGAATATATTCCAGGTTGCAACCAGAGGAGAGTTTGAGCTTTAAGCCTTCATTAACTTATGGCTCAGTGCTTTCTAGGTACATACCGCCCAGTTCTGCTATGAACACGGGGGAGAACAATGGTTCACAGTATTTGCATCAAGTTCCTCCACTGGTCACAGTTGGCTAGTGACGTAACCCAGGATCACAGAGCTCAGCCCGCACTAGTGTGAGCATCTTTTTTCCAATTGAGCCTCTCGAGAGGCCCCAGGAATTTTACCTTTTAAAGGTTGACCATAAGCAATGCACCCCACCACCATATCTTTTTTTGGTTTTGATTCTGTTGTATGCGGAGGCATCACAGTGCAGTGCTGACTCAGAGCACTAGGGTCCCGTGTTCCAGATCTGGGGTACTATCAGCGTAGAGTTTTCCTCCTGTTGCTCTGGTTATCTCCACTAGTCCAAATACATGTCTGTAGGTTAATTGGCTTTTGGGAAAATTGGCCCTGGTGTGCGTGCATGTTTGTGTTTGTCTCTGTCTGCCCTGGGATGGACAGGGGTCCCTTTTCAGGGGATTGGTTCCTCCTCCACTGTGACCCTGAATTAGATTAAGCAGTTAGACAATAGTTGGATATATCGAACGTGCTGTAGTCTTTATCTCTGTGTTCTTTCTGCTTATGTTGTCATAGACTTTTCTTGGAAAACAATCTTCTGAAAAACATGTTCACGTTAAATGAGGAGACCTGCTAACAAAAGTGTTAGTGGCAAAGTGGACTGTAACATGGTGCGATGGTTTTTTACTTCCTTTCTTGCTTGTAATCAGTACTAAAACACGTAGTGCCACATTTTCCATTTACAGTTGTTTCCCAATAGCTTGGTAACTTATAGACCTGTATATATATATCCCATTACAATACCGAATGGCAAACCAGATGATAGGAACATCTGGATATGTTGGTAAAATCAAACTGACGTGAAAGGAATTAGGGTGAAACATTCTTATGTTACTGCAACAATATTACAAAAAACCTGGATACTAAAGCTTATTAGCAATCACAACTGCACCCTTAAGGCATTCTCTTCCACACCATTATTAGCAATGTGTTGTGTTCTGCTACCCCATTTCCTTTCTACAGCGGTGACTCAGGATGCAAAGTGTTTCTGTTCTTTTTTTTCGTGTAGTCAGGTTGCCCACAAGACTGACTTGGACTTTTCTTCACCCAATGAAATTTGTAGGCCAGGGCCAGATATTAAGTCAAATACACTTTCTCCCATCAGAAGAGAGCGGTCTGTACTGACAGTGCTTCAGCACCTGTTTGGTGGGAATGCAGTGGGAATGCTTGGCATCTACAGAATGAGAGGGAAACGGCTAAATCCTATTATGTAAAAAGTATTCTTCTACCTCTGAAGTAGATGTCTACTTTACAAAAAACATTAAACTCTCAAACTATGCTGTAGGTGAAAATGATTACACGGTTGTAGGTTTTGACGTTTTGGCTAAATTCATGTAGCATTGAGGTAGCAACTGGGATTTTATTATGTGATTCTAGATGCATGTTAAGTATTACTACTTTAGATTATCTCCTGCATGCATTTGTCCCGTGTTCTGTGGGTTTCAGGTTCCCTGCTAATAACATCATAGTACGTTATGTGAAGGAAGCATCTGATATTGGGTGACACAGTGGCACAGTGGTCAGCGTTTCTGCCTCGTAGCGTCGGGGCCTTGAGTTCCATCCCTGGGGTGCTGTCTGTGTGGAGTTTGTATGTTCTCAACGTGGGTTTCCTCCAGGTGCTCCAGTTTCCTCCCACAGTCCAAAAACATACTTGGCTTCTGGGAAAATTGGCCCTGGTGTGAGTGTGTGCCCTGCGACAGACTGGTCTGCCCAGGGTGTACCCCGCCTTGTGCTTGTGTGCTTCACCTCCCCTGCGACCTTAAATTTGATAGAGCTGTTAGAAAATGGATGGATGGATCTGATAGCCAGTCTGTTAGTAATCAACTCTAAGATTTAATTATTTTAAAAATGGGCAGTGCACATTGCGACACGTTGTTGCAAAATAACATAAGTGGCTTGCATCTTATATTATTGTTGTATGTATTATGGTTGTATGTTGGTGTTGCTCACCATGCAGTCTGACTATATTTTATTAAAGTAAAAGCAAGTTTTGTGTGGGAGACTGATGACTAGCAGTAATTTACAACTAAGGCTGCCTAATTATATCAGAGTGCCTTATCAATGTTATACTTTATCTGACTATCGAATAGCTTAGACTTTGTTTTGTTTGCTGGCAACACAGACCTTCTCATGTACAGTCGAAGTCTATCTTTATGACTAGAAGTGAGCTCAGGCTTAAAGCTTGCGTGTAGTATTTCAGTATTCATCCGTTAGTCCTCTTTATGTGTGTTGAATTTAGGAGTTTTTCTAGGAAGTTTTTTGAGGGTTAATTTGTATGCTTTTTATTTGGTTTCTGGTTCAAGTTATCACCGGAGTTTTTAGGGAGTCTGCCACATAAAAAAACTTACCTTTTCCCATAGGTTGCTGTCCCTTAGCTTTCTGTTGGCATGCTTTCTGATTGGACCTTCATGCTGCTTCTAAGTTGATATCTTAAAACAGATATTGACAGGATGCTGTCAATGTCAGCTTTTGAATGGACTTTTCATGATTTGCTGAATGTTGAAAGGTATGGCCCATTCTTTCAGTGTTTCAAAACCTTCTGACACTTTTGTGAAATATTCTCTTGCAGATCTTGGTTCTATTTTGATTTATGTCCTGTGAACTCTGTATATGCTGGTGGAATAAGAGGGGCAGATTGTCCCCTTTTCCCCCCACACTGTCCTGTTCTCTTCCAGAGCAAGCACTGCACCTTAATACAGAGACGAAAAAACTTTATATTGTTAAAATCACCTATTTTTATATTTATAAGCTTTTCTCTGACAGAAGTCCACGTACTTCAAAGCAGTTTGTATTTTAGCTTATATAAATTGACAGTATGTTTGAACATTTAAACATCTTTTTAAATTCATTTTAATGAAACTCTTTGATGTCGGCCCACTTTTGAATATAGAATATAGGTGGAGCTTGGTTACATCTAAATGATGAAATTAAAGAGCGTATAATAAAAACAAAGAGGTATCATTGAGTTCGTAGTGAAGCTCAGGTACAACTGAGACCCCGCTTGGATCTGGTCTAAAATATTCTTCACCAGGTGGAAAAGAAGGTGTCCCAGAGAACTATCTGGGATTGATTAACTGTTCAGACCTGGCAGAATGATTTAGTAGTGGCTGGACCGTGGTACTTGGAAAGATTAAAAAGGAGAGGAAGCTAATTGATTGGAGAGTCTTATCCAGCCCCAGCCATTTCCTGAAAGCAGCCAGGATATCCTCGATACAATCTTGCAGGGCCTGCTGGGGTAGTTTATTCCAGACTCCCACAGCAAAGCAGGCTGTCAGTGAATATAGGTCATGGTGCAAATATTGTATGGAGAAAAAGCACAGCAGACTCAAATGCAGCTGTCCCAAAAGTTTGAAATAAAAAGAAGATTCACCTGAAATATTTATGCACTGCTGCCCGTTGTGATAATAGAATCCAAATACACTTCTGATTGAAATGATGCTTAACCTTCAAACTGTTTGTTTGGTATTGCTTTTTACAGGAACAACTGACATGCAGCAGAACTGGAATTCAGAGTTACTTGTTCAGTCTGTTTTACTGTATGCGTTAGACTTCTTGTGGGGCCTTTAAAACTGCTTTACTGTCCTGTTATGAACTTCAACAGCTTATGAAGAAGGATCATGGCATGCAAAATGCACACTTCATAAAGACAGACTGTTGGTGACAGTCGCTGTAGAGTACAGCTCTAAATCTGTTAAAATCTACAAGTGGCAATTCAGGATCCACAATTGGAATAGGCTTAACTGAAGAATTCTTCTTTATAGTGATAACAGAATTCTTTTCCTTTTTATTTGCAGGTCATATGAGAGATCCCAGCAACCAGATCCACGTAATCAAAAATCTGAAGATTAGCATATCGAACATTGTGACACAGCCTCCTCAGCCGATGGCTATCCAGAACATGCTAAGTGAAGTTGTGTCAGTGAGTCAGCCTGCAGAAGGATTAGTAGCTAATGTGATTACAGCAGGAGATTATGATCTTAATATAAGTGGTAAGTTGCAGGGACACTTAAACCTCAGTGAAATTATTTTGAAATGCATACTTTTGTCACATTCACTCTTTGGAAAAATTTTTAACGTTTTTTGCTAGACTAGTCACTTTAAATTTGACTACTACTAAATTTTACTAATTTGAAAGTTACTACCAGCTTCTACTCCAGAGCGAAAATGCCTTGGAAATCAAACGGTTCACCTTCATAACAAATTACCCGATCACTTTTGAATTTTTGGAATTCTTTTACTTCTGCTTTTTGTTTTCTAATAAGGGTACATATGGTGTAAGGGGGGCAAATATTGGACTTAACAGACTGCTTTAATGGTCAGTTATTGCAGAAATACATTTGAGATCATTTAAGAATATAGCACGAATAGTTTAATATTGTACATGAGACGAAAAGCTAACTGTGAGTAGTGCAAACGTTCTGACCGGATTTTGTTTCACTCATAAAGTGACAGAGAGGGAGGCACCCGATTATATATATATAATATACATTTTTTTTATTTGTGATTTTGATCTTTTTCAGATTTTTGGTTCTGTGTTCTTTTTTAATGTGGATGTGAGACTTTAATGTTGATGTTAGTTGGCTATGGGGGTTTAGTGTTCAGCTATGTGTAGTTTTACAATTCCAGCAGATGACAGTAACATTCCTGTTTGAGATACGTTCTCAGTATTTATAGTATTGGTCATTAGTTAATAACTCTTATGTTTACAAAAACTTAAGGTCCATATTTTTCATCTTAAAATACTGGAGACAACAGAAAAAAATGGTAAATAATATCATACTGTATTTTATTTCCATCAGATCGCTCTCTTAAAGCTAGTGTTCCTTGGTACAATAATTGGAAAGAAACACTGATGGAACTCAACACTTCCAAGTTCTATGCAGGTATTCTTACAAATTGGTGTGGGGCTAATATACTTTGTCTTGGTTTCATTTCCTGTACCCACTGCAAATGTCCTATAGCTTAACTTGCTGTCTAGTGAACTCTTGGTTTCTCCCTCCTAGATCCCCCTTTTGTGCAATTTCCTTCATTTTGGAGATGCTTTCTAGTCTATAGTGTGTAGAAAATGATGAATTGCAGAAAAGCTCAAATCACTGTGAAGTGGTTACAATAAGTACTGTTACCCTGGCTTACTGAAATTATTGGTCTCGATTGTCACCTGGGGCTGTCTGAAGTTTTAGGATTGCTCTTCTGTATTGCTCTAACCACTTTCAGTATATCTCAACATATTTTCATGACAATAAATATAATCTTGCAATTAAATAATAAAATAAAAACTAAATTGGTTCCATTTATAGTTGGCCTCTACAGTGTGATGACCTAAAACGGATTTTTCACATGAATTCTGTTCTTGATCCTTAGTAAAATATTAATGGGCATCTCTGCACAACCAGTGCATTAACTAGAGGCTTTTAGAAATTAAAAGGTTGTTTACTGCAGCAAAGGGATTCATTGAAAGTTTCATACCACATGTAATAGTTCACAAAAGAAACAATACTTGGGCCTAATGGATTTAATTGAATTTTTTAAATGAATAAAAAAAACCCAATAAAGAGAAAAGGTGAGCAAAGGTACAGGACAAAGAAGCATAGGTTTCCAGTATGAGCTGAAAACAATGCATTGTCAGCAGAAAGATGTTACAAAGTTAAAGGGTATGACGTCCTGGAACATCGTCATAATCCTGGCAGTATAAGCCTCTGGATAGGCTGCTGTGGGCCACTTCTTGTAACCACTTTTTTTTTAATAAACCTTCTTGATTCTGAGCTTTCACTAAAATGCAATAAATCATTTCAGTGTTCCTTGTTCTTCCAGTTCTTTGTCTCTGTATTGTAGCAGAAGCTCTAATTTACCACGCATAGCTGAAGTTTATCCATGTTCTGTGTTGGTAAAAAAAAATCGCACTGTTTTCTCTTGCAAGTATCAGTCATTTGCACAACAGATGATGAGAAATTCTCTGCAGAACAAATTCTCTGCTGCTGATTTTTGTACACATGATAATGCTCAAGTTTTAACCATCAACAGGGACATCTCAAGCTGCTGCTTTTTCCTCCAGTATTTTGGTACCTGTACCAGTGGAGAGGTAATAGTCTTCTGTCTAATTGAACTTTGAAGCAAATGTAACTTTATGGAGGTTGAACTCCATAAACGTTGGAGGGGAATCCCAGCAGCAGGGCTATGGTGTTATACAGTCATGGCTTTAAATGCAGTTTTTGTACCTTCCAGCTCCAACAGTGTCATTCACCTATTCATGAAGTGAGATATATAGGCTTTTTTTTTCTTTCCAGCAGAATATGGTAGTTAAGGTTACAGGTGGATTAGACATGGGATGTCGATGCTTTGAATTAAAATTGACTCTCCCACGCAGGAGTACTTTATCTTGAAATAATGTTACTTAGTAGCTGTAAGTTTATTAGTATAAAATGAAGTCATGTCCCTTATACAAAGTTGGTTTCTGTAGGTCTTTAAAATATGCTGAATGTAAAAGGATGTGCTATTCTTAAGTGCCTCAGGGGGTAAATAGTTCTGCTTGGAGTGTCTTCTAGCCCGGCAGTGGCTGGTGTGAACTCAGGACCACTGCCAGCCTCCTGGTGGGGTGGAGCAGTTTGTAGGGTAGTAGTCTGGGGTGCACTGGTCTTTCATACACCAGTGTGTCACCCTCTCTGCAGCCTGAGAAAATGAAAAGGTAGACAAAGCTCATTTCACCAGACACACGTTACTGTGTGTTACCTTCATCTTTCCTGGTGTGGCGATTCAGAGTGAAGGAAGAAATCCCACACAAAGGAGGAGTCTGAAAACATAAACCAACAGCTGATTCAACATAAACAACAACTGATTCACAGACAAGCTTTCTCACCAGTCCTTGGAGTTCAGGATATGAGCTGTAAGAACAATACAATAAAAACCTTGAAGAAGAATGTTCAAGTACGGTACTGTTTCTTCAGTTTGTGAAATGTTTGCACTGGAATATTGTACTGCTTACCATTTTAATCCTTTTAGAAACTGGTGAGCACGAATGTCCCTTTCCATTGTGTGTTTTTTTTTTATTTTTAGTTCAGATAAATGGAAATACACTCCTTTTGTATTTGAAAAATGTTGCATTCTCAAGGTGCAGACAGGTCCGTCTTTGTATTGAATTTTTGTTTTGAGTTTTAGCTCTTCTCATTTGCCTTTGGTATTACTATGTAAGGTATGTAGGTAGTAATACATAGTACATAGAAATACATAGAATTTTCTCCACTGCAGATCTTCAATGTTATCTCTGAATTCTGAATATCTATGTAGTTCTTGTGGACTTTTCTGATAGTTTGGTCTCCAGTGCTGTCTAGTATGTCTTCCTGCTCTTCGGGTTTATTTTTGTGCACAGAACTTTTAATTTGGCAGTTAAGCTGATTTTGTACCTACTTGTGTCTTTTCAGCAACTACCCCTTGGTTTGAGACGTACAGAGAGAACTTCTTTCAGTCCATGCCGGCCTCAGATCATGAGTTTCTTAATCATTATCTGGCATGTATCCTTTCCCATGCTTATTAAGTTACATTTATAATGAATTTCATGTCCTTGCTTAGAGAATTACTTGTTTTATTTTGGTGTCCTTTTAACAGATATGCTTTATAAAGGGCTGAAAAACTTTAGAACATGCTTAATTCTTACTTTTAAGAAGAATATCACGCATATTTTAGATGAGACTTATTCGGTGTTGTAAGGCATTCATATTTATTGATAGTGATTCCCAAACCACAAGCAAGTTTTTTAACCTTTTACATTCAATTTGAATGCTGCAAGAATGTTTATGGAGGTTGAACTCCTTGTGTTGTGCATGTGGTGAGGCAGTGTGAGTCTTTTATAACTAATTTAAAGGTTTATTAAGAACTTAATATTTATTTCACTTTTCTGTTTGAGACAGATTTTTAAATTTGCTTTCGGCTCTAATGGGTTTAGCAATTGGTATCAGCCTTGTATCAGTGTCTGAGCATTAGAACTGCAAAATGTCACCAACTGGATGGCTCCAAAGGGGAAAAAAAACTGCTCATTGTTGCAACGTTGATTACACATTGCCATTTCCGGCTGCTACTGTTCATCTGTAGCGGATCTGCTTTTGAACAGTTTAGAACAAAATAAATGTCAGCAAGTTGCTTAAAGTTCTGTGTGTTAAAGTTCTTGCAAAGAGTAACCTTGAAGTGGTGTATTTGGGGAACTCACAGTGGAGCACAGAAACAAATGAACTGTCTATGGAAACAGATCAATTCATGTAATCACTTTTTCCATTATTATTATAATATGAATTATGATTAGAGAATGATAGTTCATTGGAGATGAAGACAGTTTAAATTTGGTTGATGAATCTTGTACACTGAAGAATAAAGTCTGTTCGATAATTTCCTTAATGTGTGACTCTTAAAAGGTATGCTTGTAGTTTCTTCTCGTGAGCCAGAGCCAGTGGAGCAGTTCCTGAAGCTGTCTCAGGAGCAACACCGCATTCAACACAGCAGCGAGTTCTCCTATCCCAAGTGGTTCATTCCCAACACGCTCAAGTATTTCGTGCTACTCCATGACATCAGTGAAGGAGATGAGCAAAGGTAATGTGCTTTTAAGGTCTGTCATACAATCTTCTGGAATCAGAACACAATGATTTGATGTGCTCGATACACCAGTGAAGGGGTCTGGTTGGGAACATTAATTTCTCTACAGTTTAAGCAACTATAGTTCTAGTATTCTGAGTACGTACTGGAAACAGGCCTTGGACATCCATGATTTCTCATTTAAAATCGTTTTAGATTTTTTTAGCACTATTGATATACTATGATACGTTTGTTTTACCTCTCAAGGTTATTTAGCAACACATTTTTTTTCTCTTTTGGTGTATTTCCACAGTTCTTGTGTTGATATGCCAGATTAATTAGAGGGGACTCTTTTTCCAACATAAGCTCCAAGACCTGTGGTTAGACATGCTGCAATTGGCATTAAACCATCTGTCAGCCATTCTTTCATAATATATATCTATTATACATTGAGATGCATTGAGAGCTTTGATAATTTATTATCCTCTAAACTAAACTTTTTTTTGGCATTTTCTTCTTCTCTAGGGCTGATTCTGTTTATGAGGAAATGAAACAAAGGTATGGAACTCAGGGTTGCTACTTGCTCAAAATTAACTCACGGGCTACGGCAGTTGGCTCAGACGAACAGATTCCTGACCCTTGGAGCCAGTATTTACAGAAAAGCAACTTCCAGAATCAGGTATTGTTTAATTTGGATAAAAGGTCTTCTGATCACAGCAATGTCATGAATGAGCTTCTTTAGAAATAAGCCCAAAATATATGTGAGGTGCTTTCACTGGCACACTGCTGAGACTTTTAACAGTAAGACTAGAGTTAGATTTGAAAGCTGAAGGGTAAAGCATATTGCACACTATGAAAGTAATGCAACTAATGGAAAAATTAGTATGTTGAAAAGTACTGCAGTGGTTTGCTTTAGTGAGAAAAGGCTGTGTAGAAAAAACTAAAAAGGTGAGGTGATCAAATTTCATCATGTTAGACTCACAGTTTCCATTCTGAAACGGTAAAAAAGAAACTATCTGAAGCTTAATACAGGGTATACTGTATTCCCTTTGATTGAGTAGTTTGCAACATCATCTTATAACTGGCTTTGTAACTGATACCTTCCATTCTTCAGATTATGGAATATAGAGAGAAGCTTAGTCTATTTTTGAGCGTAGTGCCCAGCACTGGTATTTTGCTCTTTAGTAAGAGACACCTATACATGCGTGGGATTGGATAGTGTAGGCTGCAGTTGTAAAACAGTACCTGTTGACAGTGCTGCAGTACTGTACCTTAGTACCTTAGTGCAAAGTCTTAGTTTACGATTACAAACGTCCATGTGGTGCCGTGTGTTCAGAACTAGACCCACGAGAAGAACACTAGCACGCAAGCCACAGCATTGAGGGACGACAGAGCTGTAATGGAGTGACAGCTGCAAAGTGCCACAGTTTTCTAAATTACCATATAGAACAGACAGGAGCAAACTAGATCCAGTATTTCCGAAGCTTGCAAAATATTGTTTACTGCCGTTCTAACGTTATTTGCTACAGTCTGTTCTTTACAATTTAGAGATGATATTATCTTTAGAAATATCTTTTTTTTTCCCCCACAAGATGGCAGTCCATGACAGTCAGTTAATGGCAATAGCTGGTTTCCATGTGATATTCCTCCTTTCTTTGTGGTACAGCATGAAACTCACAAGGCGTTTTCTGCTTTCTGATAGTACTTGTGAGAAAAACTTATTAGTTTTAACATTTGCCCTGTTTCATCCTCGCTCTTCCTTGACAATGGATTGTTACTCTAATTTCCTTCCAAAACAAAAGCCACCAAAGCTTGCTCTTAATTTCTGTCATTTATTTACTATTATTTAAAACTTCATACACATTACATTTATTATCCCCAGCTTGTTGATTTTATTAAATAAAACATTTGGTCTGTTTTGTAGTAAAATGTATGCAGTTTCTACCTAGGAGACTGCAGAACTTGGGATCTCCAGTCCTCTTTGAAACATTGAATGTTGTAAAACTTTTTTCAGGAGTTACATGAAGAACATTCGTCAGTAGTCATAAACTATAAGAATGTGGAAAACAACATAAATGCACCAGAAGTTGATGGTCCTGATCATTCAGGCAAAGGTAAAATAAGCATTGTATTCTTCTAGACCAGTTTTCGTCTTAGGCATGTTAACGTTTCACGTTAGGCACATCCTCTTTATATTCACAAATATATTTAAGTTGTCTCGATTACAATATTCATGTTCTTCACTTAAACCTGTCTACAGAGAGAGCACGGACCAAACCAACTCGCAAACCAGAGAACAGAAGCATGAGTTCATAGATGCATTTACTTTTGTCATCTTTCACGTCATTTAATGGCTAATATATCAGAGTGGTTCTGTGGGGAAACTCTTTATGTAGTACATCAATTTCTGTTCTAATGGGAGATTAATTAAGTTGTTCAGGTGAATAAAAAGGGAGAGCGAGAGTTCAGGAGTGCTTATTGATCTAAATTGTTCAGATTGTTAACAGTATTATTATATATCTAATGTAGTGTCCTTTTTTTTTTTTCTTCAGTAGATGGGATCCCCAACAATTTTAAAGCCCACCCTCTGCAGTTAGACCACCCCAGTGATCCCGGTGGCCAGTTTGATGGCCTTGATGTCTTAAAGTCCACCACACCAGTCTCCGATGCTAAGAAACAAACCAGTGTTACGACTCGCGGTGCTTGTCTGACACTTACCGACCACGACCGAATCAGGCAGTTCATCCAGGAGTTCACCTTCAGAGGGCTTCTGCCGCACATAGAAAAAACCATTCGGCAGCTCAATGACCAGGTAAGTGTGGCTCCTCGTCACCTTAGCAGATGATCACAAAAGGAGAATTAGAAATGAAGATTTTGGAAAGGAAGTTCAAAATGACTTGGATAACTTCTGGATCAGACAGACACCTGGCAGGTGACATTTGTTCAGACATGTGTAAAGTGTTGCAAGAAAGTAGGAAAAGCATGAACTATAAATATAAAATGGGAAACTTGGGAAAATAAAAGTGAGTTTGAAGAGACTGCTTATGTAAAAGAATTAGTTTTTCGACACCGCTTTTGCATTTTTTGACAATGTGGGGGAAGCAATAAAATGATAAACAGAATATAAGGATAGAATTTAA
Organism: Atractosteus spatula; assembly: GCF_055471065.1. Taxonomy (NCBI): domain Eukaryota; kingdom Metazoa; phylum Chordata; class Actinopteri; order Semionotiformes; family Lepisosteidae; genus Atractosteus; species Atractosteus spatula. The sequence goes on along the minus strand of NC_142711.1, from coordinate 17,758,511 downwards.
ATCAAGTGATGTTTTATTAGCCAGCTACATTCCCAGGCTCAAAATGATCTCCTATAGGCATCCGCATTACAAGCTAACAGAACTGAACCTTTTTAGTCTGGAACAGGGAAGAGGGTCCCTGCTGAAGTGAGGGTCCAGAGCGGAACTGAGTGCACATAACCGACTAGCAAATCGGTCTTAGCAAGCAAGTCTTTAGGAGGTGGGATGTCACCCATTCACTTGTAGTGTGTCTTATCTTTTTACTTTAGTTTGCTGATAACATGCCTCTAGTGCAGCATCTGCCTAAAGATGGTATCTTCTTACATTTTCTATACTGACACTAGGAAATAGCTTTGCGAAAGGGAAGATTACTAGCCCCAGAGGAGGCCCTATGTCTTAAATGAGCATATAATTTTCTGGCTGAACTGCTAACTCTTACGTTTTATTTGTTTTCCCGTCAGCTGTTGTCCCGGAAGGGTCTGAGCCGATCTTTATTTTCTGCAACAAAGAAGTGGTTTAGTGGGAGCAAAGTACCAGAAAAAAGCATCAATGAGCTGAAAAACACAGCAGGCCTGTTGTAAGTAATGTTTGGAGCGCTCCTTTTAATTTAAATATTTTGCTTTGCAGTTTTTGCTGATATCTACCTTCTTTCAGCCTTAAGTAATGTCGAAGAAAAGTCTTCGCTCAGGTTAGGTGTGGTCAAGCCGAGTCCTTTATTCATGCGCATGAGGAGGATAGATCATGCAGATCTGAGAGCAATCTCTCATACAGATCTACAAAAATCGAACTCCCCGAGATGACAAATGCAATGGGTTTTATACAGTAGACACACACAGGAAAGCTCACTCTAAGTTTCCATATTAGGAGATGTTTTTTTCTCTACAAACATTTCTTTGTAACTGACCATGTTCTTCTTAAGAAGCAGTTCTACCTTGCATACAGACAAAAGGACGTATAAAAATAAAAGGTGTGAAAATGAGCTAGACATTCTGCGGTTTGTAATATCAATGTCAAAAGGTCAAATAATATGCTTGAATTATCCTTTTATACTGTTGCTAAGCAAAAGCATATGAGCTAATAAAAATAGTCACTATTTTATATACTTAATAAAAAAGGCAAATGCTAAAATTCTTCCTCAGTAATCGATCTGAGCTTTCAAGTTTTGATTGAAAGTATGGATTCAAAAAAAAGTGGGTACATTTGCAATTCACTGAAATGGGACATCATTTGAACGGGGTGAATACTTTTGTAAAACACTGTATGCCAATCAATATAGAGAGGAAACATTTTTTTAAAACACTCCATCTTAAGGGCATTGTAACAGAAGAGAACATACCACCGTGCATTTTGCAGTGGGATTCTCATCTGGATATTTTGTTTTTGACGGCAGCTGCTCTTTTCTATAAAAATGTATTTCCTTTATTTATCTTTACATTTGTTTCTTCAGATGTTTTTTTTCATAGCACATCTCATGCTATGCATTATTCGTTTTGTGTAAATATGCTAAACATATTGTAAATTAATGACTGCCGTATCACTCTTGGAAAGTTTTGTGGAATAATGTCCATTTGTCATTCCTTGTACCTACGTGCCCTGAACATCTTATTGGAAAAAAAGCCTTATCACTTAATCTCTCTTATTTAATAACAAAGAAAATAACACCTCAGATGAATTACCAAAATAAAAAAATAAAGATTGATACCAGATCCTGTGTGCCTTATACAGTGTAAACAACATTCTGTGTACTTAGTGTATTATGTATTACTCTATATAACAACCGTGTTTGAACAGAGTATGTTGGTATCAAATTATTTTGTTAGACATTGCATAAACAAATTTAAACAGTTTTAAAAAGCTATTATAACCAATCTGCAAAATGATACCTTAATAGTGTTCATTGTCAAAATCTTCATAAGTAAAGCATACTAATACTTAATACTGCTTAGTGTTTTATTTTTCACATTTTTATAATTTACAAGCTCTTTCTTCCTTGTCAGTAGTAGAAAAAGCAAAGTACGACTGATCATTCTTCAAATTATTTGCCGTCTTTCTTTGGAATTCAGAATGCATGTTATATAAAGAAGCAGAATTAATTTGGTGCAATTAAGATTAAATGATGCTTGTAGTATTGTTTCTTTCTTGTTGCTTATTGCTGTATTTTGCAGCTAAAATATGTATTTCCACCTTAAATTTAGGAAAATAAGAATGCACAGAAAAAATCTGAAGTAATCTTATTGCTTCCTGACACAATGATATTGGGTCACTATACTGAAAAATGTGGGGTCAAAGTAAATCCTGTCAGTGAACTGTATATTTAGTTTACCTAATTGTTCACAGAACACATCTTAAGTACAATCATGTGTACGTGGTTTCCACCTTTAAGGGATTAAGCATAGATTAGAAGACAGAACCTTTTAATCTTTGTATTGTAAGTCTCCTTTCATTTAAACTGCAACCTCTGCCCTCTTTAAAATAGGTCCCTTCATGAGTTTCAGAGGAACAGAATTATTTTATTAAATTAAGCAATCATGGAAGACTGCCACAAATCCTAATTCATTTTAAATATCTTGTGCTACGCATTAGTCTGATCTAATTTACTGTCTACAATGTGCTGAAAATATAGTGAGTACATTTTGTAATCCTGGTATTTATTGTAGCTTTAAACAAGCACAAAGGCCAGTGGTATAAAATATTTAAAAACAGACACTTTTAAATAGAATCTCAGTCATGAAACTAAAAATTGTTTGACGTTGTTATATATTATTTTGAAATGAACATTTTTAGCGTTATTTTTTCACATTTATTTGAGCCATACTGTATGTTTTCATCGTCACATCATTTTCAATCAGCACTTATCCAGTTCAGGGTCATGGGAGCCCGGAGCCTATCCTGGGAATCATGGGGCTCAAGGCAGGTCACACCCTGGACAAGACATCAGTCCATCACAGGACACACACACACAGACACAAACAAAGACATGCACACACACGGGTGTGCAGCAGAGATAGTTTTCCCAGAAGCAAATTAACCTACCAGCATGTCTTTGGACTGTGGGAGGAAACTGGAACTCCCAGAGGGGATCCATGTGAACATGGTGAGAACATATAGACTCCCCACAGATAGCACCCCAGGTCCAGACCTGAACGCACCTTGAGGCTGCAGTACTAACAGCTGTGCCACCGTGCAGCGCACCATGTTTATTAGGTAATGCAAATTATCTTTGTAATTAAGCTGAAGGAGTCTGACATTGTGTCCCATTATAATAATAATTGCTTACACTTATATAGCGCTTTTCTGGACACTCCACCCAAAGCGCTTTACAGGTAATGGGGATCCCCTCCACCACCACCAATGTGCAGCATCCACCTGGATGATGCAACAGCAGCCATTGTGTGCCAAAACGCTCACCACACACCAGCTCTCAGTGGGGAGGAGAGCAGAGTAATGAAGCCAGTTCATAGATTCGTGTATCAATCCTTGTTTTTGAAGGTACACCCATTCCACAGCTTAGGTTTAGGTTCTGTTCTGCAAGTTTTTACTTAACCTTTCTTAGCCAATGCCTGAATACATATAGATAATTTCTATTCATGATATTTCTAAATAAAAGCATTTTGCTTAATTAAAATTTTGATGATTAAAAATGATTAGCATACTTAAATACAAAAACACCAAAACACAGTAAATAATAAATTAAACATTGGACTACTATACATTTCCTTTCCCTACTCTGTAGTGTTCAGTGATAAAATGCAAAATTGATTCTCTGACTGAATGGAAATCCGCCCCTGCTTTGCTCTTACTCTGCCCTGCTGGCTCTTCATCCAGCATGAACTTTCAGTGGCTCAGATTTTGTTATGGAATCTGTGGGGTGTTTTTAAGTGAGGTTGAGTGATGTGTAACCCGGGGAGTGGTTGTATTCATTTGTTGAAAGTGTTTGGTCATTACAGTTTAGCAGAGATGCCCAGTTTTTTGCATTCACAGACCTTAAACTACAGACAGTTCCATGCAGATCTGTCTCTCGTTGTAGGTACCCTCCAGAAGCTCCTGAACTGCAAATAAGGAAGATGGCGGACCTGTGCTTCTTAGTCCAGCATTATGATTTAGCATACAGCTGCTACCACACTGCCAAGAAAGACTTCCTGAATGATCAAGCCATGCTTTATGCTGCTGGAGCCCTGGTTAGTATGGTTGCTTCCGGACAGCACACATAGATAACAATTCATTCATTTTTTCCAGTACATTTATAAGTTGTACATTTCAGTATTGTTTGGAGCTCAGTATCTTTGCCAGGTCTGCTTAAAGGTTTTTGACTGCATGGATTTGCATCCCTGTGATATTTTTGAAGTACACTTTTTTAATTAACATGAGTCATCTTTAATTAATTAAAAGTGATCTTGTAAAACAAATATGTCATGAAACTCTGCTGTATTTGATTTACAGTAGATATGACTGCGTGTTTAAGGATGCAACATGGAATATTGACTTTCTAATGTGGAAGAAATACAATGACCGGAAGTTACCTGTCCCTTAATTGTAACATGGAGTGTAGTTGGAACAAGTAGTCAGAAACACTCTGAAAAAGTCATGCTTGTTCCCTGAATTTTCTCTTAAATTACAAAAGGTCTGTAAACTAACAAACATTTGGATTTGTCAGATACAGAAGGAATTAAATAGAATATATTTGTATTTGGTACCCATATTAACAATGTAGTTTGACTGTCTGATTCACCATATTTATTAAAATCTTGGTACATTCTTTGCAAAGAGATGAGTTACTTGACTTAAATCATGATCTGCTCTTGATAATTTAAATGCCTAACTTTTTTTACAGGAAATGGCAGCCATTTCTGCTTTTCTACAGCCTGGGGCTCCTAGACCCTACCCAGCTCACTATATGGATACAGCTATTCAGACATACAGGGACGTGTGCAAGTATGTTGTATAAGCAATATTATACATATAATATATAATAATAATATATATATAATAATATAAGACAGCCGCAGAATGATTGTCAAATTACATCTATGCATAGCTAGGTGGGATACAGCTGTCAGGCACTCATGCCAGACTATTCAAGAAGAAGGTAGAAACAGGAACTTAATAGATTGCAAAAACAGCAGCTTGTTAGGTATGTTGACATGCAAGAAATCCAGTGTGCTCAGGCAACGCAACACCCTTTGTATACAGCTAACAAGGCGTGTTTGTCTGCAGGATGTTCATGATAGTGCGGATATCCCATTAACTGAGGAGCTGTTCCCTTGGCCATAAAAGAACCTGGCTATGACACCACCATAGCAGGTTTAGGTTTCTCTAGTTGTCTTGATACAAGTTTGTTGTTGGGACATTTGGCAACATTAACATTTTTTTGCGTGTCTCTCTTCTGCTATGCAATTGTGTTTTTCTGAACAGTTTAATTTCCTCTCTTTTGCGCAGAAATATGGTGCTAGCGGAGAGATGTGCTTTGCTCAGTGCAGAGGTTCTGAAAAGCCAGGCCAAGTACTCAGAAGCTGCAACACTCTTAATCAGAATGACCAGTGAGGTGAGAGGTGTTAGACGTGCACGTCTCCATTTTGGAATTTAGAATGAATATTGAATGCTTAGATTGTATGTAGGATCCTGTCTTTATGGCTTTTGTTTCAAACTATCAAACTATTGGGTTTTTCAAAGTAAACATTTTGGTTTTTACAATATAAAATACATTTTTATTAAGCACTGTATCATTATATGCTTGTTTTGTGCTCCAATATGATTTGTGCAGCTTGTGGTCAATCACGGTTAATTATCATCTCTTTGAGGCGTCTTCCAGCACCCAAACTACACAACACACACTGCCGTCTCTGTGAGTGCGACGTCACTGGGAGGAGACGTCACTGGAGCAGTCTTGTTTCAGTCTTGAGTTCAGAGTGGTATCGGTAGCTCAGTTTTTCAAATATAAAACAAAACTTGTTGAAACGTGGAGTGAAAGTCAGTGCCCTTCCACACGGAAACACAAGTACATTGTTTGTGCTTTATTTCTATTATATGGTGCAAAAGAGAATTTCATGATAACATTCAGACTCGCTAATGGGAGGCATACGTAACCATAGAATGGAAACGTAATTTCTGTCTGGAGACTTTTACTTCTCTCTGGCGGTTTTACTCATCCCCTTCCGTGTTGTGTTTTAGGACTCGGACCTGCGGAGTGCCCTCTTGCTGGAGCAGGCAGCACATTGCTTCATTAATATGAGGAGCCCGATGGTGCGGAAGTTTGCTTTTCACATGATCCTGGCAGGGCACAGGTTTAGTAAAGCTGTCCAGGTAGGTTTTTTTCCTTGTACTTCAGATACAATTCTGACACCTGTCTTCACATTCATTTAAATACAACTTCGTAGTTTAGTATAATTTTCTGAACAATGAATGTAATGAGATGTTTATCTTAAAAATGTAAGGGCAGGGTATTGTGTACTGATCAGTTTTCTGTACTCCAGAAACAATAGGATGGGCTGCAAACAAGGAAGGCATTGGTACCTTCTGTATCTTGCTGGGCTTAAATACCCTGTGGCTTTGTTTTTACAGCTCAAATCCCACCATGATTTTCAGTCCAGTAGTCAATGATTAACACTCATGTTTTCAGCAAGTTTTTGATTCTTATTTTTGAGCATCAGCATTCCTTTATGTTAAAGGTTGACTGATGCTGTATAGGACAGCTTATTTGTTTTGCAGTACTGCCATTTACCTAACTATGTCGGCTCAATATGGATGTGATGAAATTCTGTTAATTTTCTTCTTACAATATACAGACAGTCCTTCTGAATGACTGGAAACGGTCACGTTTGGTTGGATATATTGTAGGTGTCACTAATTTATAGAAAGACAAAATTCATGTGCTTTGCAAAAATTGATTGCAAATTAAATCAATTTTATACCATCAAAGGAGTGTTCCATTAGGTGGCATGAAATTTTAATTTTAAACAACACTGAGGTGGAATATATAATTAACCTGGCATTTTACTTACAGATTGAAACTGTCATGTTAACCAATTTGCAGCTCATGTTATTGTGAAAATCTTTTATGTTACGAATGTTTAATTTAATGTCTTAGACTTTTGAAATAGTGATTTAGTTTACGTAAACGCAAAACTATGTGCAGTACACAAGTATTGCACATTTTATTCTTCTTTGCAGTTTTTTTTGTAAGTAAGGAGGCACATGATCATTTATGTTTATGATTGCTAGCACTTATGCAAATAGCAGCTTTCTGTAATGTAATTTTTCTTTCTTAGTACTGTATACTTGCTGTTCCCTGTTGTGACCTATTCTTGTGTAGTGCTCAGTGGTAGTAATCGGTATGAAAACATAATGTGAAGTAAAAATTATAGGACATTATATACATTATAGGACACTGAAAGTGATAGTGTTTTAAAGCAAATGCCATTATTGATATCTTACAAAAATTGAAATGGAATTGGACTGCAACATAAAACAAATATAAATTTGAAATAGCAACCACAATTAGAGCATCCCTGTAAAATTCATTTCCACATTCCATTGAAGGGAAAAACTTTCACTTTGATCTCTATTTTTCCCCTAGAAATAAAAAATAAATGAGGACACGAGGTAACAAATGGAAAATAAAATGGAATTTGTTTAGGAACAGGAAGCTCTTTACAAAGAGTTGTGGATTTTTGGGAAGCCTGTTTCAGATCAGTGAAAGCTGCTTCTGAATTGACTGGGCAAAGTGTAGATTCACCTAGCTACCAAATTCTCTTTTATGCTTAAGGTACAGTATATCACTGATGTAGGGGAAAGTTGGAGTAATCTAGTTTCGAGATCTAGATGAGGAGAATCCTGCCAGGGAAGATATTTGAGATGAAGGACTTGAGACTGAGGCGATGGGAAGTATATCTAGGTGGAGGTATCTGGAGAGAGAAATCAGAAAATCAGTAGGTTATGAAAGGGAATTGAAGGAGATCTGAGAGGAGTGTGTAGTAAGTTTCGTACTCTGAAGCTGTGTGCTACACATTTTAAATGAGAAGAAAGTAGTGAGCAGTAGGTGGAAACCCTTAAAGGCTCTTGGTTTTGTTTCACATTGTGACAGAAAATAAACTCCTATTGTTTGCATGAAAAATAGTTTCCCCTTTTCTTCTCCATGCATACATTGTCTTGTGGTATGTTAGCTTAAAGCTTCAATAAAATGGAGAACAAACTGGGCTCTAGAACAAAAGGTTTTTAAAGCAGCCTTAGAAAGTCAATCACCAAGTGACACTTCCTTCTGGACATAAACTTTATCATTATTTCTAGAAGGGCCTGTCCTTGAGAAGAGACATTAAAATGAGGTCCTTATCGCTGGATCATTAAAGATCTCATGGCACTCAGTAGAGTTAATTCCAATATCCTGGCTCAGTTACACACTGGGCTTGCAGTGTCTGGCCTACCTAAAGGTCTTCTCTACTGGTAAATTATTTTTTTTCTTCCCAGCACATGTATAGTACTCTGATATCCTTTAGTTTGAAAAGTGTCATTTGAATTCAGTTTGTTAATATTAATTAATCTGTCTTTATCTTTATGAACACAGTTCACCTTCAGTACTGTTAGATGTTAGTTTGCCAGAGCTTTAGATTTTTAGTGCAATCTAATACATTTTCTTTGTGTGTATATGTATATTTATTTTAGCTTCTCACTAAGCCTTCCAATAATTTCAACTTCACTGGAAAAAAAAATACTGTAATCAACTTTCAAACTCTCACACAGATAGGCTTTTAAAGCATATCCATCCTGAAGTCATAACTCTTTCTGGATTAAAATGCATCTGATTTTTTAGTTTAAAAGTGTATCCCATAAGTAAGAGATTTTTTATTATTAGTTTTATAATTCCTATGGGGAACTTTGTGGCATTTTCAGTAAGTGTTAATTTTTCTATTACTTTTGAATACCTCCAAATTCAAAAGGCTTGTAAGTACTATCGAGAAACATGCTAACAATTTTGACTGATTATGTAAATTATAGCCTTTTGATGTTTAAACAGCTGAATGTGGAAATGGTTTATGGAAAGTAGTCTTAATAAAATATGGTTTCCATTCTCCTGTATTTGCAGAAGAGGCATGCCCTAAGGTGTTACTGTCAAGCAATGCAGGTGTACAAGGGAAAAGGCTGGTCCCTTGCTGAAGACCATATTAATTTCACCATTGGACGACAGTCCTACACATTGAGGCAATTGGAAAATGCTGTTTCAGCCTTCAGGCATATATTGATCAATGAGAGCAAGCAAACCGCATCTCAGCAGGGAGCATTCCTGAGGGAATATCTTTATGTTTACAAGGTGGGTAAACTGAAGACGACTGCCTGGGAATATGGCTTAAAATTGATAAGGCCTCTCTTGATTGTGTTCATTAAGCATTAATGTGGTTATGCTCTTATTTTTGCAGGTTAAGGAACTGTTGATATCTTTTTGCTATAAAAGAAATGCATATAATATGTCACTAGTTGTTTTGCAAAATGCAAAACTGAAATTTGAACGTTTACATTTTTGTAACGTTCTGTATGAATTGATTATATTTTGATACCTACATTTATATCTGATTGTTTGAGGCAAAGTGGTTCCTAAATCAAACACCCATCTTGCAGTTATGCAGATTCTCTTAAACTAGCTTGTTAATTATTTTTTTCTACTGTGGAAAAATACCTTTTGTGAAAACTGTAAGATGAAAAAAACATTATTTTTGTAATGGGAGCATTCAGATTTTCAAACTGTCATTTTGCATCCTTGTTTGCACACTTGAAAGGTAAAGTCAATTTACTGCAACCTTGTTACGACGTTAAATAGACTCTACAATTTACAAAGTAATATTACTTTGTAATATTACATATGCCACGTTTGCTTCTCTAGAGAAAATATTTTTTTCATTTTTCTTCTATCTAATGTATTGTTTTAGATAATTGGCATCCTAAAAGCCAATTATCTAAGATAATTAGATTATCGAAGCAAAGCAACATGAAGCAAATCACAACTGCCCTATTATTGTCACAAGCGGATGGTTAATGGAGGTGTACTTAAGCAGTGTTAGTTTTTTTATTACAGTGAAAGTATAAAAATGTCATTGCAGGTTTTCGATTTTTGGTATTGTGTAAGACCTTTTGTGTATTTTAATAGTCATTATAGAGTGTTTCCTGCCAGACAGATTTTTAATTGAGCTTTTCTGGGACTCTAATTCGTTTTGTGTAATATATATATATTTCAGTTAAGAAAAATTAAATGAAAAGAAGTAAAGAAACAGCAGTCATTCATTCTCTGTAGTTTACTGTTTATTAGTGTCTTAGGTTTGCCATTAAGAACAATTCTGAAAATATACAAAGATTAGCAGTGTAAAAGTGTACAGGAGAGCCTACACTTTTAAACAATGCATGAAAGGGGAAATGAAGTAGAAGACAGAGAATTTTAATATTTCATCTTATGGTTTTGTAATTATATTGAAAAGATGCAGATCAGATTTTCTTTGAATTAAAAAAAAATCAAATTCACAATAAACCACACATTTTATTGGCTGTATAGTGCATCTTTCCTTCTTATAACGTTATGTGCAAGAACGGTCAAATTGTATTTTTTTTTCATTTTGAGAACAAAAACATAACATTCCGTAAGTTAATTAAAGCAGCTGCGCAGCAGTAAAACTGTGCGTGTCTAGGCTGTCGCTGGTTGCACTGACTGGTTCATGTTTCTGGGGTGCAGAGTGTGAGCCAGCTGTCCCCAGAGGGCGCACTGCCACAGCTGCCCTTGCCTTGCATTCAGAGCTCAGCCACGAGGGTCTTCTTCGGGCACGACCGGAGACTGGCAGAGGGTGAGTCGCTCTCATTCAACACGCCTGAAAAACAACTGGAACTGGAGGTTGAGACGTCTTTGGATGCTTTATATTTTAATCTCTTCCACATTAAGTTATTTGTTCTGGGTAAAATATTTGAGTCACACTTTAGATGGTTGCATACTTGAAAGTTGAATGCATATTATTTGTCTCTTTGCTTTAAATTGAGCATCTTAATAAAGCGTCCATTCATCTATTCAGTAGTATATACCAATATACTTTATATATAGCCTATTCCATAGTGATAGGTTTAAGTTTAGAGTCTTTGTGAGCACTTCTGTGTTCAGCACCACTCAGAAAACTGCTCTGTCTTGTCCGGCAGCTTTTTTTATGTGAAATATATATTTTTCCATCTGCACAACTTTAGTTCTAGTCAGGTGGAACTAAGTAGGCTCTGTAAACTATTACCTCTGGTATACCATCGTTCATTTTCCAAAAAATAATGTTAAATAACTATGCACGGTAACAGTCAACCTTGATAACTGCTGTCAAAATTTAAGTTACAACAAAAATAGATATAAGAGGTAAATAAGAGCCATTTGACACATCCAGTTCATCTGGGTTTTAGTAGTTTGTTTCAGTGTTTAATCAGTTTTTATGTAATTTAATTCTATAGTCTTCTTCACAATGGAAAAAGTGTTGTTTCTTAGTTTTAACCATAGTCCCTAGTTACTTACGTGTAGAACTATATATTTGAGTGCATTGGCTTAAACATTTTTTCAGTATTTTCTACATTTCCACTGGTGTTCCTTTGTCAATGAAAAATTAAACTGTCCTCTCTGAGGACCTGGCTAGTTAGTCCTGCTAGTTAGAACGAGCAGAGTTTGTGCACATGAAAATTGACTGCAGGTTCAAGCAAGTCACACTCCTTAGACAGGAAGAAGACCGGTTCATTCCCAATGTAGTGCTAGTCCTGAATACTGAGATTCAGCTGTCCACAGTTCCGACTGTAGTTCATTGGTTGATCAGGCGAGCGTTCGCGGTTGGGCACCGGTGGTTCACAAGACTTGCTGCTGGGCTAACCTCGGGAGGATCCTTTGGTTACAAAATAAAGTCCTGGCACTCACGTGATTGTCCGAGCTGCGTCTGAGAATGTCCTGGAGGGGCACCTTCTGGGCCCTGTGCTGCCTCTTTTATCTGGAGGAACTACGGTCGTTCATTGGTGGAAAGTTTTGCGCGCATTTGAGACACACGTGGGGTTCCCTGCCCTACCAGTTCCTGATTGGTTGATCAAGGTGGAGGATGAGTAACAACGCTCTCTGACCTTAGGGTTGTAAACATCTTGGGATGAGACTCTCCCTTGGAATCTCCCAGACAGAAAGGCGCCAGAGATGACCATTCATTAGGGTGGCTGGAGAATCTCAGCCCTGGGGGTTGTTCCTTATCAGAAAACTTATCAGACAGAAAAACACCTTCGATCTGAACCACATGGAATGGCCTCTCTGTGTCCAGTACCACTGAGATAAGGGAGAGAGACTGGCAGGGGGACAGCAAACTTAATTCCTGTATTATTAATAAGAATTGCCACTACAAGTGCGTCAAAGAAGTAGTCAGGAATGAATCTGCCTTTTTCATTGGCCACAAGCTCATCTCTTTCCATCATCGATTAATACCTGTGGTTTACATTCTGCTGTTACATCGAAGCAATTGCATTGATTGCCTTTGAAGCTTTAACACGCTCAAATAAACTGCTGCCGCACATGAAAAACTGCATGAATCTGACCTTGAAGAGGCTATTATGAAGAGATCTGCTGGTCCGTCACAGGGCCCACAGGCTCAAACGCGCACACACTCAACACCAGGGCCAGAAGCCAGTTAACCTACCAGCATGTCTTTGGACTCTGGGAGGAAACCCATGTGAACACGAGGAGTACATACAAACTCCACACAAGAAGCGCCCCACGCATTGAATCCAGATCCCAGCACTGCAAGGCAGCAATGTTAACCACGCCGGTGCCACCATGTCGCAAACCTTTCTTTAGAGAAATAAAATGCATCTGAAACAGATTTAAAATTTCTCCTTTCTAAAGGTAAGGAGAAAAGAAAAGTATTTTGCTTTTGCAAAAGCAACTGGAATGCATCATATGTAGAATTCAATGTAGAATTCAAAGCTGTGCTTAATTAATAGGCATTGCATTATTTTACTTAAATTACAAAGCCTGTTTTCCTTTTTGTTGCCAGAATGGTGGAAATGATGACGCACTGTACAAAAATTCAGTTTATTGAATGGAGATATGGTTAATAGTAAACCTTGGATATCTAAGTGTCTAACATCCTTGGAGCAGGGTTAAATTGAACAAATAATTGTACACATGCCACTGGAAGCCCTTCCATGAATAAATTCTTGATAAAGAAAAGAAGGCTGAATTAACATCATTTAATTAAAAACTACTCTCTTTTAATGGAAAATGGTAAATTTATTATTACATTTGATTACAAATTTGAGCACAGAGCAATTTCAGATAATGGAAGACTTTCAACATTGACTAAATAAGACCTCATAAAAAAGGCATTTTTTTTCCGAAAATGAATTGTGCCGCATACTGTATACCATATAATGAGTTTCTCTCATTAATCAAGATTTATTCTTTGCAAAATGGCCGTTCAGAACTTTTTGAAAATGTGGTTTTGTTCACCAGAAGTCTTCCAAAGCCAAACCACTAATGCTTTCAGTAACATATGCACCAGTCTCTTAAGCCAAGAGGTCGCATGAAAAGTTCATGTAAACTAAATAGATGGTATGTGCCAAGGCACTGCTGTTAAGAGGTTTGGTTTATATAAAAAAAAACATCAGACTGCAGATATAGTTCAATTTGAGGACTTTCAGACTGCTCAACTTGATGTATTTTGTGACTAGTGTGTAGTTTAAACCAGTGGTTCTCAAACTTTTTGGACCAAGTACCACCCCTGATCAAACCAAAGCATCCAAGTACCACCTACAAATCATCTTCTCATAGGAACCCCAGAAAATCTCAGTGACCAACATGAGCGCACACACACACACATATATAATAACAATTGCACTGAGCATTTACCAGTGCAATGAGGGGTGAGACTGTTTAGTCGCGCGAAGCCTTGCAATGCCAGGGACGAGGGCAGTGAGCTTCAAACGCAGATCTGACTCAGCATCCATCTTGTTGCGGTACTTTGTCTTGATTGCAGTGGGAGTAGAGAAGCCTTTTTCACAAAGATAGGCAGTAGTAAAAGGCATCAAAAACCGCACAGCCTTTAATGAGAGAGCTGGGTATTCATAAATCCAACAGTGATTGTCGTTTCAATTCTGACATCAAAGGCACGTCAGATGGTAACTCGAGCAACTTCTCAGATCCTTGGGTATTCCTAAGACATCAACAGTAAAGGGGTTCCTGATCCACTCTGGTGTGGCCTCACCTGGAAAATACTCTGAGAACTGTTCTTTCAATGACAAGAGGTGCACTGCAATTACATCACGAACAGCAGCATCATGTGCCACACCATATGTGTGCAGATAGTTTTCCAAAGTTGGGAAAGCAGAGACATCACTTGTGTTGATTTTATTAACAAAAAGCTGCAGCTTTTTCTTCATAGCAGTGATTTTGTCAGACACGTCAAAAATTGTTAAAGAGAGCCCTTGCAGTCCCATATTCAGCTCATTCAAACGTGACTATCAGGTAGGCTAATTTTACCAGTCACACTGGATCATCAAATAGACTTGCCAAGGGAGTCATGCAAAAACATCTACCTCAGAGTGCAGTTCAAAGAGCCTTGTGAGCACTTTCCCCAGTTGATAACCATCTCACTTCAGCATGTAGCAAAAGCTGCACATGTTCGTTGCCCATTTCATTACAAAGCACGCTGAACAGACGTGAATTCATTGGCTGAGCCTTGATAGAATTCACAACTTTGACAGCCGAGTCTAACACAGATTTTAAGTTCTCAGCCATTTTCTTGGCTGCCAAGGCCTCGCGGTGGATACTGCAGTGCGTCCACTTCATATCTGGAGAAACCTCTCTAATTTGTGCAACTACACCGCTCTCTGCCTGTCATCGCTCTAGCACCGTCTGTACCAACTCCGATGCATTTTTTCCAGTCAATGCCACTCTCTTTGATCATTCAGAAGCTGAAATATGTGCTCTCCTGTAGTTCTTGTTGGTAGCAGCTTGCAGAACAGAAATTCCTCATGCGACATGCCCTCAAACTCATATCTAACGTAAATGAGCAAATTGGCCAAATTAACAACACCTACAGACTCATCTAATTGCGGTGAAAAGCATCTGCTCATCTTAACGCGCTCTGTCCATAATCAGCAAGCTTGCCTGGTAAGATGCTTCTTGGGCTTTGGAAACTGGAGTGACACTGTTCCTTATGGTGGACTTGCGCTGCTTCAGATCAGAAGTTTCCTTTGAAAAAAATCAACAGGCTTATCCTTCAAGCGTGCATGTTTCGTGGTAAGGTGCTGCCTCAGATGTGCTGGCTTCATGCTTTCATTGCTGAGAATCTCACATGGAAATGTGTTTATGGACAACATACCTGCTAGGTCCAAACTAGTTTTTATTGTAGTTTGGACTAAATGTGCAAATTAATTTGTAATAGAAAAAGCAGTATTAAAAAAGGCAGGTTATTTATGTTATCAATTCATTTGTAGCTGTTCTTATGGTAATTTCAGTCTAAGTGTGGACAAATTAGCAGCCTTAAAATTATTTGGATTGCATTAACATGGTCTTTTCTTGTTAAACTCTTGACAAAAATCAGTGTTGGAAAACATCTATGGACTTTTTGTGCAGTCTTTATTAGTTATTATAAATCTAAAACTTAAGAAATTCTAACGTCTATTATTTTATAGGATGAATTGATTAATTTTGGTCTTGAGGGTATTCTTTCAAGTGCTGTAAAAAAGTTTGCCAGTCTGTTTTTTGGTGGTCATTTTGAGTTTTTTTGTACTGAGCTACTGGAATTATGCAGAAATTAAATCTTGTCAGTATAATGCAGTCACTTTGAAGTTATTTCATGCACGTACCATAGCTGTTAGGTACCAATTTATTCCTCCCCCATTTACCTTATCAGATTGTATTAGCTTTGCGCTTTGAAAGGGAAGAAACTATTAAAAGGTGATTGCTTTTTCAGTCCCACAGAAAGTCAACTCTATTCATTGCACGACCTGTTTTATCTCAAGGCTAGTGTATCGTTTCATAGGACACACAAGTGAAATAACAGAGTAAGACTAAAAAGATTAGTCCTGTCAGTTTAGGCCCTTCCCTTCAGCCCAGGAATGGATCTGGTTGCTCTCCTCTGGACTGATTCCAGAGCAAGAGTGTATTCTCTAGGACCTGGTGACCAGTATTGTACACAATATTCTAAATGAGGTCTACTAGTGTGTTGTACAATTTTAGCATCACACCCCTTGTTTAAAATTCTACATTTTAACTATGCAGTATAAATGCTAACAGTTTGCCTATTTTCATTCCCCACATTGTATTGAAGGTACAGTGTGGGGGGAATGATTTGTCAGCAATAGATGACCTATGCAAAGCCCTGCACTTGTCTACATTAAGCATCATCTGTCGGGTGTTTGCCTTGTCTTTAAATTGATCAAATTCTTTTTGATTTTTGTTTGTTGCTTCTGCTGTGTTTACCAGTCCTCCTAATTTGCTATGTTCTGACTTGTTTGCAAACAATGCCAAAGTGTAAATCAGTGATGTGACATGGAGGAGCAATCCTGCTTGTACAGATTCCTGTGGTGCTTCACTAATAATGTCACCATAATTTGAGCATTCATCCCTTGTCTGTTCTGTTTGTTAACCAATTCTCAATATTACCAGAGCTCTCGGAGCTCTCTGAATTCCTACTGCTTGTCATTTGAGAATTAATATTTTATGAAGAACTTTATCAAATCCATGATCACCAACTGTATATAAAAGGACAGTATTTATATAATAAAAGTATGAATTAGGTACTAGGAAATACTCAACATGGAAAAAGTATGTCTTGCATCATAATTTTTGAGAGGGTAGAAAATTTAACATTCTTTTTTTACCAAAATTATAGCCTTAAGGAATTTCATGAAGGTGTCAGTTTTCAGTAAGAATTTAACCTAATTTGGATAATTTTATTTACAAGTGGTTCTTATTGGCCAGACTTAACCTATTTGGCAACTCAAAGTGCTGTGTATTTACTGCTTCTGGCAGGTGAATTGGCAGGTGTTGGCAAAAAATGTTGCACATAGAGGAGCATCAAGTCAAAAACCACTGTGTTGTGGTCACAGAATAAAGACGAGCAGACAGTGGACTTACACATTGCACGAAAGCCAAGAACTAAATGACAGCCTTGAGCTTTTGTTGTATTGTTGTCAGCTGAGTGTTCAAGTCCTTTAACTTAGTTCTTTGTATTGCAAAGGATGTAAATCCAAGCTGAAACATGGCAGAAATTGTTTTAAAGCATGTGGCCTTTTGTGAGTAAGGGAAGCAGTATTTGTTAATTTTTTATATAACCTAATAGGTGTAAGTTTTCCATGAATGGAGTAGAGCAGTACTAGAGATTCACACGTGTGCCTTATGATTGTTATTTTATTTCATTTTACATGTGTTCTGCACATAATGGGTTCATCTGCAAAAGAGAATAAGGTCCCGAGAAAGCAATCTTTTATCTTTTTCATCATCTTAAATGCAAATAACCTGTCGCATTTATTAGCAAGGTGTAGCATGTTAGATTCATGCATACTCGACAAGATCCTCAGATCGATTGCCAGTAGCTACTAGCAACCAATTGGGCTAAACGGGCCCATCTGCCTCTTCTTAATTGTAAGCTTTATGTTTTTATGCTGTGTTATTTGAATATTTTTTTCATTTGTTAAACTGGTTGTTTTTTTTATATCTTACCAATCATTTGTTTTTCCATACAGGAGAGAAACAGGCTGCCACTCATGTCAGCCTCGACCAGGAATTTGATCGGGATTTGTCGCAACAGTGGAAGGAGCTTGAGGAACAAGTTGTATCTATTGTCAACAGAGGAACAGTCCCTGTCAACTTTCAACCTACTCAGTATTGTCTGAATAGCCAGACGGACAATTTACGGTTTCCACTGGCCGTTGTAGAAGGTAATAGTTATAATTATTTAGAAATTATTTGCGCGTCATTTCATGCCACTGGTGAGTTATTTGCAAATCAGTGAAACCATGCACACAGACGGATTTTTCTGGGAAGGATTCACAGGAATGTTTTCCTCAACTATGGAATCCATTCATCCATTTCCTTAATGCTTCCTGCAGGGTCGGGGAGGAGCCAGAGTCTATCCCAGCAATAAACATGCAAAAGGCAGGATACATCTGGACCAGACTCCAGTCCGTTGCAGGACAGACAGACCCATCCACATGCACATGCTCACACCTATGGTTAATGTCCCCAGAAACTATTTAACCTACCAGTTTGTCTTTCATTCAAACGATGTGAAGGATACACATTGGAACACCCACAGGAAACCCATACGAACGTGGGAGAACATGCAAGCTTGGGGGCCTCAGGGCTGCAATGCAGCAATTCTAACCACCGTGCCTCCTTGCCAAACTCTAATATTGAATAAATAAGTTAATTATTATGGAAAAACGTTCCCTTCGCTAGTGATAAAAAAGTATAATATTGATCAAAGCTATCACTGAGCTATTCATTTTCACAATCACATTATTTTCATTTTGTCCAGTGTAAGATGACCAGGGGAAGGGTCATTCATAACAGGTATTTTCGGAATGACCTACTTAAAATACTAGATATGGACCTTAGCAAAATGGCTGCCAAAAAGAATCAGCTGACCCGTATATGGAAAGGGTCTACCCTGAGAAACAATGAGACACAGCTGAGCCGCATCAGGAACTGAAATATAAGTGCCCCGGAGGCAGTGAACAAGGCGGAAGCCGATAAGGTGAATGCGGTTTGGAGGAAGAGAGGAAAGAGGTTTATGTTAAAGATCGGACTAAACACACCAGTTTGGGGGTCAAACAGTATAGAAGATTACAAAGGAAAAAATAAAAATGAATTATTTTACACAATTCTTTATTCTACTGTTATTGTTGACACTAGTATAGAAAATCTATTCTTTCTTTCCTGTTTTGTGAATTAAAGTGCACCTTCCTCTCAATGCAAGTCAATAACCATTTTTCCCAAATGCCCTTGCTGCTTTGTGTTGTAATTGTTTTTTATTGTATACTGTATGTACAGACCCTCACAAAGAGCAAGTATTTAGCAAACTGCTGATTTCATTTTTATAAAGCCTTATTTTTTTGCTTTCCATGTTTCTCCAAACAACATCCTTGACTTACACTAGAGAATGCTGTTGCTTTGGCAACACTGATTGTACCCATCAGTGATGCTAATAAAGCACCTTGAATTGAATTGAATAAAAGATAAAAACCTGAATTGTTTGAATAAAAACACACTGTATTGGTCTTTGTGCACTTTTGTTTTTTATGTTTTCAAACACTGGGATTTATTAAAACGTTTAACTTCATCAGTTCAGAAAGTGACAGTCTTATCTGGCTCTAGCAGCTCATACTGTTAAAGGACAATTTCTGTACAGGAGCAAAAGTACTGTAGGGTGTTGAAAAGCTTTGATTTAAACTTTCAGATTGTTCTGAGTAACAAACAGCGTAGTTTGAAAAAGGGTAAAAAACAAGACAAATGATTTATGCTTACAATTTACCCTCTGTATTCTGTGAAAGGTCTTATATCAGGTTTCTGATCTTTTGATGGTGTTTTGTTTTCCATTTTTCTCTATCTTTTGAAGATGCCTATTTAAAACATTAACATGATTTGGTTTCCTTTAGAGCCCATGATTGTTGAGGTGGTCTTCAGAAACCCCTTGAAGGTTCCCCTTGTCCTCACTGACCTTTTGCTGCTGTGGAAATTCCACCCTAAAGACTTCTGTCGGCCTCAGAATGGGGAGGCTGTCGAGGCAGTAACTAACGAGAAGGATGCACATATGAAGGTAAATCCCTGTAAAAAGCAAAATATCTGTGTGCTGCTCAAGTTGTGAAGACTCTGCTTAATCCAATTTATTGTAAAATGTACAACTACAGAAGTGAATGCTGCCCCTGTTTCAATAATCCTGTAGTTCAATTGCATTCATGATCTTTGCTTTGCCTGTACCCTTTCTGAGTGTATTTCATGTCCTATCACCAATGTAAATTGTGTTCACCGCATAAGTTCTTATGAAGCTTCGTTTGTGACTGAAGAGTACATTGGAAAGAGTGGAAGAACATAAGCTAGTTGATGTGTGGGGGCCAATAAACTCATCTTCTTTTAATAGTTTAGTAAACCCCGAGTGTGGGTTTCAACTGTTTGATGGGAAAGCAGTTCGATAACCAACTCTTTTTACTTTTTTATAAAAAGGACATTTTGAGATCTCCAGGAGTCAGATCACTACCCATGAGAAAGTCATTGCCTCAATGTTCATAGAGGTCAGATTAATGGTATAAAGACATTTGTATATTGGCATAAACTGTACTGATGTCTTAGTTCTCACTTTTCTATTTCTTTACATGTTAATTTAATTGATCTATACCTAAAGGTGATAACCTATTTATGTAACAAATATTTTT
This sequence comes from Atractosteus spatula, assembly GCF_055471065.1. NCBI lineage: Eukaryota > Metazoa > Chordata > Actinopteri > Semionotiformes > Lepisosteidae > Atractosteus > Atractosteus spatula. The sequence continues at coordinate 17,738,129 of NC_142711.1, read as the reverse complement.
AAAATGGCATAAACTGGAGAATGTTCTGCAAATGTATGATGAACAACTCATTTTGATTTGTACTACACATAGTATTAGGGTTAAAATAAGTTTTTTATTTTACGTTTGACGCCTTCAGATTTTAGTTAAAGCAGTCGAAGCTGTAATCAAGCATTTGGTACAAACAGACATTTCCACTTTAGTGTTTGAATGCAGGACTGATTTTCTGGAGTTATTTTACTTGTGTAGTGATGTCTGACATTGCATCTGTACAGTGCCAGCAAATTAGTTTGTAAGACACAAAGAATGTTTGGCAATCTGCATTGATTAATGAGTTTTCTGCAATGTTTGTATTTCTTTGTTCAGCATTTCTTAGATTGTGATGGAAGTTGAATTAATGAAAATGTATCCTATTAACATAAGGCTGTATGACAGGTTGAGTGAAAGTAGCTATTTCTGACCAACTTAGTTGATTTTTGAAGAATTTTGAGGAATTCTTTTTTTTAGACTGATGTAGGCACAAGCAGCGCAGTTCATGTCATTTAGTGGCCAAAATTAATCATACATCCAAATGTGTTTCTTGAAGTGACATTATTACAATTATGATACATGATTACAAAAATATAATAACTCATATTAATATGCCCCTTGCTGGAAATTTTATTTTACCGTGTATACAAAGGAATTATCGGCCTTAATTATCATTTCTTCACATTTTCTAGTGAGGGACACAATTAGACTAAATACACTAAAATTGATATAGTTCATAAATGTAATCAAAAGTTTAGTTTGGTAAAAGATAAAATGAGTTTTCTGTGACAGACATTTCAAACCACTTCACCAGAATGAAAGCTGCAAAACATTGGACTCCTTTGTATGAAATGAAAAGAACTACTTTGTATCACCTGTAGGTTGTCTGAAAGGTAGCTATTCAGATAATACGACAGTTAACTACATGAAAATTGCCTGCTTGAAAAATGGTGCTTTTAAAAATAAAACTGCAAAAACAAAAACATCTGTGAGGCTGAGCCTGAGTTTCAGTTGTTAAACCCCCATGTTTGCCAAAGTGTAGTTTTAAATCTTCAGGTTTAAGGTAACAGATGTCAGTATGCGAGGCATGCATGAATTCCTATTTGTGTCCAAAGCAATTGGAAGTATTCATGGATTTTCAGTGTAAAATTAATCATTGCTTTGTGCACTAGATGACAATGTTTATCTTATTGTGTTGACTATTTTTTCAGTGTTTAATAGCCAAGTCACCATATTTTAGAGAAGCAGATTGCTTCGGTTATCATTTCCATATAGTATGGACCAATTATTAATTTGTGTAAAAAAAGCAGTCTCGACAATTTTTAAATGAATTTCTAGCACATACTGTGCTACTATGATTATATATGAAGACCACAAGATATGAAGTTTGTTCCTAATGGTCAGACATGATGTTTTTTTTTTATTGTGCACAATTATTATTGCATAAAAGTTTTTGTTTGTTTTTATTTTTTGGATAAAATGTTTTTCATGATGAATCAGCCAATTTTGCGATAACCAGAAAAGTAACTTGAGTATTCAAGATATTAATCAGTCCAGGATGCACTTTTTTATTTTGAAATTAAATTGGAGATTTCCAAAAGCCTAAATACTTTGTATAGTTTCCAGTCATGTTCCTTTTGTCTACATGTTGTACTTTGCGCCTTTCAGCAAAAACATTTAATAACTTGTACTGTATCCTAAAACTTTACCTGCAAAATATTTTATGTGAAATTGGTGATATTACTAGAATTTGTTTCAGCAGATTCCCAATTAGGAACAATGTGTCTTGATTTAAAAAAACAGGTCATGAACTGTTTTTCTTCACCTGCGAAAGAGTTGTTCTCGTTATACCAGCATGTATACCTGTGTGGTATTAAATTCCCACCCCTGGGTTAATCAGAGCAAGGCTCCTCAAACCTGGCCATTTCTGATCTAATCCATTCAATTTGTCTTTAGCCAGCTGGCAAGCCAACAACTTTTCACTTTTCGTTGTGTTTTTAATTATTACAGCTTTTTAATAATTACATCATGATCTCGTTTTCCATTGTGCAGGCCACATTCAAAACTGATCTTATCGGCACTGAAGTAATATCAGAGTTTTACATGGGTCATGAAGAGACAAAAGTGGTGAGTTGTTCTCACATAATCCTTGGTACGTTAGGCAATAGAGTAGTGTTGTCCGTCAGAACTACATTTAAAGTGTGTGTACAGTATTGATGTATTTTAAAAGTTAGCTTTCGTCCGCAATGTAAGTATATAATTTAAATTAACTTTGTGAATACATTTTAAAAAATGGCATGACAAGAATTTTAGTTGAAGATGATGACTTTTTAGTCTACTATATAAATTACGTATACATTTAATTTTCCCATCAAGGAGTCACAGTCCCATAGTGTTTACTGAGTATACTCAAACAGCGCTTGCTTTGGGATTGCCAGAATTCTTTTTAAACTAATGAAAATGGCGCTGTAGCTCAACTGCATTCTGTATGTGTGACTGTGTAAATTCTAGAAATAATTGCAAATATTGGTAACTGATATTTTCCAATAATTGTGCAACCTACAATGTTCCTTTTGGGGTTCACTGATTTTTTATTTTTGCAGTTGGAAAAAAATAGCCTACTTTTATCCTGAAAATCTGACTGTGCTATATGTAAAACCTTAATTTTGGTTTTGATGTAAACCTTTTCCCACAGGCACGCTTGAAACTCTTTCCTCATCAAACAGGAGAGCTTCATATTCTTGGAGTGGTGTACAATTTGGGTACAGTCCCAGCTGCAGATGGGACAGACGTTTTTTCTGGGGTCCAAATCGAAGGTGAGTTTCAGTACAACACAAGATTCAGAGGTATGACCAAATCTTGACAGCGAAAACAAGGCTTTATATTGAGTTAGAACACGTTTTAATCCAGTAGTCTAAATGCTTTACAAACATTTCCAGACCTTTTTTTCTGCATCATTGCCTAACATGGTAAATGAAAAAACTTAAGACTCCTTGACATGGTGTGTTGTAGTTTTTAAACATTTAGGAAATTCATACATGATTACCTTATCTACAGAGGCTTGATCAAAATAAAAAAAAAGCTTACTCAGTTTCAACTTACTCACATCTCTCAGATGTAAAGTATGATTTAAATATAAAAAATCTTCAAAAGGTAAGTTAGTTTGTTTACTTTCAGAATACAGTTCAAATTAAGAACAGAACTAATTTATTTATGTTTTGAGGTTTGAATATTTTTCTTCTCCTTAGAATAAATGTAAATAAATGATGTTTCTTGAATTCTTTAAATTTGGTAGAGCTGATGAAATCTGTTAAGAAGTCCTCTTACGTCACTTCTATTTAACGCTGGGGAGCTTCTTCTCAAAATATTGTTCAACAGCCCATCAACACAGCTTCAGGCATAAAGCATAAAGCCCTGTCACTGGTTCCCATTAGGTGCTTTGTTGTTGCACATTTCCAGTGAAGGTTCCATCCGCATTTTCCTCCATAGGCAATCTCGCCAGCGCCGGAATGTCGGTTCGGGGCCAGCAGGCCCTAGAGATCCAGGGGCCCCGCCTGAACAGCACTAAGGAAGAGAAGACGTCCGTCAGGCACGGCCCGGACCGGCGGCTTGACCCCATTGTCGCCCCGCCGATGCCGCTGCTCGAGGTAACGTTCCTTATCTGCGGCGAGACCGAGCTCCACTTCGGGGCCTGGCTCCTTCCAGTCTTTCCTCGGAGTCCGAAGAACAGCAACAGGAATGGCTCTGGCCTCAAGGGGTTGTCAGGGGCATCTGAAGGGAACTGAGTCTCTTCAGTCTTGACAGATGCAAATTCGAGTTGTGAGGAGATGCGATTCGAGCATAATTACTGCGTTTGCACTCAACTTTCTGCAGTTAACAGAATGTATTGCGTCACTGTAACATACTGTACTGTTTGTGAATTGAGATGATAAAAACCACCATGCCAATGGCTGGAACATAACTAATGATCAAGTATTTTAAATTGTAAGATTTAAAAAAAAAAGTAAAAATAAAACAATAAATTGTCTACGGTTTTTCAAAAAATGAAGATGCTTATTTGCTGTCATTGTAGTTTTGCACAAGTATTCAAAATGTTTGTTTGTTTTTTTGTTTTTGCAGGTGTTCTTCATTAATTTTCCTACCGGACTGCTCTGTGGGGAGATCAGGAAAGCGTATGTGGAATTTGTGAATGTAAGCAAGGTTCCCCTCACGGGATTAAAGGTGGTTTCTAAGCATCCGGAGTTCTTCACATTTGGAAGCCATACTGCATCACTGACACCGCTGAGCCCCACGGCGTCTGAAAACTGTAGTGCTTACAAGACCGTAGTCACCGGTTCTCCTTTGGGCACGGCAGTGACTTCGCTTGTGTCACCGGCGGACTTCGGAGTCGGGTGCGAAAACCCCTGTCTGGGGGTGGTTGATATACCACTGCCGGATTCTGTGCTTTTGCCAGGAAACTCTATTCAGCTGCCCATGTGGCTGCGAGGACCCGATAAAGAGGGCGTCCATGAAATTAACTTCTTATTCTATTACGAAAGCACAGAGAAGACCTCAAAGCTGAGGTAAGTGAAAACACTGAAAGCTCTGGAATGCACATGAGGCATTGCTCAACTATAAATGTCAGGGGGATGTGTTGGACACAAGTGTTAGAGTCTTGTAATTTGGTCTCAGTCAAGACTTGCAGATGATTTTTAATGTAACTGAGTCAAGTGTGACAGATCTCTCCTGACTTGTGCAGTAACTCTAGTGTCTAATTGCTGTTCTAGTGGATATTTAAGGCTGTATTGTTTTGGGCTTCATGATCTCAGAATTATATTGACATAACATATAAAATTATATAAATGGGTGTCTTCCTTTTGCTTGTTCCTGTCATACACACTTTAATGACTTGCTTGTGAAAACAAACAACAGACTACAATGAGAGCTTTTTGGTTTTTGGGGGATTTAAGTGGTTAGTCCCATCATGGTCTGAAAGATACCAAGACACTTTATTGCATGAAATACTACAGTAGCTCTAATTTGTAGACTTGTTTAGATGTAAGTTCACGTTTCACCTTCTGAAAGAATCGGAGTTCTTGATAGGCAGCTGCATCAGTTCACAAGATTTGGATGCAGTTTTGGCTGGCATCAAAATTTGCTCATCTCAAAGCACTCAGAGTTGCTTGCCTTAAAAAAATAAAATCAGTCGTGTTTATGTAACAGAAGCTGATGTATCCAAAGCTGTAAAAAACTTTTTATCATGTTAATCCTTCCGTCCATACATGGTTTCGATTTTTTTTATTTTAGTTAGCTCAAGAAATGACACTGCTTAGGATTATTCTGCTGTATTATTCTTTAGTTATATATGGACGTTGATGTAAGCATACAATGCCGCGAAAAAATTGTTAATCTGAAATATCAGTATGGAAATTATAATTTTATGCCACGATACCCTTGTTTCATTGAAATCAAATGAATCCAAATTCAATGAGATGTAATTGGGTATGAATTAGAAAATCAAATCATTTAAGAATCAGTGTATTAAGTGACTGGTGTCCCATCCAGAATGTACCCTGGCATGTGCCCGTTTCTTGCTGGGATAGGCTCTGGCTCCGTTGTGATCCAGAATTGGATGAAGTGATTAGAAAATTGATGAATGTATTAAGTGAACCCCTAGTTTTCTTTGTGCAATAAAGGGAGTAATTAGAACAAGTGAATTAGATTGTCAAAGTAAACAAGGTGTTTGGGCAGCCCTGTCTTATTTAAAGGATTGAAATTCTGAATTTGGTCTGCACCATACAGTTTAGTAGAAATGCATTGTACCACAATCAAAAGAGATTTCAGGGGACTTCAGAAAAAGAGTAGATGATGCTCATCAGATTGAGAGGGTTGCAAAACTACTTCTAAACATCTTAGGCTCCACCCATCCACTATAAGACAGATTATAAATGCAATATATTCAAGAAAATAGTGACTTTTGTCTGAATGGAGACTTGTCCTGCCATTATTTCTCTAAGAGGAACCTAATAAGTCATCCAGAAAATGACAAACAACATCAGAGTAATTTCTAAGGATCTGCAGGCTGCAGATCCTTAACCAGTGCTCCCTAAATAGCACATTAACGCCTCCCTCTTTTAATTTAAACAAAGATCACCTGGGCGATCCACAACAGTACTGGATGAATAGTCTCTAGAGAGGCAAGTAGAAAGTTGATCTTTGTGGCCCCAACGAGAAACATTGTGTATGGCGAAAACCAAATCCTGTCTTCTATTATAAGAACCTCCTCCTGACCATCAAGGACTGTGGTGATAGTATCATGGTTTGGGCTGCTTCGCTGCTTCAGGACCCCAGAGAGCTCGTCATTCACGGAACTGTATTGTATTGGCAAAGCTTTGGAGGAGAGTGTCAGGTCATCCCTTCATCGGCTCAAACTCAGGAGAAAAGGTCCCGCAGTCATGATGACTGCAGACCGTGATCCTAAATATACAAGCAGTTCTACAACAGTATAGCTGAAGAAGAAATTTGGGACTGTCCAAGTCAGAATCAGAACTTACACTCCACTGAAATATTATGGCAGGAGGAGAAACAAGATGTTAATGCCAGGAATCCCTCAAATGTCACTGACAAGAAGTGGTTCTGAATGGAGACAGGGGCCACAAGTCCTGTTAGAGGCAGCTAGGAAATGTCTAGTTTAAGTAATTGTTACTCATGTCAAGGAATTATTGAACTACAGTTCTTTTATTGAATCAAATGGTTCACATATTAATTCCAGTGAGGGTATTTGTTTTTAAATATTTTGTTCATTAAATCATCCAGTTATATCTTATGTCTTCGCGTTACGTCTTTAATAGCGTTACCTTCGTCTTTTATTAAGATTTTCATGACATCTTTCACATATAGGTATGTTTTAAGTTTAATATACTCAAGAATACAAACCAGCCAAGGGGTTTCATAAATCTCAGACTACAATATACATGCAAACGAAAATTGAATTCATCCCATACAAAGAAACGGTAGTTTTTGGACGGATGTGTATTGATTCAGTATACAGTAATAAAAATCGGCTCTGACTACATGAATATAATGATTTTGAAGTAGCAAGTAACTTGGAAGGGTTTTCTTGAAGTAGCAGAGATTTATCTTAACTGTTAAGTTGTTATAGATTTAAAAAAAAAAGTTTTACTGTATGTGAAATTTATTTAAAATTATTCTTCCCAATGTGGAACTTTCTCTACAGCCATAGGGTCTTGCGCCACACGGCAGTGATCTGTACAAGCCGGTCTTTAAGTGTGAGGGCAACAGTGTGCCGAAGCAATACCTTCCAGGATGAGGAAGATGGAAGAAATGGCAACATGCTTGTTTTTGTTGATGTGGAAAATGTAAACACTGTGAGTTGACTTAGTTCTGTTTTCTTCTGGCAAGTTATTGATCTTGGGGTGGCACGGTGGAGCAGTGGTTAGCATTACCTTGGGAACAATTAATGGGGTGATGTCTTCTGGAGTTTGTATGTTCTCCTCATAACCTCTTGGGTTTCATCCCACAGTCCAAAGACATACTGTAATAGTAGGTGAAGTAGCACTGGGGAACATGGGCCCTGGAGTGAGAGTGTCTGTGTGCCCTATAATGGACCTGCCTCCTGTTCAGGATGTGTCCTGCCTGGTGCCCATTGCTTGCTGGGATAGGCTCCAGCTCCCCCTGAACCATAATCGGAAGAAGCAGTTAGATAATGAATGGATGGTATTGATCTTAATGTCCCTTAGTATGCATTTTGTGTGTTTTAATAGTTTCCTTTGTGTATGTTACTTTAGTGCCTAATTAAATGACATGGTTGTGTGATTTTAGTGAATGAATCTGATAGATTCCTGTGCCTTTCAATCTGAGCTAATCTTATGATCCTTTCTTTACCCAATTTTGATGCCAGCTGAATATGCACATTTCTTTTCAGAATGAAGCAGGCGTACGAGAGTTTCACATCGTGCAGGTTTCCAGCAGCAGTAAACAATGGAGGCTACAGAAACGTATTAACCCTTCTGAAGACAAAGGTCAGTTGTCCATTTCCGAATTCAGCTGCAATGTTTTTCTATTGAGAACTGCACATTTTGTACTTTTAAGTTCCAGCTATGCAGTTAATTTTACATGTTTTGAACTGTGCACGACAGGCTTAACTTTCTCATCATCTTTGGGGGGAGCTTTAGGAACGTTCCTAGTTCTTTTAACAAGGGTAACACATCTATTTATGAAGGGGACCTTTTAATAATTGATTTTTGCTTTTATTTTCTCATTAATTTAGCTGTGCTTTTTTCATTTTTCATTTGTTTCATGAAATGTTCATAAACCAAATCTAACAATAAACAATTGTCTTTGTTAAATGGTGGGAAAATGAAAATAAGAATGTCTCTCTTAACAGAGTATGATATTCTGCATTGCTTTTTCTGGCATATATTACTATTTTTAGTGATAAATGACCTCTATGGTTTGACTGACCACAGGAGCTTCCAAACTCTCTTTCCTTGATCTAGTGAATAGTCTTCTTTATTGGGTGAAACATGTATTGTTGTTTCCGAGTTGCTGGCTTCTGCATTTGTTTCTGGTGACTGTACTGTCTGTTGTAAACAACTGGGTCAGTAGGCTAAAAGGAATTTGTAAGTCATACACTGGAAAATATACTTTTGATGTTCTATGATTATCAAAACATGTACATTCGTTTCACCAATTTGCTTTTTAAAAATCAGTCTGGTCTGATATTCCCATTTAGAGTTGTAGACCAGAAATATTCAAGTTTCTTCAAAGTCTGAATTTATTTAGATCTCTTTGCTTTCTGTATTTTTAATGAGAAGAAACTATATATCTGCAGATCATACATTCTTTTAACTGGGTATATCTAAACACAAGAAAATGCTCAGGGGAAGTGATCAGCAGCAAACACAAAAACTAAAGTACTTAAGTTACTGAAAATCATGCTTCATGAATACAATGCACTTCTTGTTTCTGCAGATGCAAAACTTACAAGCAGAGAAAGAGGAAAATTGTGCTTCAGAGCATCAAAATGCAAAAGCCAAGAAGGTGGGTTACTTATATACAGTACAGTTATCTTTTTTTAAAGTTTATTGTTTCTGTATTAAACGTTTTTTTTCTTCTCCACAGCTACCTCAAGTGCATTAGAGAAGTATACATTTGCCGACATAAATCTAGGAAATGAACAGGTGAAATTTTATTTTTTTTTGCAAATTGTTACAAATAACAGGATCAGAAAATGAACTGTGCATTTGAAAAATATTGAGGCACACAAGTTCACGTTTTCCAATGTAGCTGGTGCTGGAGTAATGAATCAGTCATACTTGGATGAGGCAAATACTTAAGAATAATTAACACAGAAGCCTAACACAATGTTACATGATAACACATACTGTTTATATTAATCTATGCATTCCAGAGGCCTGTGTCCCCTTGGCCTTTACCGATCATGGCCTCATAATTATTCCCATCTATCAATTAGCTTTATTACTCTGTTCTGCTCCCCACTGATAGCTGGTGTGTGGTGCGTGTACTGGTGCGCTTTGGCTGCCTGTGCACCACCCAGGTGGGTATTGCACATTGGTAGTGGTGGAGTCCCCATTACCTGGAAAACTCTTTGAGTGGAGTGTCAGTTATGTCCTATAGACCTTGAAAAGCTGAATTCTATCCTTCTGGAAACACTGCAAAATAGCTTCTTGCATCCTAAGAAAATGGACCCTAAACAGAACTAAGTCTTCTGTCCTATATCATGGACGCTCAAAATCGAATCAGAATCTATCTCCCTATTCTAATATTCATCACCAATCTAGGACAGAACTTTTTAGTCTGAGGCTTCCATAATATATAGGAGATCATAATTTGCTAAAATAAAGCAGCAGGTTAACTATAATAGCATTCAGAGTACCTACGCAGAATCTGGTCTCCAAGACTGATCAGAATAGAGTGATGGTTCCATCTTTTCTGTCTCTTCTCCACTTTCTCCCTGTCTTCCTTACCTCTTTTCTGTCCTTTGCCTTTGCCTCTGCCTTGGTAATTAGGGATTTACCATTAACTTATTTAACCAGAGTACATAATCAGAAACTGTCTACAGCCTGTCTACAATTGGGGGAAAACCTAAAAACTCTACACCTTTTTATGAATGCTTTATGCTTGCAGAGTTTTGTGTTATGTTTTATGCTTTCTGAGTAAGGCAATGAGTAGTGTAATCATGATGTGAACTGCAAACTGATTTTGCCACCCACCCCCCAGTGGCATAATATTCTCACATCCTTTTACTAAGGCAAACTGATAAATAAGTGATTTTCTTTATGGTGGACAGTAGGGCAAAGATTATATCCTTCGCAATCAAAACACTCTCTTTATATGTACACAAAACTAAGAGGTGTGATACACTCAATACAAGTTTTTTGTGTTTCTAGGTTTATTATACTTGTTATACTGTATATTTATAATTATATTTGTTAAGCAAGCAGTTATTTTTCCCTTCTGATGTACTGCCTGTCTTTTCTTTGTCTTTTAATAGATAGTCAGTGCTACCACTCCTTGTGCAGATTTCTTCTTTCGAAGCTGCCTAACTAGAGAGTCAAAGAAGACTGCACCTGCTGCTCATAACAGAGGCGTTCCTTCAGGATTGCCAAATGACGATATAACAAGGGTGGTGCGAAAGTGCACTGAAGTGGATCTGAATATCATCGTGTTGTGGAAGGTATGCTTTTATGTGAAGCACTGATTAATGAATTAATGAATTGGTGTGTAATTTTTAGATTTGCATTATAGAAGTATATTTACACTAGTAGGGCCTAAATCTACTAGTTAAATGGGCTGTGTTTAACTGGAGCTTGCACAAAACTCACATCGCTAATTACCTGTAGTTGTAGTGTGTGAAGAAATGGAGCAGTGAGTGAGTTGCACTGTGAGATCTCTGTCATCAAGTAGGAGAGCTCTGGGCCTTTTCTTTCCTCTGATACCCAGTAAATGTAGGGCTCTCAAACAAAGTCCAGGAAGAAATTTAATTATGTTGGAAAACAATGCTTGATGCTCAGGGACACATCAGGATTATTAGAGTGATGTTCTTATCACCCCGCTGTATGGTTCTATATTAAAGGAGGCAGCATTCACATGCAACCAAATTGATGCTTCCTGTGGCTAAAGGAGGCTGCAAAACAGTTGAGCAGTTGAGATCTTCCATTTTGCTCTTTTCTGTAAAATTGGTGTTTATCCTTCAAAGAACGGGGAGATCAGCATTTTCCAGTTTTCCCCATTATTACATTGTTCTTAATATTCAGATGATGGGTCATTTTAGGCATCATATGAGAATAACTGGATTGGGACTTTGCAGGACCTGTGAAGGAGACTTCTGGTCCAGTATAATATTACTATATTAATATAATTACTATATTATTTTATTATATTATTATAGTTTTATTATATCATTAAAATGTAATAGCTTTTGTATTTTGGGAGTTCTCCCCAGTGTTTTCACTTGTATTCTAAAACTTTTTTAATTGTAAAACATTTTTGATAGTTTAGTATTGCTCTTCTTGGCATTGGAAAAAACTAAGTTATGAAATTAATTTACTTCAGGAGTGTTTTTTTGGTGCTTAACAGTTAATAACCATCATCGGAAAACCTAGTTCTGCTGTACTTTCTGAAAAATGTGTTGCATTGAGTGAGCTTGTCAACAGCAGGGGAAATTAAGTTTATCTCCCATTCTCAATGGAGCCTATTCCAGTAAAAGCACTTAGCAGAGCTCTGTATTCAGGTCTATTCTGTTGAACATCACCTTGCAGCACTCTGATGTACCTTTGAAAAACTATTTTATATGACAATTTTACTTCCCTTTACCAGGTGGTGGTAATGGCAGTTTACAGTCTTTTAGTGATTGAGGTCTAGTGTTCTTTGTATTGTTGAACTTTGCTGTTCAGACTTTTAACATGAATCATGATTTTACCTACTGATCTTATTTCACAGGCATACGTGGTTGAAGACAACAAGCAGTTCATTTTGGAAGGTCAGCTCCATGTGGCTCTTCAGACCATTGGGAAGGAAGCATGTTCTTTATCACAGAAACAGGTACATTTGTATTAACTTCTTATATTTGGCTTTGACACTTCTTCAGCATTGGGGAAGTTTTTCCTGTTTTTCCATTCTGCTTGAAGGTTTGCTCACTATTTGCAAGTAGAGAAAAATCATTGATTCATAGTATGGTCATGCATTTTAAACTGTTACATTACATTGGCTAATTGTCTGGTTTTAATGTAAAGAAAAAAATGCTTTGTGCAACCTTCATGTTTGTCCATGACTACTGCTGTCCTAAGGTTAACTGCACTGTATGCATGCCATTAGATTATATTTTTCTCTGTGTAACCTAGTTAAAAATGTCTTAAGATCGTTTAAAAGTTGTGGATAACTAAGTATTCAAAAAGTAAAAGTAGTCTGTACTGTATGTATGAAAGCTTAGATTAAATGTCCTTTCTGATGTTCAGAGCCTGAATTATTCAACAGAATACTTTAGCTTCCAATATCTGATTAGGACTAACTAGTTTGGCTTTTGTTGTGAAATATTTTTTTTCTGTGAGTTTGAAACAATTATATTAATAGCTTACTTTCTTCTTTAAAGGATAAGAAGTAGTGAAATAATGATTGACAGTAATGAGGTTATATTAATGATAGAATGCACCTTATTGCTTGATGCATGCCAGCTTATAGTCTGTTCTGTGGTCGGCTGCAAAGGAAGGTTACTTAGCAAGCTAAATTACAGATAATTTGCATAGCTATGTATGGAGCTGTATGTAAATGTTAGCATCAGGGAAGCAGTTGACAACAACAACAGAGCTGAATCTTCAACAGAACTGAAAGAACAAAAGAAAATATTATTGAAATGTTCAATTTACTAAAATAATTCTAACTGGAATTATAAATGCACATTATAGTAAGGGCGGTATTAGCAAGTGCTCAGAAAGCCATCATCTGATAAAGGTAAACCCTGCAATTTTACATCATGAATCATTTTGCCTGTATAGTAGTGAACTTGCTACTTTTTTAAATTACTCCACATTCACATTAAAGTGTTAATGCCTTGAAGTCTACTGTACTCATTTGAAAAGAATTTGTGACTGATCTTCTCTCTTCAGTAAAAAAATAAATACAGAATGTGCTTAAATTTAATATTATTGTTGGGACAACTGTGCATTATTTTCAGAAGAGGAACTTTCAAAAAAACAAATTGTGCGGTGTAGTAAGGGGATGCTTACTGCTATAATGGTTAATGTCTGCAAGGAAAATAGCTTTCCAATATAGATCTATAGCTTTTGCTCTGTGCTGAGGTTCTAGGTGATGGGAGACTGCAGCTGTGAATAGAACTAAAATCGTTGCTGCATGTCATTGCATTCACGTACCTTTGGCAGAGAAATGCTTTGTAGGAAATATCCTTTATGTAAAAAAGCTGTGTCCTAGAATTGATGAAGGGCATAAAAATCTTTAGCAAAGAATGTTAAGGCAACAGATCAAAAACCAAACCAAGAACTTCAAATGATAGTTGTCACGGTCTAAATGCTCATGGTTAGAATTAATTTGCAGCTGCTTGTTTTATCCCAACAAAGTAATGTTGCCCTGGTTAGTAATTGAACCTCAGTGGGAGACCAGCACTGTGGAGCAATAGGAAGGTTATGTTCAGGGAACAGGTTGAGAAGCTTGTTTTTCAGTACTCCCTGTCCTTACAGTTTTCAACCACTGGTTTCCCTGTATGAGAGTTATTATTTGAGGTACACATCCGTGCACCTCTTCCGTGTGGCGATTAAATGAAACCAATGAATCAATAAAACTTGATTGCCATAGTCAGAAGTCAGAAGTATTCATTTTACTGATGGCTGTTCCTCAAAAGGAGCTCCAAAGTTAATAGGAGTCATTGTGGTTTCCTTTTGCTTAGAGTTAACTTACACTCTTCAGGTAGTTGTAAAGAGACTTGCTTGGAAACCTCGAAAGTGCTGTGTTTTCTAGTTCTTGTGGTAAATAACTGTTTTTATCTGTATCTTCATTGCGGGAAGATTGAGTAGTCAGGTGGTAATTGGTACCCTCGTAATAGAACAAGGTTTCCATCCATCTGTTTTCTAACTGCCAACACGGGGTCGCAGGGAAGCCACTGTCTATCACGACAAGAGCAACAGATGCCAGGCAGGATACACCCTGGACAGGATGCCAGTCCATCACAGGACAGATGAAGACAAACACACTCACTCACACCAGGGCCAATTTTTCCAGAAGCCAGTTAACCTACCAGTATGTCCTTGGTCTATGGGAGGAAACTGTAGGAAATTCACGCGAACACAGGGTGAGCATACAAACTCCACACAGACAGCAGCTCAAGAATTGAACCCAGGGGCCCCAGTGCTGCAATACAGCAATGCCAACTATCGTGCCACCATGTCAAAAACTAATAAGGTTTTACTTTCTAAAACGTAATAGATACTTCTACACACAAAGGAAGGTGTATCAAAGATTTGTTACAGGTTTTATTTAGCTTGAAAAAGTGAGAAGTGATGTGCTTCAGTACACAGCTTGCTGATATGTACCTTTACAGTGAAATTGAAAGCTGTGTATATGTTGCTCTCATAATTGACAAAACATAGCAAGTGCCTAGCTAACCTTTTTAAAATGGTTGTTACATTGGTCCAAGGTAGTACGAATTCATGTATACGTTGCTCACGCGTGAACTCAATTGTTAAGTATAAGCAGATTCCCTAGTATTAGAAATTATTCCTAAATTAGTAAAGTAGTAGAGATTATTCCTACACAATGCATGAAAGAAAATTAATAAAGATGATAATGATGGTGATGCACGTACTGCTGCCTGGTGCTGAACTTTCTTGACTTTGTCAGGACTTTTCTGTGGCTACCTGGATTTTAGCAGGGACTTTTAATTGCTAGTGATTGCCTGGAAAAAAATCAACAACGGTTCCAAATGTGTTGGAAATCTAATTACTTCAGAACCATGTATTTCCTTTAAATGTTAAGACACAGACTGCAGTTTATACATGATTTTTTTACTCAATGGTGTGAAAAAATACATGATTTTCTATTGTTTGTTGGCATATCCTGTAAGTGTTTAAATTGGTTCTGTTGTAGAGTTTGATTGTAAACTTCGGAGCTGATTTTTGTTTTGCGCCAGCTGTGAGCTCAGGAGGAAATGCAGGGTATAATCTTCTTTAATTAATCTGCTGGCGTGCCTGCAGAACAAACAGAAGTCTGTTGATGTTAATATCGGATAGAGATAACGTTGTCTGCACAGTTGTATCGTGAAATTACACGGCTCTCATCTTGGAGTGCTTAAAGTGTTTGGAGATTCACAAGCAATGGAGCGGAGGAAAAAGATTTCACCTCCTCTCCTGCGGTTCCCAGGCTAGCCGAGATGTGCAGTCTGCCCAGCGTGCCCAGGGTTATTCTGAAGCTCTGCTCTGGGAGTTTTCCCTATCTAGGGGAAGTGACGTTACAGAGGCCCTGCACCATCCTCATCTTGTCATGGCAAGTAAGCCCAGCTCCCCTGCAAAGAGACCTGACCTGTGCTCATTCTACCAGCACTCCTGTTCTTGTAGTCATTGTCCTGAGTTCATGATCTCAGGTGAGGACAGGCAGTGTTGATCAGCCTGTAAACCAAGAGTATTGTCTGAGGATTCGGACCTTGCCTTACCTCCAGATGCTGGCACAGTGCTCACAGCACTGTTGAAGCCCTACCTGTAAGCTCCTAAATTTCTCTTTTAGCTTAGATCGTCATATCATTGAGTGTGAAGTAGTCTTCTTCGCTGAGTTTTTCAGACTGTTGTCAGATTTTGAAATCCCTCCAGTAATCCTGTTTTAAGACTGAAGAGATTCGGTACCTTTAATTTAGCTGTGCATGACATTCCTTTGAGACCATCAATAGTTCAAGTGCTTTTTTGAACTCTTTTTAGGGCTGCAATGTCAAATTCTTTTAAAGGAAGATATACTGATGCCTTGGGCTTCATTGAATGATAAACATTGTAACCAATTATATTGTTTTGTGTGGCACTTCACCACAAGGGGGAGGTGGAAACCTGCTTTTTTCATTTAAAAGCAATTCCTGTTTTTAAAGAACAATACAAGTAGTTCAGTTCAATGTACAGTTGCCGAGAAAGCAAGACCTGTTTAAAATGATCAAATTTAAGAAGTAAATCAGTTCACAGTAAAATAAAACAAAGTACTGTTCTATAATTTCACTTCAATCCTTCATCGAAATATTCCCTCCACCTTTCACAAAACATATGCACTTTTTGTCATTCCGAGCATATTCAGTTTTTTATAGTTTTACTGTATACCTCATCCAGTATTCACTAATATTTTTACACACTGAGCAAGGTAGAATCTCTCACCATCACAAATGTTAGTGCTGTGAGAAACTTGAGAATACACGTGTTCAACCCGGGCATGTCCTCTTAACATACCTTACTGGAAAGTTGTATTCACTTGTGACCTACTTTTATTTTATCTGCAGTGGCAGATGTTAGCAACAAGCTGTTTAAATTCAGATAATGCAGTACTGTTTGCCTGGACTGACATGACAACATCAAGAAAAACTGTGTAAAAAAGTGCCTGCCTTTCTCAGCTGTATATGTACTTCAACTTGGTTTCCACTTCTTTTATTTTCCCCATTGATTTCTGAAGAAGTCCTTAGTGTTAGCTTTGCAAGTGCCTTTGAGGATTGTTAAGGCTTGAAACTAAGCTCCTCAGTCTTGGTGGTTCAAGATTGAGCTGTCTTAGCTTGTCAGCATAGGACAGTGGGCACAGGTTTTGAAAATGAGGTCTTACTAATGTATTTTACAATTTCAACCCAACATCCATTGATTTCATTTTTTTTTTGTTTGCTTTTAACTAATCTAACATTTTCCATTGTTTCTTCTTTGCCTACTTTTTTTTCTAGACGATATACAGTCAGTATACACAGCTGTCTTCTTTGTATGTATTGTAGCACCTTAAAATTTAGTCTCTCCTTTATAGCTGGAGCTTGTTTTTAGCAATATCTGACGATTTTTCTCTTTTTGTTTTCTCAGCCACCTGAATGAGTTCATTAACCATTGCAGAATATGAATTTATTATTGTTATATTATTATTATTTTTTATTAACAAGAATAACAATAATTTTGTACATTTGTATTGTGCTTTTCTGGCCACTCCACGCAAAGCGCTTTAGAGGTAAAAAGGACTCCCCTCCAACACCACTAATGTGCAGCCCCCACCTGAATGATGCAAGAGAGTGATGAAGCCAGTTCATAGATGCTGACTATTAGGAGGCCATGACTTATAAAGGCCAAGGAGAAATTTGGCCAAGATGCTGGGGTAACACCCCTACAAAAGTGAGGAGGAGTGCTGATTCTAATTACTCCACAAATCAATTCTGTCCTTTGAGTGAGACATTAAAACAAGGTCCCAGTTTGTAAGAATCTGTCCTTCCTTTATCAGTTCTCCACATGAACTGTTCTGTAATGAGGCTCATATTTACTGCTGTGCATTGCCCACGTGGTACTGCACCCTTCGTTACAGTAGGTCCCTTACTTAAGTGGTGCTTGAAATTATGTGAACCCTTCAAGGTGGTCATTATTTTAGATATTATAGGGATATTATATGAACCTGAACTCTTAATGAATATATAGAATGAATATCCTAAATAAAGACTTCCCACATAAAAAAGGGATTTGAACTCATAGATTATTAAATTGATATTTAGCAAATCACCAGATATTCTTGTGTGCAAAAGAAAATGAACCCATTTCAGTCAATAACTTGTGGCACCTCCTTTAGCAGCAATAACTTCACAGTCGGCTCCTATAACCAATTATCAGGCTCTGACATCTTGCTGGAGGGATTTTTCCCCACTCCTCTTTACAAAACTGCGCCAGCTCTGTGAGGTTTGAAGCATGTCTTGCATGAGTGGCCCTCTTCAGGTCCTGCCACAGCATTTCAACAGGATTCAGGTCAGGGCTTTGGCTTGGCCATTCCAGGACACGGAACCTCTTCTTCCTAAGCCATTCTTTAGTGGACTTACTTGAAAGTTTAGGATCATTGTCTTGTTGAAACATCCACTTTGTGCCCAGCTTGAGTTTTCGAACTGATGGCCTGACATTCTTCTTAAGACTGACTTGATATTTTTCAGAATTCATGATTCCCACAGCGATGTCAAGTTGCCCAGGGCCAGAGTAAGAAAAACAGCCCCATACAAGGACACTCCCACCACCATGCTTGACAGTAGGGATAAAGTTTTGCTTGTGGTAGGCTGTGTTGGCTCTTCGCCAAACATGGGCCCTCTTGTTGTGCCCAAATAGTTCAATTGTGGACTCATCTGTCCAGAGAACAGACTTCCAGAACTCTTCAGGCTTGTCCAGGATGTCTCTGGCAGCTTTGTTCTTTTTTGACAGAAGAGGCTTCTTCCTGGCAACCCTTCTATAGATGGCATTTCTGTTCAGGGTTCTTCTTATTGTTGAGCTATGCACCACTACTCCAGAGGCAGTTAGGGAGGCTTGTAGATCTCTGGATGTTATTTTAGAATTACCTTTTACCTCTTTTATTAGTCTCCTTGTGGCCCTGGGTGAAACTGTGGGAGGACGTCCATTTCTGGTCAGGGTTGCCATTGTTTTAAATGCCCTCCACTTGTGTACTATTTGCTTAACAGTGGATTTATGGAGTCCGAATCTTTTTGAAATGGCTTTATAACCTTATCCAGATTGATGAGAATCCACTACTTTTTTCCTCAGTTCTGCTGATGTTTCCTTAGTTCGAGGCATGATGCTAGACTTGTAGGAAGAGTAACTGACCTGCTTTCTTGCAATTATTTATGTTTGCTCCTCCACATTATTTCAGATCTTCAGTTCCATTGGTTATCTCGGTTAACTGGTTAGCACTCATGTCATTGACCCATCTGCTTTGCCTTGATGTAAGTCATAGAACTACTTAGTACTAGTACTGTGTGTTAATTCATCTAAGCATGAATTTCGATAGGTTACTGTGAACTACCCCCAAGCACCTTTTCTGATCTGTATTGCTTTACAGAATGAGCAGATTTGTGCTTGATTTGTATACTGTTAACTTCGTAATGCAGATTGGATGGCATATATAGGCAAATACAAGCTGTTTATCAGATATTCTAAGATGTCATACTTAGACACATTTCCAGTTGGCACATATAATATTGTTTCAACACATTCAGTTTGTATATGTGAGTGTAGATGTCTACAGGTACTCTACCTTCAGATTTACTCTTGTGAAACAGTAAGAATGCACAAGTTTGTAGAAATGCAAGTACAGAAGGCTAAATTCCAACCCAGGGTGTTATCTCTCTCATATACATGACTGTGAGATGTTTAAGGAAATTATACAAATCCATTTTCACGGAAACTTACCATTTCATTTTTATGATCATTTGTTAATATGTTCATTCTTTTCATAAATAAAGTGTGCAATGTAGTTGTTAGTGCAATTATTGTACATGTATTGTTTTTGCATTTGTTAGGGATATTTCTTTCCTTCAGTGTTTTGTGCAGTCATATTTTTTTTTTAATGGAGCTCACGCATGAAATCCTCTGAGGGTGTTGTGCTTACCATAATTTTCAGAATGATTCTTAGTGGTGTGGTGAAAAAAATCCACAAAGAGGTTTAAAAATAGGGCTGAAACGTGACGCTTTCTTTTTATCCCCCCTCCACCAAAGGATGAAACCGTAGTGAACCCATCACTTCGTAGTGTTGCATAGCAACTATGTCCCAAGAATAGGCATTCATGTATAAGGCAAGGGAACTTCTCAAAGGAGGAGAAATTGTACCCGTCTGTTTATGCTCGTGGCTGTTTTTAGCCTGCACGTGAGAGCTTTTCAGCGAGTCGGTAATCAGATCAACTTGTTCTAAGTACAGCTGCCTTTTTCCTTGCCTCGTCATTACTTCAAACTTAAAGTAAAAGCGGGTTACTACTTCTGATGTTACTGATGTACTTACAGAATACTGGTTTGCTTGATCAGTTAGAAGATTAATCGCAGTGCGCCTTGTAAATGTCTTTCCTTTAAAAAGATGAAAAAACCTTTCAAAATTTTTTAGCAAATGATGGTTTGAGGTATTCAAACAAAAAATCTATTCAGCATTATGTGTAGGGGGAACAAAATATTGACTTTATCTCTTTGATTTCAAAATTAAATGTCGATTTTTGAATCGTGAAACACTAATTTTTATATTGTAAAACACATATGTGTTTTATTTGTGAGTGTGTAGATCAATTTTATTCAACAGATTAATATTCCCTCATGACAACACAATTTCCCTTTAACAAAAAATATTTATATTTTTCTGTCAAACCTGTTTAAATAAAACTCAGTCTTAACGTGCTTAATCTACAGGAAGCTCAAGAAATGGTGTTGCTGAAGTTTATCCGCCCTGAACAGCCCCCTCCACTCTCGAGACCGTCTATGGAACAGCTCTCTCACCTAATAAAAACAAGCCTTCATTATCCTGAGTCCTATGATCATCCATTTCTACAGAAAAGGTAAATGTTCTTGGATTTTAATGTTGAAATATTTTTCTCTAAATATCCTGAGGCCCTAAGTATATAAAGAGTGCAATTCATATTTTTTTTAATATTAACGGTTGTTTTAAAATTTACAGGGAAAATGTAAGACATACTTTAAGTAAACAATTTCAGTACCTGTTAGACCATGCGATTACTGGCATCTCATCTCTTTAATCTGGACTATCATCTCTCTTAGTGAAGAGTGGTTCACTGAGTGGTTAAAAAATAACCTGTGAAGCTTTTCATGTATATGGGAGAAGGAATAAAGAGCAGGGATATGTGGCAAGGGTGGGTAAGAAGTACATGTGAAGAGACACACGTGGATAGGTGGGAGGAGGGTCAAAGAGATAGAAATCTGGAAATTAGTGAAAAGATTCAGAAAGTTCATTGTTTAGAAATGAGAGAATGAGAAATGCATGAACCTGGGTTAAAGATGATTTTGGCAAACTCCTTAGATTACATGTCCTTTAATCCCTGTGAAAGGATAGATACCAGAAGGGTCTGTGTAATCATGCCTGGGAGTGGTAAAATGTGAAACTACCACCTTAGAGAAATCTTGGATCCTCACTGATGTGACATATGTCCTGAACCGCTCAACCAGACTCCTCCTGGTTTCACCAATGTAACTTGCAGGGCTCCTTCTTCAAGAAGATCAGTCAGTGAAATAGCTGGACAGGAGTGATGCCCTGAATGATCATCTGGATGATCCTGAAATAGCCGGAGTGGCCAGGAATGCTTCTGATGCTGAATGAGTATTTGTGTGTGAAATAGCAGCTTCTGGTGCAACAGAAGGTGCCCGACTTGGACGATGGTTGTGGATGTTTTGAGGGACCTGTGGACAAGAAGACCGCGGTGATTAGTAAATTGGTCAGGTGTTGGGAAATGTTCAGTGGGTTTAGGAAAAAAGCTTCCCTTGGAAAGGTCGTTTTATAAAGTGCAAGTTGGTAGCTGCATCAGCATGTGTAAACTGCGAAGAAACATGTGAAGATTTATTCTATGCTAAAAAGAAAAGGTGAAAAGGGCTCCACAGCTGAAACATTTAGTCTCTTTTTTTTCAACATGGACTAAATCTTTACTTGTTCTTTTGACAAAGTGGAGAATTTGTGTTTGCTGGCCTAGAGAACAGAAGGGTGGAAGGGAAGGAGAGGTGGTATGCAGTTCTGGGTAAAGGAATTCCTCTTTGGGATGATGGCCTGAGGGCTGCTTTTGGCTCAGGCGACAGCCCTGTCAAGGCAGGGGGAAGGAACGTGCTTTCAGCAGCACTGATAAAATCACAAAGCACCCAGGAACATAGAAAAGCCATGTTTTTTATTATCTACACCGGTTCACACCCCACCTGCCTTAAAAGGGCTGACTTACTGATGTAGTGAAAAAGAACATATGCTTATGCACACTCTTTAGCTAATAGTGAAGTCATTTGTTTTCATATGGGGAGCTATTATCCCGCTTAGTGTTTGCAGCACCAATAATACAGTGTTGTACAAAGAAAAACTATCTTACTGAAATAGATGAAGCTCTGGGAAGGGGACATCTTTTACCCCAGGCCTTTTTTATCATTTTGATAGAATGCAGCAGGCATTCCAGCTGTTTTGAACCTTAGGAAATTAGTAACATTTCTCAAAAAATGGAAAATTCAGATTGCTACCCCTTGGCTGCCTACTGGTGCTTTGAAGGACAGAAAATCAGTAATGCTGTGAGGCAGCAGATGCGTAATTTGTGTCTTGAAGGTATAAAGAACATAGTTTATTGAATGGCAGTACAAAGTAATATGATTTGCCTAAAATATTACTTCAAAAGGTACTTGTTCAGAGTGCAATAGAGCTATGATGTGATCTCAGTAAGGGTCTGGTTTTGATATTAGCTTTTAAATTAAAACAAACATTCTTAGAAGATGCTGCTGCTTGCTTAAGCATTTCACATGTACAGCAGCCAGAAAGCCATTTTTTTCTACGTTTATTGCTGATTATCTACTGAGCGTGTATAGCAGCTTTTTTTTCTCAAGTGTGTTAAATCTGTTTCATTCCTTACTAGTTTTAGATTTGTAACTGAATGAACTTCGGATGTAATGGATGCAACATGATACATTTGTTTGTATCATGTGGGTGAAGATCGTACAGTTACTGATATTAGAATGTTAGTTTGGAAAGTGAAAATGCTTGTTCTTTTTTTTCTTGCATTCTGGAAAAGTACATGTAATTTCCAGTATTTACCTGCTGTACAGCAACTGTCCAAAGAGAAGGCTTGAAAAGTCCCTGTGTTGAGAAATGTCATCTTAAAGAACATGTGTACAGCTGATTGATATAAAATGTGACAGTATTCATAGTTTTTGCAGTCATTTTTAAAGATGTTGAAAGATTACTAAATCCATGATGTGGATATAATTTGTTTATTAGAATCTGAATATTGGATGACAGCATATGTATTGGATGATGTGCAGTTTGGGTCATTCAGAATTCAGTTTCCAATAGCTTTCAGAGTAGATCAGGGAAAAACATCATTTGTACACATTTCACATGAAAGCCCACACACGTTTAAGTTTTTTAATGGGGCAGTTTTAATTCATATTTTATTATTACTGCTTTGAGATCTGTTTCTTTTAGTCTTATTGTCTTATTAGTCTTATTTTCTTCTGTAATGTTTTAGCTTATTGTTCGAAGCGATTTAAATTTTTATGAAGTTTTGAAGGTGCCTTTGGTTTAAAAGGTGCAGTGAAAAAGCAGGATTTGCAACAAAACCAATCTGAGTTTCCTGCATTAACCTCCTAAGTGAAGCAAGAAACCAACTGCAATTTCAATGATTTACTAAGGCATTGATTCACCAGTGACTGTATCTTGTTCAGTAACAAGAGACTCAATTCCCTCTCTTGTCACTCATTCTTTATCTCAACCTCAAGGCAACTGGATATTTTATTTTCAAACTAAAATGCTTAAGATCTGCGTTTAATCATATTTGCAGGAAAACCACCTGCAGTATTTGCATTCGTTTAGTCCCGAAGGGATCGAGTCACATTGAAGTTCACCTTTTTCCTACCACATTAGAAAATATTATGTAAAAGAAGGGGGTGCTAAATCAAAACTTAGTTTTTTCCTTAGTACTGAAGAAAAAGTACTGCGCTACCGCTTTAAACTATAGTGTTGACCTATCTTTCTTGTTCTTTCGGGGATCCACAGCTCGTTTTGTACTGCTCCTCCTTCAGTTTCATGAATAAAAGTTCATATTGTTTATTCTCATTCACTTAACATTCTCTCACACTTCATTTGGTTTTTACAAGATCTCTCTTTTTTTTTGGCAGCAACATCATGGTCTGTACACAAACTATTTGGGCACCTTACTTTAAGAACAATATGACAAGACTGCATTATTTAAATACTTTGTTTTATAAAGATTGGTTCTTGCTATAAGTATTTTTTTTAAAAGAACTTTACTGGAAAATCTCTGTCATTTTTTAGCACCTTATGTAAAATGTTTAATTTTTGTACCGTAGGTTAATTTTTATTTAAAGGGGTCACACTGCTAACGGGGTGTTTATGAGGAAAATGCAGTTTAATTTTAGTTTGAAAACTACAAATGATGGTAGCCTAAACTAATTTATTGTTGCAGTCTCATTTCTTTTCCAATTTATTTTTATGACAACAAGAAAGACACTGATTTAACAGGCTTTGCCTGACTTCACAACTAGGACCACCTAATGCTTTCTCTGTTTAAAAAGAGAAGAGGTGACCTTAATATGTTTGTTTAGTTCTGTAAGCTGTTAATAGATTGCTGCCTGGATCATGTGCCAGACTGTTAAGCAATGGTTTGCTTTTTTCTTCTCTTCAGTTCTGTCACTCTTGTTTATTGTATAACTTCAAGCTATATTGTATAAAGCTTGAATGTATAAAAAAAGTTAATTCCGCAAATTTAAGACAGTAAAATTTAAGCCTAACCGTTGCGTGGTGCTTGTTAAAAGATTAAGTTGCACCTAATTCTGATTTGGATATTTTGAATCCTTTTACTGATTTACTTTAAATGTGTTTTTGCTGTATTACGATATAATTTAGTAAAAGAACCTAACTGAATATTTTACAAGCTTTTGCAGTCTATAATTTTTCCTGTATTTGTTACAGCTTTGAGGGAAGTCTTAAGATAATCTCTGAAATTCCAGAGAAAGTATTGGAAAGATTTGTAACTTAACTGTCTGGTATATTTGAGCTGAGAATTAGACAAAGGTTGGGAAAAAAAGAAGTGAAATCAGACATTTTCATTTCTCTATTGGCTTTTCTCTTCTACTGGCATCTGATGTAGTCTTGCCAAAAGTTTCTGTCTGTATCAGGAAACTGCATACAAACTGTCTGTCCATTGATACCCAAACATAGTAGATATCAGCCTCATTCCCCTTACTTTACTTACACTGTTAAAGTGGGAAGTGATTTGCTTTTAGCTTTCAAAAGTGACTGCAGTTTTCTGGTCTTTGTTCTGTTACTTTTTAACATTACTTAAAATGTTAACCACAGAACAAAATGTCTTTTGCATATTGACATTTTTAAAAATAAGCGCTTTTATTATAGTAGCTTAAAGGCAGTTATTGTTAGATGCATACTCTATTAACTTATAGGTACTTTGAAGTTGAGGCTCCATACAAATAGGTTTTTTTGCTGCCTGCGTGTCTAATTTCAGATATGTTACTTAGGGCAATGTAAGACATAAGGATAAGACTGAATAATCATTTTTATTTCTTTTATATTGAGCAGACTAAAGTAGATTTGTATTAAAAGGGTACAGCTCAAGTTAAAAGCTGTTTTTTCTTCTTCTCATAATATTAATATTATATAGCTTGGCATTTTACATAGCTTCCTAGTAAAACAGCCCTTTACAGACAAATTAAACATATTAACAGATTAAATGGACTTTCATGTAATTAGAGCTTTAAAATGTCCATCTTTCTCCCTCCCCTTTAAACTTAATTGCTAGTCTACTTCAGGCTTAATTAATGAAGCAGTTCGGTGTCATCTCACCTTGTCGTTTTTTTGCTTGTTATACAGATGTTCGGTTATTGGAACTCCCAGCCATAAACTACACAACATTAATTTATGTCGTAGTTGGCTGTTGATAATTACAAATATACAAGAATGAATTGCAGGTTAAGCTGCATCCCGTCCAGGGTGTACCCTGCCTTGGGTCTTAGCATTTGCGAGTGTTCGGTGCTCAGAACCATTGCAAACAGCCAAATCCACATATAACCAAGTCCATCCATAGCTGCACAGTATATGGTATGTATGATTAGAAGACGCAAGTTGCCCTCCTTATATGATAAAGTACTAATGCATTGTCTTTAATTTAAATAACAGTGATCAACTGAAAGAACCAACAGTTATTCCAAACTTACAGTAATCGGTTAAACAACACAAAACTCTCCAGTGTGTCAAGCGTATACTTGCACGGTCCCTCTGTGTCCCTCTGCGTCTGTGCGTAGCCCACCCCAGCTCCACTTTAATGAAACAGGCCGATTTGAAAGTTGCACTTAACCTTCACCTCGGTTTCATCCCACTCTTCTCTTTCATCCGAGTTCCCGTCAGCCAGCCCAAATGACGAAAACGCGAATTTGAGAATGTTAAGTTAGACCTTACTGTAATAATAATCAATTGACAAAAAGGAGAAACTTTAAGTAGGCCAGATTGTGTTAACCTAAAGTAGAATTTCACAGAATACCAGAGGTAACACGTCTTCTCTTTCAACAAGCTGCTCGCAATCAAGCAAGCACGGTGGGTCAAACGGCCTCCATTACTTTCTAACCTTTCTAATCAAATTTCCCAAGGGTCCAGAGACAGAAAAATGACATTATTAAAGAGAGTTCAAGAAATTTCTTTGAAATACAAGAATCCACATCAAGCCACAAAATTAATAAGATAACTTTGCTTGTTTGTAGAGCCTAAAACCTTTTGTTTTAACATTTAGGGTAGGGCTTCCAGACTAAACTTCTGAATGGCCTAGTCTTCTCTGAACCTGAGTAATCGATTAAAATATGAGATTTTTATTAAGGTCTTTTATTGTTGTTTACTCAAATAATTTACTTTGTTATAGGCACAGTTATAAAAAAAACGACTTAGAAGTGTGAGGATTGATGACCCCTATGATGTTAGGTTTGACTGAGGTGTTCTGTTACTTCTGAATTGGAAAATCGCACAGCCAACACAAAACAGCACACTACAAATAAGGAGGTATAGTGCAGTCTTCCTCCGTGTCTACTACACCTCCATCACCTGCCCAAGATCTTGTTCTTCTTTTGTTTGTGATTGAAAAGAAAATACGAAACACACTGTCAAAGTGAAAAATCAGTCCTCCAGACGTACTACAATTCTGCTTATTGAATGAGTAGACCTGTGGAACTGTAGAACGTGTCCTCCAGGCCGGGAATAGCTACATAGGAGTGGCAAAAAAAGTTTAGATTATCCAAACAAATAAATAAATCTCCAGATTAAGAAGGTGTGTAGAGTTCATTTCATTTATCTTTTCGTTTTAGTTGCTGTATTTTGGGCTATTTCTAAAAGCAAACATTTAATGAGTCCGATGCAAAGTGCAATGATAAAAACCTGAGGCAGTATGACTAAAGAGGGCCTATGTTTTCTATATGGTAGTGAATCACTAAGGAAGACCTCACCCTCAGCAGGGTCCATGGTCCATGTGGAGACAATGTTGCGGTTAGTCAGAAGTTCAACAGCCAATCAATAGTCAAAACTGTAGCTAGACTCTCAGCTGAGTCTAGTGGGAACGTAAGCTTGATTCCTTCTCAGAGCCAGGTAGTACAAAAGCATTTGCATTAGAGCTCTCAAACGATGGAAGCCAAACTGACTAGAGCTAATTTATAAACTACTTTTATTTGGTCCTTGAATGTTTTCTTCATAGAAAAGAAAACATTCCAGTATAAAAAGCCATGCTGTAGCACTGCAGGTCTGGAAGGCCCTCCAGTCGTCTGAGACTGTGTGGTTTGCTATTTAAGGCCAACCTAGTCCTGTAAATTTAAATATTGGCTGTGCAGAATGGTTTGTGAAGCAGCTGTTTGTGTATCTCCTGTGGTCCTCAATTACAATTAAATATGTAAGCATCTCTACAGCTACACGTAGTTTTATCAATCAGTATTGACAAGCTTCAAAACATACACATTTAGGTATTTCACTAACACATCCATAAATGCTTTGTAGTAGCTTGTGTTTAACTTGAGACTCTTGAGGTATATTTTGATTTATTAGAGTTTATATAAGTGTAGAATTGGTTTTAATATCTGGACAGGCTGTTAAGTACTGCCTCAGCTAGAATGTGTGTGAGCACTTGATGGGGATATTGTGTTTTGCTCCTGAACAACATGATTATACTGTGGAAGCAGATACGGTTCTTGTCTGTGCCCTATGGTGCATGTGTGCCGAGGAAAGCAGACGTTGTAGACATTTTGAACTTGTGCATTTTTATCATACCCCAGTAAAAGATCTATGGTGTAGGTCTGTCGAGATATCCTTGTTATGCTACTGGGAACCAAGATATGAATGACATTGCTGTGTAGGGGTTGAAATTTCTAGCCTGTCTATTGCAGGCTGGTAGTTACTGCTTGCCTGTTACTTACTAACATACAAAGTGTCTTGTGCCTGTGGTGTTGTGGCAATGTAATATTTTATCCTGATCATATTGATCATCCAGCACACAACACCCCAGCTAGTTCTTTCTTGTTTCTGTAGTGTCAGTTTGTGATTTGGTGACTGTCCACAAATTTGAGAGAAATAAAATGTGAAAATAGTTTCTCATCTAATCAACTCCCTTGCAAAAATATGTGACCGAGAAGGCTAAAAAACTAATCGGTGTACACGGTGCTGAACACTACTTTGTCTAAAATTGCAACCTTGTTTATTGGTCGCCCTCTCTGTAGTGTTGGGTTGAAGGTTCATTTTTCCTTCCCTGACCCAGATCTGTGTCAAGGCCAATGCTGAATTGCTCTCTTAACTCATTTTACAGTAATCATAAGCCAGTTAGACATTATTCTGAATTTTCTTGTGGTGAGAGATATTCGGGATGTTTTCTCCCTGTTATATCTCGGATAACATGATATCCCATGATTAGTTTTTCCTCCATTGTACTGTGTAAGTGCATAATTTTTCCCTTGGTGTGCAGTGAAGGTATAATTTTTATTATAAGATTTACTACATCTTTTAAAATGCAGCAGCAGACACTAGATTAATAAGGCAGTTGATATTAGTGGGTCAGTTCAAGTCACAGATCTATTTTGTGATTTAAGTTTTCTTTTTTTCCATGACAAATCAGGATCACCAATGTTTTGTTTTAACCCCCCGATTCCAGTTCAGGTCTTGCTAGTTTTGTTTTTTTGCGCAGTGCTTGAAATCCTACAGCCTCAGAGGACTACAGAGGAGAGAATATGGAAGTGTAGGAAGATTTGTCTGACCGCCTTTAGGCTAGTCATCTTTTATGATCTCACAGACTGCACAGCCACATACCGGAGGTTCAGAGTCAATTGGAAGAGATCTTCCTCACTCTCAGCACAGCCGACCTCCAAGCATGCGACAAGCCACAGGGTCCCTGCTGCAGAGTACTGGCTGACGCTTCCCATCCTACCCTCAGCTTAGGGCACCCTGGTCACGGTCAGCTAGTCACATAACTCAGACTCCAGCAAGCAAGCCAGACGCCAGCAGCCATATCACCCTACAACTCACAGCTGGCAGCCCACTGAAGCTCAGCAGGTGTGAGCCTGGTCAGTACCTGGATGGGTGACTCCTGGGAAAGCTAAGGTTGCTGCTGGAAGTGGTGTGAGTGGGACCAGTAGGAGGCGCTCACCCAGTGGTCTGTGTGGGTCCTAATGCCTCACTATAGTGATGGGGATGCTATACTGTAAAAAGGCGCTGTCCTGCAGATGAGATGTAAAACCAAAGTCTTGACATTCTGTGGTCACTAAAAATCCCAGGGAGTTCCTTGAAAAGAGTAGATGCGTTAACCCGGTGTCCTGGCCAAATTTCCCTTTGGCCTTTACCAGTCATGACCTCCTAATAATCCCCATCACTGATCTGGCTTCATCACTCTGTTCTCCTCCCTACTGTTAGCTGGTGTGTGGTGAGCATACTGTACACTATGGCTGTCTTCCCATCATCCAGGTGGGGCTGCACACTGGCGTTGGTGGAGGAGAGTCCCCATTACCATTAAAGCACTTTGAATGGAGTGTCCAGGAAAGTGCTCTATAAGTGTGAGGAATTATTATTAGGTTCAGACCTCTGTGCCCGGATCACGAGTTCATCCGGCATTAGATCGAGTCCCTGCTGGGGGAGCCATTTCAGTGATTTCATAGACCCTCAGTGTTTTCGAACTGCAGCAACTTAAGATAGAACTATGCTATACCACTTGGTGCCATTCATTAGAAGTTTTTTTTCAAATTAATTTTTAAATGAAACAAATTCTAAGACTCAAAATATCTTTAATAAAATGCTGTGTTTCTGTTGGAAAGTCGTGAAAAATGATCAACCCATTCTCTTAATCCATTCTCCGTACATGAATCCGTGAGAGAGAAAACAGAGTTTCTCTGAGCTGTTTAAAGCATTCCTTTTTTATTTAAAGCACTAATAAGTCTCTTAAGGGTTTCCCTTTCACCAGCTTTGAGGCTTTGCAAATATGTAAAAATCCCAGAGTTGACATGAATCAGAATACTGTTAATGAGGAGCTGCTGATATGTATTTGTAGCTTTGTAGCTGCTGTCTGAAAGCTGAGAGCTATTAAATTCTAGCTTTCTTAATATAAAACTATTATAAAACTGTTTGGCATAAGCAGTAATTAGATAATTATTTACTTATGTGTTTGACCATAAACTGCTTTAATTCACCAGTAAACATCACTGATTGTGCCTCAGGATCAGGTACCCAAAAATAAATTTACGTAGGAAGTATTTCAATGCCTAATGTTTAATGTTATGTGTTGACAACAGATAAAATATTGAAGTCGCGTAACAAATGATTGATTCACATTCTCTTTATCTCCTTGCAGTCTGTGCATGGTACCTGTAACTCTAATGCTTTCGAACTGCTCCCTGGCTGGAGTTGATGTTATCATAGACTTGCGTCATAAAGCCACAAGGTAAGAAATATCAATTTTATGCAGATTAAAACGTAACAAAATAATTCATTTTGTATCACATTGGTGGTAGTTGGTAAGAGAACAGTGACTTACCATAACTAAGTCTTAAGTGATTAGGGTTTTTATTAAAAAAAAAATGATATAAAGAGAGTTCAGACTAAAATATTTGTGATAAATGGTACTAATAAAGTGAACTTCAGTGCTATAATGGCTTTATAACATGTTTTATACATAACCAAAACTCAGCATTTCCTAGTGGAAATAGAACATATGAAGTGTAATTTTTTAATGAAAACTTGGCTGGGTATTAGTGTTTAGTGCCCTTTTCCATGACATACTATACGGTTTTGCTCTCATTTTTTCAAATAATAAATGCCTTTGCATAAAACAACAGCATGTAAATCCCATGCAAATAAGCTTCATTAAAATTTTAAACAGACTGAATCAACCAAATAAAAGGGAGGTTTCTGATTTCTAGACATTTCAAAGGCAATAATGCTATTCCAAACAGCAGACAGCACTGCTGGAGAACCATTCATACAGTATGCTTTAATTGCATAGTTTAGAACGTTCAATATCTGTGTTGCTCTATATTCGCCATAAAAATTATTGAACAAAATAGCTCATAAAGTAGGTTTGCTTAAGTAAATGTGAGAACTGGTTTAAAAAATTTAGTACAGAATAATCTGAACTGCACCTTTCATTTTCTACAGAGAGGAATAAGGTAACAGAATGACAATATTTAGCAGCTCATCAGGTGAAACTGCTGTAATGCCCTGCTGTGCATAGCACAGCACAGTACAAGAAATTCATGACAAAAATAAGGCACAATCTGTATACATCTAAGTTAATATTTGATGTTCTCAAATATGTAACACAAAAATTCTTAACATTTTTTTCTCCATTTATGTCTTTCTCCCTTGCCTTCAGCCCTGAGACATTAGAAGTCCACGGTTCTTTCACTTGGCTTGGGCAGACCCAGTACAAGCTTCAGCTGAAAGCTCAGGAAGTTTACAAGCTTCATCTCAAAGCCTGCTTCATCCATGCTGGGGTCTACAATCTTGGGACACCTAGGGTTTTTGCTAAACTGACAGATCAAGGATCGATGTGTGAAACTAGCCAGCAAAACTCTATGCCAGCATTAATCATAATCAACAACATCTGAAACAAAACTTTCGGATCTCAATTCAGATAAATACTGGAAACAGATATCATTTTGTACTTCTTAAAAATTCCTGCATCAGACTTGCTTGTATAGATTGCAATGGCAAGATCTTAAACTTATTTTATGTGTCACCTGCAAAGCATTATGGACTTTTAAGTGTGTATGTGATGATTTTTTTCAGCATATTTATCTTTCATCTCAGCTTGTACCTAGTCTTTTTTATAACAATAACTAAATATTTACAGCTGGCGGAAGATGAACAGCAGCTTTTTTGTCTGCACTAATTTGTCTTCCTCACATTCTGTTTGTGGCTGTTTAGTTATGGTTCTATGGTTTAAAATAAAAGGAAAACTATCTACCGGGCTGTATTAAAACAGACATTCAATCTCCATTGGGTTAATTCTATATTGTATGAGAGGAACATGTCTTTGGTATAAAAGCAACTACAGCAGGAACTAGATTTCATTGGTTGCATTTTATTTTTTATTACGAATCCCGTAATTACAAAATTAATATTATTTAAATTTGATCATAACTCAAACATGAAAGGAAGGATCAATCAACTAATGCAGCCAACGATGAAAAATCAACCCTAAAATATCGAGGGAAACTGTGCTGATCTCACAAGCACGTTATTTTAATGTTCTATAAACGAATCATTTCCCTTACTGTGTAACTTGACCATTTGATTAAGATGTTATTTAAGTGTATCTAGACTGCTTTTCAGAAAATGATGTAATATATTTATAACAAATTTACTGTAAATAGAATAAAACATAACCAAAATACATTGTGAATTTGATATCATTAGTCCTTTTCTTCATACTGTAATTGTGTGTCAGTAATGATACTGTCCTCTTTATACCAACAGGTGTATTGTATTGAACAGCCGTTTCTGGGGAGATGCTTTAATGTACAGTATATGTACAGTAGGTTACATCTTTTTTTTAAAAGCCACCAAATGTAAACTTCAAATACTCCAAAACTTTTGGTTTCAGATTCTAAAATAAGACTAAGTTGTATATCTGCTGGGGTTGTGGGTAGATGTGAAGTCTCTGTCCCGAGTGGCTGCAACACTGTCTGGTCCTTGTGCTGGTAGGTGAGGCTGGGAGGCGCTGGCTGATCAAATTAAGAGTTGTTCCCATCATTGGTCTTCGTGCTCCCCTTCAGCCGGTGACGTCTAGGTAACACTAGCTAGAAGGTACCCCTTCTCAGGCTTGATGCCAAAGGTTTTTGTGTCTGGCTTTTGTCCGTGACTTCGCGGATTCTGAATATGTGAATTAGGTCCCCTCATGGTCTTCTGCCTTCAGGGCTAAAGGGTGACCAAAATTGAACTCAATATTCTAAATGAGACCTAACTAATGCATAGTAAAATGTTGACATCATATCACATCACTTGGTTTAAATTCCACACCTTTAGCTGCGTATCCGATTTGCTCTTTGCCTTTTTATTGCTACCCCGGATTCTCTGGAGAATGAAAAGGATGTTTGTCATTTTCCAGTTTAGATTTCTGGTTTTGTCTTACCTGCCTGCAGCACCCTACACTTGCATAAATGAAAGGTCTGCTTGGAGTTCATCCAGGTCTTATTTAATGTAGAATTTGTTTTGCAGCTTCTACGGTGTTTGCTAATCCTCCTGCTGTGCTGTTCTCTGCGAACTTGACTAGTTTTCTAACTTTACCAAAATCTTAGTCATGGCTAGAAATTACAAAGAGGATGCCTGTGTCATTCCAATTTTGCCACCTACATCTGTAAATTAACCTCTTATCTGTGCTCTTTCCTGTCCATTAACCACCACTAAATCCAAGCACATGCATCTTTTACAAAATCTTTTAAGATGAAGATCTTAATCTAAAGCCATGTGAAAATCTGCATATACTGGTTATATAGTACGCTCCATATACTGTATATATCCCATTATATCACGTCCTGTTGTTTAAAGAACTCTATCCTATTAGTCTCAAGAGACTGCTGGAAGAGTGTAGATAAATGGCAAATGAATATCGTCTCGTCTTTATTCAGTGCGTTTTAGTTTTTAAAGCTTGGAGCTCAGCACTTCTTTGGAAGAACAATGCATGCATATCAAATCTTATTAGATTTTTTAAAGAAAAAAATATTCTACAGCTTTGAATTAAATTGTTTAGGCATGTAAAATTGCATTTTAAGTTAGTTTCACCACCTGGCTTGACAAACCTGAAAACTGTGATTTTACATATCCGAAAGTGGTGTTCAGAAATGTGCATATAAAGGCAAAGTTAAATAACTTGATCAGGTTCTCGTGAGATTTTAATTGTTGGAATATGAAGGAATATGAATGCTAATGTTTCATCAAACATAAGCTTTAAAAATTAATATATTTTAAGTGACGCATGGTTTATTTGTTTAGATTCTGTCAATTTCCTATTGGATCAAACAAATATGTAAATGGGCTATAATATTTCATTTAAATTAATGCTTGAAAAATAGGAGAAATCAATTTAAAGAATTTTTATACAACAAAATGTAAAATTGCACTTTGCGGGATAATTTGTTTTAAGATTTTTTTTAATTCACAATGGGAAGGCAGGATAAGTGAGTGTCTATTTTGTTTAGTTGGAAAATAAGATCAAAAGAATTTACACACTGAATCGTACACAATATCCTGTAGATCTGTTGGCCTTGCTTGTGCGTCAAACAATTTTCATATCCCTTGACTTAAATTATGCTCCTTTGCCTATATATCCTAGCATTTTGTTTGACTTTTTAATATCTTCACCATATGTGCTAACTTCAACATCTCCTTTTCATAAGTAGCATCTTCTAGGACAGAATTTCCCATTTGGTATGTATAATTGTTTATTATCTGCATGCAGTACCCTTCACTTGTCTACATTAAAAGTCATCTGCCAGGTACTCAATTACTTACTGTATTTCACCCCATTGTGAGAATTCACCACTTATCTTTACACTCTGTTTTCTCTTTAATAACCAATTCTTAATCCAAACACATCATTTGCCCTGTGTGTATCCATCCCTGTTGTAACTTTCTGAAAGAGCTCTAACAAGTTGATTATTCAAGACCTACCTTTTTCTAAATCCATGTGGATAATTTCCTGGGATAATTATTTTCAGATCCTCTAGTTCTAAGAATTGTATCTGTAGCATTAAATGAAACAGAAGTCGGATTTATTGGTCTACAATTACTTGATTCATTTCATTTGTCACCCTTTTTGCAGATGGGTTCATTAACGATTCCCCAGGCCCTGGGTACATCCTCTGTCTTGAGTGACTGTTGAAAGAGTCGTATCCATGACTTCTGAATAACATCTTCTTTCCTCGAGTAAAGTTGATAAGATACCATCAGGCCCTGGGGGGTTATTAATCTTTGAGAGCTTCTAGTGCCTCTTCTATGCCTCTTGCCTCTTCTATGATGATACTATCCAATGGAGGACTTTGACCTTCCAATGTCTGAGGCATATTGTTCACTTCTTCCTTTGTGAACAGCTGAGTGAAGTATTCATTAAGCTCTTTCTCCTTTATAGTCTTCATCCTGCATAAATCTGAGTTTGCATAAAAGTTGATTGCGTCCTCAGTCTTGTTCTACTTTGCCTCTTGTGTATATCTGCTCTTATGTGTGCATGGTCTGAAATAATTTCCACTGTGTGTTTTCACACTGTATGTTGGCATTGTTTCCCTTTCAGTCACAGCTGAAAAGCTTGAATTATAGTTTTATTGTTAAAGTATGTAGAAATAATAGCACTGTAATAGTGTGAATTTGTGATGTCTGCGCTGTGGTGGATGTTTCCAGTAACTGAGCGCACTCTCTGGACAGCATCCTGAACTACAGAACGGTGGCACCGAAAGAGGATGCAAGCTGGACTGAACCAGCAGTTTCCCTCATGGTAAATGATTTCAGCAGAAAATGCTGGTTAACAGAGCATCCTGGTTATCAAAAGGCTGAATGGTAAAGCTTTTACTGTATTTTAACCTCTGTTGCAATATTCCTTTCAGTTTCTCTCTTGGCCCATTGATTATCCTGTTATATTTTGCTTATAATTCATTGTACGTATTATCTTTAACTGGATATTCATTATAATCATTTTTCTAAAGTGCTTTATTTTCATCCATCCATTTTCTTACCGTTTTATGCAATTCAGGTTGATGGGGGAGCTGGAGTCTATCCTGGCAAGCAGTGAGCGCAGTGCAGGGTACACCCTAGACGGGACACCAGTTCATCACAAAGTACACAGACAATATATACACAATCACACCAGGGCCAGTTTTCCCAGAAGCCAGTTAACCTACCAGTATGTCTATGGACTGCAGGAGGAAACCGGAGCACCATGAGAAACTCCATACAGATCGCACCCCAGTTCTGAAATTGAACCCTGGGCCCCAGTGTGGAATTTAGCCAGGACACCAGGATGAGCATCTCTATTCTTATGAAAAGTGGGATGTCACACAGCTTTGAAAATGCTGGTCCACTTACAGCAGCAAATGGGGTCTACTTAGTCATCTTCGAGATCAAGCCACAAGAAGAAAACACTGCTGTTGTATCATAAAAACAGGAAAGCACTTTTCTCAAATGATAACCCATCCATCTTCTCACTACTTTATCCAATTCAAGGTCATGGTGGCCCAGAGTCTATACTGGGAAGAGAAGGATGCCAGTCCATCACAGGGCACAGACAGACATGAACAGGCACCCACTCTCGCCAGCTTTTCCACAGGCCAATTACCCTACCAGTATGTTTTTGGGTTGTGGGAGGAAACCCATGTGAACATGGGGAGAACATACAAACTCCACACAGATAGCACCCTGGGAATTGAACCCACTGCAAGCAAGTGACGCTAACCA
This sequence comes from Atractosteus spatula, assembly GCF_055471065.1. NCBI lineage: Eukaryota > Metazoa > Chordata > Actinopteri > Semionotiformes > Lepisosteidae > Atractosteus > Atractosteus spatula. The sequence goes on along the minus strand of NC_142711.1, from coordinate 17,701,472 downwards.
CTGAACCAATGTGTCAACTTGTCACCCACAACAGCAACTATTATACCAATTTAGAGTATCTTCAAACTCCTTCTTCGGTATTTTTTAATGTCGTTTTTTTTCTACTTTTCTTTACAAAGTTCCCTTAAAATATCTAGCAAATCATGTCCTGAGGAAAAAAACATTCATTTGAATTTTGATTTTGGATGCTGTTATGTTTGTCTGCAAAAACAGCGGGGAGGAACACAGAGGTGTATTTGTCTGGAAAAACTAGATAATGAGCGGATGATCATTTTTGCGAGTTCCGATAGATTTTCCGTTTCTCGGTTCATTTTTCTTTTTCCTCTTTACAAACACCCCCACAAGCCAGAGATTACAGAGCGAGGTCAGGTTCATTAATTTTCCAGGTCAACCTTGTTGGTTGGGAGGTAAATAAGCATTGAAAATTAAAAGACAAATTAAAGATGCAGAACGCACAGACTTACATTTGAACATTTTTGCCGAACATTATGTGGTGGTTGGTTAAGGGTAATAAAATCAGGGCCAGTTAATATTTTTTATACTGTATTCTGAACTGTAAATATAAACAAATGACTGAAAAAGATTGCTTAGTACGATCTAAATGATCACATTTTAGATTTAAACAGTAGTTTAACTATCAGTCTCAGCAACTGCGACATTGCTGATGAATTAGTCTTGGGGACAGAAAGCAACATCAATTCCCTGCCAAGATTCATAACCCAGATCCTGCTGTGACTCTGCTTACAGTGAAGAATGATTGGCCTGGACACAGCAGGGATCAGATTATTACCTGAACCCTTCAAACCCCTTCTGAAGGGTCTACAGTAAATCTGCACATACAGTAAGTGATATTCAGTTCCATTCAAAGTACTTTATTTGTCTCCAGTAGGGGGACAATTTAAGCAGAAAGCAGTGCAGCATACAACACATGAGAGCAGAAAAAGCTTAGAAAAAAAGTATATACTGTACTTACAGTAGATGAAAACCTCAAACGGATCCTAGAAGTGATTGAAAGTAGCAATGTGTGGTATTTGGGAAGGTGTTAAAGTACACGCACATCTGTAGAGGGGGCTCTGTCCAATAGACATCATGTTGATAAGACTTCTTTACCAGCCACTCTTTGCAAGACTGATGGCTCCTGGAACTGAGCTAAATTTCCTTTTATTTGTCTTGCACTGTGGACAGCGAAAAACGTCTTGTATGTAAATTGCAATATGTGACAGTTTTCTGAAGAGAAAACACCCCCATCCAAAACCAAAAATACAGATGAAGAAAACAAAACTGAATTCCAAGACATGCCAGGCATCAGTGCTGTGCTTGTAACCTAACTTTTACCCTATATTAAAGACTTTGACTAAAGAAGTCCAGGTTTAACTTAGACCTGTGTATAGATGTTGATGTTTTACAGACAGCATCCAGTAATACCTAGAAAATCTATCCAGATCCACTTCAGCCAGGTGCAAGGGACTGTGGAATAAATCTGATAATCAAATTTTGCAGCTGAGGATCTGGAAGCAAAATACAAGTGTTTCAACCCGACAAGATGAGGGTAGGGAGCAGAAGAGAATTCTGTGCATGCTGAATGAACAAGGAAAAGTGGGTACAGCACTCAAAATAATCATGCCAGAAGTTTTTCTTTGCAGTATGCTTTTGTTTATGCACAAACAATTTGATAATAATCTATTTATAAACTTTCCTTTACGGGCTAAAGTGGCATTAAAAAAAATTAGGCAAATAAACTTGAGGACCAGAGTTGATCTAGATTGCATTAACCAAAAACACACTATCATCAGAAAAGGTAAGAGTCTTTTTTTACAATAATAACATTTAATTTTATCTTGACAGAAAATACTTCAGCACCTACAAAGGTTCTCTTTAATAGCTACAAAAAAAAACTTAATTGGGTCTCTAAATAAACTATTTTATATCTAAAAAAATCCTTGTACTGTAGTTGTTCCTCAGAGAATTTGGTTTTGGAAGTGAATTGTTGATTGAGAATTATACACCTCTCTGCTTAAAAATACTAGAATACCTCTCTGAAGCAGCCAAGAGGTGTGGGGAGTGTAGTGTAGTGATCAACAGCATAAGATTTCCTTAAATACTCTTGATTTTATCCTTTTTCTTCCCCAGACAGTTTCCTTTACCCTGCAATGAAGGTGATTTATTTTCTATTCAAGGTTATACTGAAAATTACCCATCCATCTGCTAACTCTTTTATCCAATTCAGGGTCCCAGGGGAGCCAGATCCTATCCCAGCAAGCAACAGGCACAAGGTAGGATACACCCTGGGCTGGACACCTGTCTGTCACATGGTGACGCACACATACACACCAGGGCCAATTTTCCCAGACGCCATAACCTATCCAATATGTCTTTGTCAGCTAAATGAAACTGGATCACCCACATGAATACAGGGAGACCATACACACCACACAGACAGCACCCCAGGTCTGGAATTGAGCCGAGGGCCCCAGCACTAGGAGGCAGCAAAACGAACCACTCTGCCACCTCACTGAAAATTACCCTCTCTCTAATTACCCATTGACTGGCAGCTTTACTTATCTGGGAATCAAGGACATTTGCACAAGAACATAATAAGGGAGGACAAACTAGTGAAGACTATTCGGTCCTGTTAGTATTAGAATAGACAATTAGATCAGACATACTACTGACTTGTATGCACAATAGTAGCTAACTGATCCGAGGATCTTGTCCAGTCATTTCTTGAAACAAGTCAGGGGTATCTGTCACAGATGTCGGAAGGGACGAACCGTGAAATAGCGAAAAAAGGCCCTATGCGTAGCGGCAGGACGGGGTTTAGCTGGGGCTCAGCTGTTCAGGAAATGCCGTATAGAAACCTATGCCCTCAGGCCATGGATGTGGGGGCGACCTGGTGCTAGGCGGGTCTCAGGACATCCGTACCCTCAATCATGAGCCAGGAGGAAAGCTTGAACCAGAAATATACAGCCCCAGACAGAGACACACTGAAAGGACAAGCAAAGCACAGGAAACTAGGGACAGGGCAGCGTACGAGCGCCCTCTAGCTGTAGAGGGCGTGACAGAATCGTTCAACAACATAGCTGAGGAACTTGTTCCATCCTCTCACAACACTTCAAATAACTAAGTACCTCCTGTTCTCTAGAGCTGCACTATCTGTTTATAACAAGGTAACAAAAATTGTATATAATATTCTGCATGAGGCTCTACTGGTTCTCTACTCTAATTTTAAGATGACATCTTTTAATTGTAGGTTTCTAACTATATTTTATTAAAAGCATTGTAAATACGTGCTATACTCAACATTTTGTTTTGCCGTTTTAATTGCATCTACACGTACAGATCAGTGAAGCATAACTTTCTGACATTACCAACTGGTGCTTTTTGTTTCTTCAATTAATTGCATGTGTTAATTTTGTGAAGATCTTTTCTGTCTCTATACTTTTAGATTTTTATCTCCAAGATTTCAACAGGTTATTTTTTTTCTCCCAGAACCACCACGGCATCCATTTTATTACAATACAGGCGTCTCTACTATAACGCGATAGATGCGTTCCTATAAAACCTCGTGTTATGAAAAATCCGCGCAATTAAAATAACTGGGCATATGGGAAAAATAGGGTTGGGGCAGACCACTCAAAACCTAACCAAATGCCTAACCAAAGCTTTACCAAATGTAATACTTATTCTAATAAAAATGTTAGCACAGTTTAAAGAGATGTTAAATTCATAATAAATACATATTCCAGTAAATTTAGGACTTTACCTTGAAAAACCTGAAACTTTTATCACAAGCACGCTTGTGGTCCCACTAACACCTCTTCCAGCAGCAACCTTAGTTTTCCCAGGAGAGAAAGAGTTCTCTCATCCCAGGTACATTAACCGGCTATAAATGTAGATTATTCTAACACGAAGAAATGGCTTTTAAGGCGTTTTTCACTGATGGTGCAGAGTCCTTGTTCACTGTAGATAATAGAATAGTTCTCTACGCGCAATAGAGCCTCCGACATCGTCATCACACCGCGAAATTGCCGGATCATTGTAACTACAGAATTCCCACGGCGTACTGGTGGACTTTGTGTTCTCTTAATAATCAATATTTTGCGACAGTTTTTGGTGGACAAAGATGAATAGAGGCAACATTGTGTTAGGGAGGAGCTAATTTTCCATCTTTCATTTTTCGATTTCACTAACACTTATTGTGATCTACAGCATACCCATATAAACTCTAGAACTCATTAATACTGTAGTTATTACATATTTATGATCTCGTAAAACCTTCAATTTGTAAAATAAATACCTTTTCATAAATGAACGCTGTTAGCTTGAAGAGTTGTATAAAAAGAAACGTCATCGAATGGGTTAGGGATGTGAAAATATGCGGGTAAATACAGTACGTGTTTTCTATCTGCAAGACTTGAAGCTGCTTGATTTGAATCAGCTGTTGCATGGGAATTCGGAAAACAAAATCCCAAATCCCATGCACTTTCATTCATCTAGGCAGACAGTCTCCACCAGCCTCCGACGTCGTGTACAAATGAATCCAAACCAGAGGAAAGAGGGAAGCCGACGAAAGGAAACCTGTCGGAGTCGGAGGAATGTGCACGACGCGTGGCGGGTCAGTGTGTCAGCCTCGCGCGTGGGAGTGGGAGGTGGCAAAGCGCTCCCTTTCAGCCTCTCACCAGCGGTTTATAACGGGGGAGCGCCGAGCAAGTTGCCTCTATGGCACTGCACGGTGCGTAAACTGCAGTCTTGAGATTGTGATTCACACTACATCTAGTACTCCCTGGATCATATCATTCCGAACGCTTTTCATTCATCACTACAACACCGGAGACAGATGAGAAAACAACTTGCTGATCAGGACCTTCACATTCTTTCTCGTTATTCTGGTTATTGTAATTTTGTTTTCCTTTTTTTTAAAGTTAGATTGAGAAAGAGATCCAAATGAAGTTTTCTCACACCGTCATTTCGGCAAGACTGAGCTATACGGATGGGCTTTGCCTGAAACTGGATCAAAGGTCGCAACTGCGATTTGCACAGATTCAGATATAATTGCAAGGTAAGAGCTTTGTATGGTGATTTTGTCATTTAACGATAATGCCCGCTCTTGCGTCATGTGGATGTGTGACATCCCCTTCACTTACAGCGGGTGGCCCCGATTTAATTTAACCGCAGTTCTAACAAACCAAGACAGAAATCAGTAATGGTTTATTCCGTGCTGAAAAGAGAAGAAAAGAAACCCAACGTTTCGGCCGTGGAGCCTTCTTCGGGTGTGTGACAGGACAGAAGTTGTTTAACTCAAAAAAGTTCATACTAAATTGTTCGACCCAAAGTGCGGTCTTTGCAATGACAGTAAAGACGCGCTCTGTAGCAAGATGTCACCGAGCAATTCGAAGATACCGTAGATCCGCGCTATTCAATGTGCCACACTGGTAGAAGTTGGCAGCTTCTCCGTTTCAGTCACTGCTTTATTACTACAGTAGGTATATACTCGGAGCTCCGCGTAATTTAGCAGACGACTTCCAATCTTTTCGCCATCAGTAGGTGTGTGGTCTCGTTTTATTATGTACTGTAGCAGGACTAGCAGGTGAGAGTGGTGTTTCTGCCCCTGTAGCTTCCGCGGACAGTAACCGCCTGACCACTCGGCACAGAACAGCACCTTTCCGACACCCGCGTCTGTTTCACTGGAAACACTGGGACGTGACGCCAGTACCCACCAGTCTGACTTGAGCTGCACAGTAGCAATTTGAAGGCTCTACTGTCGGCAATTGGGACTTCCCTTCTTGTATGACGGAGTGCGCAGCCGGCGAAAACTAAGAATGAGTCTTATTAAAATAAAGGCTACAGTACCACGAGAACAGCATTTTACAATGGGTAAAATTCAGTTTCTTCAGACATGACAGGCAGTATTTTGTCAGATTGAGCGCGATGTGTTTTAATTCTTAATTCAAAGTAGATCTGTTTTAAATTGGTCAAAACATACCATTTCATAACCGAGCTCTGTAAACTTGAATAGGTGAACGCAAAGAAAAGTAACCGAAAGGGTTACGGATATAAGAATATCCGGGAAAATACTGCATATGCTTTCAATCCATATGATCAAGCTGCTGAATTTAAAACAGATTTTGCATGGCAATTTGGAAGACAAAATCCCATCCATTTTAGGTGTTCAGGTAGGTGTTTGTTGCCTAATTAATGGTAGTCTTTTCCTGCTGGTTCACGATGTGGTCTTGATGCAAATTCATTTTGTCTGTTCTTTAAAACAAGACATCCGCAGGATTGTACAAGTAACAGGTGTTCCTATTCAAGGTTAGCCGTGGAGACCGAGGAAAACAAGTTTTTAATGATCTCACAAATGTTGAAGAAGGCTTTCGGAAATTTACCTCGCCAGTGCCTCGGCATCCCATGATACCAATTATCGCATACAGTACATTTGAACAAAGTAGAAGCAACTTATGTGGGTTTGTCACAGTACTGTAGCCTGAATTCTTTTTGTATAAACGGTTAGTGTACAATTTAACTAGAACACATCCTTCCACGGCGAATCATGTTTGGTATTGATTTATTGATTAAAACAATATCTTCCTATATAGACTTAACAAACCTGATCATTTTAATTAGCTTCTTTTCCGTTGTCACGTGGTTTGTAACTACAGTCATAAAGTAGAGAACAGAAATACTGTAGTTCAATGATTTCTATTACTGACGCTCTCCACTGCCAAAAAAGAACTCGTACTGTTGAATAGATCAGCAGAATAAAAGTTAATGAATTATGGAACTTCTAGGTAACTAGATAACGTTTCGAGTCATTTTTTATTCAAACCCCGTTTTTCTTTTTATTGTATGGGAGTATTGAACTGTCTGATATGTACACACTGTTCATAAACCCTACAGTTCAGAGCAGAGAAAAGAGATTTCTTCAGACAGTCATGATGCCAGTGCTTAATCAGAACATAACAAGAACAATCATTGCAGGCAACACAGCGCATTGGCCACGGGCAGTGACTGCATCGCCACATGTGGCAGTCTGTTTTTGTGTTCTGCGCTGTATTGGGTGTCACTTTTCATTTTTAGAAGATAACCGAAACTTGGAAACTATTTCTCACACAGTATGGAGGTACAGTAATTGACAGAACAGGACCCCCCATTTCAATGACAATCGCTGTCTGCTGGGACTGTGAGGTAGAGGAATAAGTACTCTCGCTCATATTGATAATAATAATAATAATAATAATTGCTTACACTTATATAGCGCTTTTCTGGACACTCCACTCAAAGCACTTTACAGGTAATGGGGACTCCCCTCCACCACCACCAATGTGCAGCCCTACCTGGATGATGCAACAGCAGCTATAGTGCACCAGAACACTCACTACACACCAGCTATCAGTGGGGAAGAGAGCAGAGTAATGAAGCCAATTCATAGATGGGGATTATTAGGAGGCCATGAGTGGTAAGGGCCAATGGGAAATGTGGCCAGGACACCAGGGTTACACCCCTACTCTTTTCGAGAAATGCCCTGGGATTTTTAATGACCACAGAGAGTCAGGACCTCGGTTTTACATCTCCTCCAAAGAGGAGGTCTCCATCCAGGTACTGACCAGGCTCACACCTGCTTAGCTTCAGTGGGTTCCCAGTTGTGGCTGATGTTGATGCTCAGTATTTTGTTTGTGTCACGGGAGCTGGTCCTGACTCCCGAGTAGTGCATTCGCGTCGGTTGATGTAACTAGCTTCACGCTACTACTATTTTCGACCCTCTGCAGACGATATAATCCGGAAGTGACTGGAATAAGACTCAGGGGGCATGGCACAGGCGAACAAGTCCTAAGGTAGTGTTAAGGAGAAACCGGGGCGCAGTCCAAGGTCCAGGAGCCGGGAGATAGCGGGAGCGCCAGGCTTTAAGTAATAAGGAAAGCAAGGGACAGGTGCACATAATGAACTAAAATAGGAAAGGGTCAGAGTGACCTTAAGAGGAAGGATGAAGATCGTGACAGTATGGTGCTGTTTAAACACTAAGAAAGAGAACTTCTCATTTACCCATACTGTGGTACTGGTTGGTAGATTTATTTGATTTTGAGACTAGTGTAAAATATTTTGAGTGCCGTAAGACGTTTATGGTCATGTATTATTTGCAAACTGAAATCGTTTTTGGGGGTTGTGTTCACTGTATTGACATTGGCAATACTGTTTCAGGAACTGCATATAAGCAAGCAATTGAGAAAAACTGTAATGTTCTGATTTTTTTTCCTCAGACATTTTCTTCTTGTGAGTTTGTTGATTGAGTAAAAATCCCATAAAGCTTGAAGTCATTCAGACTTAAAGTATGCTTCACGGTGGACTCCAATGGTGAAAGAACTGAAATGGAGAAGTTTAACTGCTTTTACCACTTATTTCCAAAAACTGTTTAGTTCTGATCATGCCTAAAATGTGGTATATTGACAAGAAATGAATGATACAAAATGGTTCTACTGTACCTCACTCCCAGTTAAAAATAATCAGCCTTAATGTCAGTATCCCACCTACTCAGGACCATTCAATCTCTTTAAAGTGATCATGTTAGTAGGTTTTTAATGGAGAGAATTAGAGTATTTCTAATTTAATTATGAAGGTGTTTAGCTTTCACAATAATAATATTGGAATGTATTGCCATAAATTATATAAAACTAAGATCCAAAATCCTTTGATTGCATCGAGAGAGTCTCTTATGTGTTGATGTCTCTTCTACAATAATGTAAACTATATGCATAGGGTTGCCAGAAAGAACTTAATTGGTTCAACTAACGCGCAAAATAAATTGATCTAATTGGATAAATTAATATGAAACAGCAAAGGTGAAATTTCTCTTTTGATTTGCACGTTTGAAATGTGGAACATGATGCAAGTGTATTGATTTATGCCTTCCAGGCATGAACATTTTTACATCTTTTTTTTAAAAGATACTGTGTAACTAGTATATATAATCAACACAGGAATGTGTTTATGGACAGAATATTCAAGGGGCAGCATTAAATATTATACAGTATAAGTGTTAGATTCTGGTTTCAGTGAAAAACGATGAAACAAAGAATATTCCTTATGACTTTGTTTCCCAAGATAAATGCTTTAATGCCATAACTGCACTAGAAGGAAATAGCTTATGCTCATTTTTTCTACCAAGATATTGATGTATAGTACTTGTTTATTTACATGCCACTCGAGAATGACCACTCTAGTGAGCTAAATCCTCAATAAATACTTCAGCTGAAGCTAACTGAAGATCAGCTCACTGATGAGATGGAGATCTTAAGGCCTCTGTGCGCTTTTTCACTGAATGCTTCCACTGCAATTTCATTTCATGATGATTCTATAATATTTACACTTTCACTGCAAGTGACTCATTTATTATTTAGAACTCGAGCTTTATTGCTATACTGTATGTAACTGGTACAGGTACTGGTACAATGGAATTCTTACTTACAGAAAGTCTCTCGATTGTTAAAAAAAGTGTAAAAACACAAAGTGCAGACAGTGCATCAAGACAATATACAAACAAACAGTAGACGATGTACAAGTAAACAGTTCGAATGTAAACCATGACTGCAGATGTGCAATAAATGAAATTACAATGAGGCAGATGGTGTAGGTGTGGTCCGAGGGGCATGGCCAAAAGTGTTCGCCAGTGGCACTGCTTGTGGGTAGAAGCTATTGAAGAATCTAGTGGTAAGTGTCCATATGCTCTTGAAAAGGATATTCAACTCAGGTTTCACCCAGATTTGGACTCAGATGGCTGGATTCAGAGCCCGGAGGGCTAACCATTACACCATGGAACTAGATACTGTGAAATTAGAGTAACTGGATTTCAGAAAGTAAAGGATATTTATTATGGCCAAACTGATCAGTCTGAGAAATCAGTAGGGTGATTTTTGCTGTCTTTTTCCGCAGTTTTGCTGAACAGTATGTGCATTGTGTAACAGTATGCGTTTTGAGTGAAACCTATTTGAAAATGCACAGGGAATTCAGCACCTTGCGCCTTTTCTGTCCCCTACAGTCCCAAAGTTCCTCCTGACCCTGGTCTGTCCTTCTCTCTGGTGACTATGTCTTCTGCCAGGACCATTCAATATTTTTAAATGTTTCTCCAAATGGTGAGAGAACCGCAGAAGTGTTACTCTTGACAGTTGATTTCCTTCTTGGCAGGCTGCTGAGTTGCTCTCTGACCTAATTTCCAGGACACTATATTTAAAATATACCTCCTACAAGTAAGCATTTTAAAGGAGGTGGTGACCCTCCAGAACACTCTCAAAATTAATGGAAGTAAATTTCTGGATTCTGAATATTAAGCCAAAAAATTGAAAAAAACCCTCATCTGTCACAGGAGCAGTCAAAGTCACTTTTGAAGTGTATCCTGTCTGCATTTTACTCATTGTCTTTTTGGCACCTGAACTATAAAATAATTTACTCTCTGATGGCAAAGAAAATGATTACCCATCCTGACTGGCGTCCCATCCAGGGTGTACCCTGCCTTGCGCCCATTGCTTGCCGGGATAGACTCTGGCTCTCCTGCGATCCTGAATTGGAAGAAGCTGATAGAAAATGGATGGATGGAATACCTATCCTACCAAGGACTTTTTATTATATTTTGAATTGTCCTTCTGGAATGTGTGCATTTGAGTAAAACCACAAGAGAACTGAAATATTGGATTTATTCTCATTACAGCAAAACTAGGAACAGCCATCAATGTCAGAACACTTTAATGAGCACAGTCTTGTTATGAGTTCTCTGTGAATTTTGGGATATGAAACCTAGAGCCCTAGTAGGAAATCAATGATAATTTTTATTATAGATACAGCTGAAATCTATTCATAAAAGCTCCAGCTGGTAAGGATGTAGAGTTGTCTTAATCAGAATGGTTCTAAACTTGCAGTTAAAGCTTCCAATAATTTTCAATCAGTTTATGAAATTGTAATGTGCAGGTTCTTGTTTTTCTCAAAGATGAAGGAATTTAATTAATATTTTGATTATTATCTTAAAATGTATCATACATGTGCCAGCAAGGATCTAATTAATGAATGTGATAATGATTGAGATTACTACATTGATAGTCTAGTCCAAATAGGAATTAAACATTTATTGCAAATTTCTGGAATTAAAATGATTTTACTTGATACATGTATATACCAAAACTCCAGCAGTGTGAAATATGCTTACCATTATACAATCCCTATGGGGGTGAATTTGTGAAGCTGATATTAGTTTTATAAAGTAAGGATGTGCCGCAACAAGCATTACATAAATTAAAGTGGTTTGTGAGTGTGCACCACACCCCGGCCAGGATGTTCTCAGGACTTTCTTAACGTGTTTGCAGATTATTATCATTGGTGAATTAGGACCCATCATGCTCCTTTAAGGAAAGAAAAATGATCAGTTCCTAGAGCATGGTGGGCAGACTCACTTCCAGGAAAGAGTAAGCATACCAGGAAGAATAAAAGGAGGGAAGCATATGGGAAAAGACACTCAGGTGATTTCTATGGTGGTCAGGAGACCTCCTGACCACCCTCTCAAACTACATTTGAAGTGTAGTGCAGCTACTGGACTAGAGAATGACATGATACTTCATATGGGTGAGAACTTTCTTTTGAGTGTTTTTGGACTCTCTGGACTACAACTCTTAGTTTTGTTTTTGTTTTTGTGCTCTACTTGTGAGAAAAAAATGTGTCACTTCTTTGCTGTCTGTATTCGATTTTCACTGTGTTTGTATGACTCACCCCTTCACTGTGTGTGCCTAATATTCCAGCTGTTTTGCGCTCAATATACACTATGTTCCAATGGGAAGCTGTGTTGCTTCCATACAATGTAGTGGGATCTTTAGATTTTACTTCCTTATTTCAGTCTCCTGCGGCCCTTCTGTCTAAAATTGGCTAAAGACTTGCAAGTTAACAGGTACCCATTCTAATAAGCTAATTTTTTTAAGGATAAGCCAAAGGGATTGGGGTGGCCAAGTGGAGAGGTGTCCTGTGTGAGGATGTTTTCCACCTTAAGTTTTATTATAGGAAAATTTGCAGTAACGAGACATTTAGGATGATATCCTGTGTAAGGTGGCAGGCTTAGTGATACCTGGGTAATGGAGACCTTTCTAGGAGATTAGAGGAAGTATAAAGGTAGAAATGACACTGAGCCTGATGAGGGAACAGATAAGTAATAGGTTGCTTGAAACAAACAGAATGTGGAGCTAAATTTACTTTATATCAATATACTTGATTTATATCTAACTCAGACTCTAGTACACAACTATGGCAACAGGAGCTAGAAGCTATTACCCCCCATACACTACAGTACAGGAGTGAGTAAAGACCAATTGCGAAATGTATGACGGAAATTGACCTTGATCTTCCTAGCGAAGTTCCTTCGATAGAGATTTAACCAAACAAGAGATTGAATGAGTCAAAAGTAAGATTGAAACCTTTGTATGAGAGTTTGAAAAAAAACACTGGCCGACTGCTTGAAAGAACATAAAACCTGGTTTAAGAATAATTAGGAAACAGACACCGTATGCAACCACCTCACAGCTCTTTAGCGTGAAAGCAAAGCCAATACACCTGATGAAGGAAGGAGCCACTAGTAGGGCTGGCTGAGTCATGACTTCCTCCAAACCCCCCATATATCTGAATTTTCTGACACCTGGGAGATAGGAGGAAAAAATGATGTAGTAACTTACAATGAGTCATCTGGAGATTCCTGCTCTTGCTTACATACCTGGTCTCAGTTTAAGTGCACTTTCTGAAGCCCTTCTGTCTTGTGAATTGTGTGTATTGGAATTCAAGGACCTGGTAAAAGTGTTTGTGATTGTGCCTGAGATGGAGGCACTGCCGTGACCGACCCAGAGAGTGTGCAGAGGATATGTACTGTATGTATGAGGCTTGCCACATGTCGCCGAGCCTCAGTGAAGAGTGTTGAAGATCTAGTTCAGGTAGGAATGGTGGAGGAGAGAAACCAGCTTGGAAAGACAAAGTATTGGGCTGAGAATAATATCCCTCAGTCTCAGTCAGAATCAGAGAATTAACCAGAGGGTGACATGAAGGAAAAACTTCCCAGCCTGCTGAGGTGTGTGATCACCCAAATACTGAGACTTTAACTAGGACAATGGCTCCAATTCCTGGTCCTGGAGACCAACACATCTGATGGCTTTCATTGCACTTCAAAGAACCCTTTATTGAACCAACAAGTTGCTTGGTTAGAACATTTGCAACTTTTGTTTCTACTCAAATGTTGGACATTTTAAGTTACTTAAATGCAATAGTTAAAAGGCTGCCTCTTGCATATACTGTAGAGGAACAGAAAACAGATTTCATGATAGTCCTATTACTAATTCTATAAAGAGTGCAATTACAACAGCACAACAAAGAGGTCATTTAACCCATGTAGCCTGTTTGGTAGTTGGAAGTTAATAGATTATTTATTTTAAGTATTTAATAAATCAGCTCTGTATTAAAAAATTGATTTAAGTAATTTTTTAATTGAGTGCTCCATTGGAACAAAAGCCAGTAGGTGTGTGTGTGTATATGACTGTGCAATTTAATTAATTTTGATTAATCTTGATTGTGTAATTAACATTTTATCAGATAATTCTGGGTTCCCTTTTTACTTGGTTTATATAAACACCAGTAATGTTAGTTGTGAACGTGACTGCTGAGATGTGTGTGCTGCAATTGTGTTTGCATTACTGAATCCTAAAACAATATTAGTTTTTTTTACAAAATGAGGGATTCCCTTGAGGTGGTCAATTCACTGGCATTTCTGTTTTCTTTGTTAAGTTCAATCTTTTCTCTTTTAACTGTGTTTTAGATACAAAAGTGGTATTGCACATGGTATTTACATAATTATCTTAATATAATTTTTATGTAAATAAGTGAGTTATGTAAATATGTTCCAGTTACTTAAATAAAGTATTTATAGTGCTACACATTATCTCCAGAAAAGTATACTTGGAGAAAGAACATGCTTTTTAAAAGTACAATTTAGATAAGTTTGTTAATTGTATTGTGCAATGCACTTACAGTGAGGCAAGCAAAATACAATAAAAAGAATTGGCACAAAAATAATCTAACATCTAATTCACATTTTTAGGACCTAACCAACCTAATGCACAAGTTTTCTCCTACTGCAGATAATAAACATATTACTTTTAGCCTATATTAGGTAGTATTTTTTTTTTCCATAAGACAAATCCCTTGTCTTTTTGTCATTATCGTTTTTTCGTGCTCAATATGCCACTATACCTGCCAGCTCTTTACCTGGATCTTTGCCAAACAGGCTTGAATAAACTAAAAACTAGAAATACAGGATTTACTCAATATTAATATCTGCATTGTCATACACGAGGGCAGACCATTTACATGGTTCTAATTGAGATATAATATTCGAGAAATTGTATTTATATCTTAAACTTTTAATTATGATCTAGAGCATTTAGGGACTAGGTTGTGACCAGGCAAACCTTGACTTCCATTGAAATGTCAGAGCTAGATACAATCCAAGGCTTGGTTTCAGCACTGCCAACAACCATGAAGTCAGCAATTTTGCAAAGCTGATATTTGGAGCCTATGAGCATAATGGCAGTCTTGTCAGAAGTTTAGCTCAAGAGTGTTTCTTTTGGATAGCGGTTCTGTGTGGACAGGGTTGGTCACCACTGATTGATTCATTTGTCAGGGTGCCAGCATCTCAGAGAACAAGCACAGGACGTACTGCAACAAGCTTGAAGCCGTGTCATCACGGATAGTGATTGGTGCTGAAGTCATCAGGTGTGGTGACAAACTCCTCATTGATGGGTCACTCTGCCCCGTCAGTCGACTTGTGATGGGTGGAGACATGTCCACATGTGAGCATCCCTGTTGGAACTGCAGACAGAGAGGAGCCAATCTCAGCATCACCATCACTCCGGTGGTGCTAGGATGAACTCTGAATTATGTTGGAATGGTTATGGTAGCTGCAGTGCCAGGGCATTCTGTTGTGACTTCAGAAACAGTCCTCAGGAGCTGGTTCACATCAGTTGACCAGTTCTTGGATTTATTTCCAAAACAAGAAAAAAGACTGTCATAGTCTTTTTTTGGACAGTCATTTCTAGACCAGACCCTAGCCTTGCTGTGAGCTTTTGTATAAACAACAATAATACATAAAGTACATAAAAAATCAAATAGAATAGAAGAGTCTAAACACTAACTGAGAAGATTCAAATCGTTCATTAGATGCTTGGTGCAATAGTAATTAAGTTACAGTACCATGATCCATTCCATGTAATGGAAATAGGTCAATAATTGTGAAGGGCTCAGAGGTCCTGCTGAGGATAGGTGTGATTGCAGTAAACTTGAGTCCTACAGGCAGAAGAGCAGATATCAGGGACTCACTGATGAGATTAGCTGGGAAGCTATTTTTGAATAGAGGCATTGGAACGAGGCTTAGGAAGTCTCGTTTAGTGGCTCCGTTTTTCAGGCAGCATCACTGATTGTGGAGTAAAGGACTGTAGGACTACGGTGACCACTGTCAATAAAGGTGGAATAGAAGGAGGTTCTGATGTCTTAAGGGCACCTCAGCAACAGCTGATGCTATTCCCAGGCCCATTAACAATCGGCCCCGTCTTCCGCTATAAATGCCCAAGACAACAATCTGCTGCCTTCATAAAGTACAGTCCAATACCACAGGGCAGGCAAACCTTATTCGGCTCTGTCTTTGTGACTGAAACACAGCACAATGCAGACAGTTAACTCCCATATTTAACTGTCCATTAATGCCAAGACTTGTTTTGAACAAATCTGTGATTCATGTAGAAAAGTTTTAGCACATGTTATTATATTACATTATTGCTGCCACTGGTAAAATGCTGCACATCTTTAAATTCCAAAAAATGTACTCCTGTACTGTATTTCTTCAGATGTTTTCGTAGCTACTGGGTTTGTGCAATTGCAGCAAGTAAAGTGCCCTCTGTGCACAAGCTTCCCTTGGTAATTTCAGTTTGATTTGTCATGAAATTACAACATATACTATGTACAATTTCTATCTTCATTTATAGTGTTTTTCTTGTTTGCATTTAACAATGTTAAATTATGCTTTCGTTAAGAGACAGACTAAATCAGTATGCTTTTATAATGATGCAAGATTCAAGATTTGAGAACCAGTGTTGTTCTGATTATTAATCAGCAGCAACTTGTAATTAAATATGTTTTCTTACTCTTTGATCTGGAAAAAGAATTGCTAATTGCTTCATAATTATTAATAACAATTACAGAGAGACATCCAGATCTGTCTGATGTTTTGCCATATGTTTGTGTTGGAGAAGCTGTCTGCTGGAAGTCGTCTGTGAAGTGGGAAGGTGTCAGTGTACAGCGAGACTCACTTAAAAACCTGTAAAGTCATGGCAAGAACGTGTAAGAGTAGCACACACACACATCATTATACATTTCAGATCTGTTAGTGATACAGTTTATTTATAACTGCAACATTTGATTCGAAACCATTTCTAAAGTGGTTTAAAATGAGCACAGGTGATCATTTTAATTAAAAGCGTGATGCTTTGAATGTATTTCAATAATTAGTTTGATGTACAAAAGTTTGTAGTTTTGTAGTTTGATGTACAAAAATCATGATATAGTTATTTAACTTAAGACAGTATATTCATTCATCTGTCCATTTTCTAATCACTTAGTCCAATTCTGGGTCATGGGATAGCCTGAGTCTATCCTGGCAAGCAATGGGCATGAGGTGGGGTACACCAGCCCATTGCAGGGTGCACACAGACACAAATGCACATACTCAGTCAAGGCCAGTTAACCTAACAGTAGGGCTTTGGACTGTGGGAGGAAACTGGAGCACCCAGAGAAACCCCATGTGAGACCAGGAAGAACACACAAACTCCACAGAGACAGCACCCCAGGTGCAGAATTGAACCCAGGGCCCTAGTGATTCAAGGCAGCGATGCTAACAGCTGCGCCACTGTTCAACCACAGTCCATTTAGATCTAATTTCATTTAGCATCTCGAGGGTTCCTGGCCCTTGTTCACATTCTTCTACACATCTTTACATTAACGAGATGGCTCTGTTTAGAATTCTAATTGTGCAATGTGACATTCAGAATTCATCAAGTTAAATGCTGTCAGGTGTCATGGAGTACGCTCTGTATGCGAGAATGAATCTCACGATCACAAATACAAACTGCTTGACTGTGAAGCACAGAAAACAGTTTTGACTTTGCCGTTCCAATACATTTAGAGGGCAGTGGAACATCCTAGTTTGTTTCTGACAATTAAACTTGTCAAAAACAAAAATAGAATCACATCTACATTTATTGTCTTCAAAACCAGTACACATGAGTTAAGAACATATAAATCAAGTCATCTAAATCATCAAAAGAAAGATCACATTCTTATGTAATTTGAGAGATCCCCAAACTCTGCTTTCTACTAGAAGATCTGAGTACTATCTGAGAATTTTGTACGGCTGTCTGGTGGTAGCTTGAATCTTATGTTTTGCTCAGGGATTTGGAATGAAAACAGCAGAGCTGAAGTACTAATTATGAGACTTATTGTGCTCAATACCAGCAAATGTTCAGGAATCCAAGTGACGGTCAAGAGGCCAGTCAGTGGTTCCCTGATGACTTAGCCAGGTCCTGACAGTCACACTAATGATGTGACCCATTGGTCTTACACACTAATCTAGGCCAATGGGTTTGTCTTATGCTCTGAACTGGAAGACTCAGGAGCCCCTGTCAATTGGAAACAGGCCACAGCCAATGAATGTGTCTCCTTTTGTTGGGAAAGGTAATTCCATGAATCTTCAAGTGCCTTTGCATCCAGCTATATGATGATTCCATTTTTAATCATCGTATTAAGTGGACATATAATGTGCATTAACGGTAAGCTGAAAGGGCTGAACGGAGAAAATGGAAATTTGCTTATTACTATCTCTCTTTCCATAATTGAATTCCTCCAGAAGGATTTGCCTTCCCCACTGTGAGGAACAGGAGCCATACAGTACATAATTCTGTTCATAATGAATTGTTTGTGTGACAGTACTGGAAGTCTGTCAGTCAAATGAGCTGATTTTCTGGGATCACACAGTCTTTGCCTGGACTTGGGAGGACAATGAAAATATCAAAGAGTGGACTTAGAGGCAGGTTATGATACGTTCTTGGTTTTTGGAAGCTGAAGATGGAAATTGAAGATCGCGACTGGAAATGTACATACAGATGGCACTTTTGAGTTTACCAACCAGGGGCCTCTTTGATCGGACTCTGTGAGTGTGTGATTGATGTGTGTGCGTGTACTGTCAATGACACAGGTGTGCCCACTGTGTGTGTGTGTGTCATAAAGCTTGTCATGAGAAAGCGCGCCTGCGGTGCCTGTTTTTGTATTTTGCAAGGAGATAAAACACAGTTAATCCCACAATCAATTTTATGGCACAGGGGGAGCTTAGACCAGCACATACAATGGCAGATCATTCTGAAAGCTGGCTTTAGAAAAAACTGAGAAAATATGTGATGACCATATAATATGAAAGGCTATGTGTTCTTTAAGCTTGAATAACAAAGATGAGAGACTATATGACACAAGGTATGTTGTTTATATAGGAACATGTGGGGGCCTGTATTCAAAACACTTAGGTGCTTAAATCCCTAATGCTTTCTCTGGGGATTAAGGTGCTTAAGTATCTTAACTATAAGGCACATAGTGTTTTATTTGAAAAATATGGATTGAAACTGATGAAAGTGAGCCACGTCAGCTCTTTAAAATGATTGAGGAGCCTGGATGCCTCTCACAAGTCATTTGTTTCCTCCTTATATCAGTGGTGTCACACAGTACTGATAGTGCACCTCACTATGTTGTGCATGCTAATAAAACCGCCAATCAGATTTTCTTTACAATTTCTACCCTGATGTAGAACGAGAAATGTGAGGGTTTGGGTAAAGCTCTCCGAAAGGACATCCAATATAAATCAGCTCTTGGCGTCTGCTCCCAAGCAGTCATAATATGTGCTGTCATTATCCCCTGCCATTCCTTCTGTGAAATTCCAACAGCCAGTCCTTCATTTTCCAACTCTTGTGAAAAACATGTAATTAATGCAGGAGGGTGGCACAGTGGATAGCATACCTGTCTCACAAGGGTGGGGGCCTGGGGTTCTGTTCCTGCTCTCTATGAGGAGTTTCTGTGTTTGTGTGGGTTTTCCCCAGCTGCTCTGGTTTCCTCCCACAGTCCAAAGGCATACTGGTAGGTTCATTGGTTTTACGACCCCAAGTGTCTAGGGGTAAAGGGGTGTAACATTTAGGATAATTCTTTTGGAAGCAGGTGGGTTTTGGTGAGGGACTAGGAAGTGTGATAACAAGGGTAAGGAACTAGAGTGGTGCCAAAGAAAAGAAAATAACAAACAAAATGGAGCTGGCTAGGAAAGTGAGGGGAAGCTAACCTGACTGCGAAAGAAAACCCGAAACTTCGGCGTCTTCAACACCCTAACTAACCTCCACTGACTACCCAAAACCATACAAGACAAACAGCAATCACCTGTACAGAGTGGTGGCTCTGTGGCTAAGGATCTATGCCTGTGGCTGGAAAGTTGCCGGTTCAAATCTCGCGGTTGGGGGAGGAATCCTACTCTATTGGGCCCCTGAGCAAGGCCCTTGACCCTAGCTGCTCCAGGGGTGCTGTGTAAATGGCTAACCCTGTGCTCTGACCCCAAGCTTCTCTCTCCCTGTCTGTGTGTCTCATGGAGATCAAGCAGGGGTATGTAAAAAGATGAATTCCTAATGCAAGAAATTGTATATGGCCAATAAAGTGATCTGATCGTATCTGCCTTTTCCATTTAAAACTGCACAGACTATAAATATTGAGACAAATTTAACTTTTTTTCAGATATTACACAGTGATCATTTCAAACTAGTTATTAAATCTGCAGTGTGGTCTTTGCTTGTATTTTTGTGTAAATAAGAACATTTTTGGAAGAACCTTCAAGCCATACATATTAGTTGAATGATACAGTACTTTATGGAAAAGTTTTGGATGACTGATTTTAAGAAATCTAACACATACAGTAATGTACTTGATAGATCAATGGCTAAGCTGAAGAAGCTAGACTGGCTTCAGTGATTTGTTTTATTCTGTACTCCTTGGCAGCATGAATTACCAAGAAATTCTCTGCCTTGATGAAGAGTCTCTCCAATTTGCCATATGTACTCTAAATCCTCATTAATTCTGTGACTTCTATTTTAATGCTGTACATTGGGTTAAGTGTAATGAGGATCATATCAAAATAAATGGATGGGCTTTTGACTTGAATTTTAATGTAAAGGTCAAGTTAAATCTGTTTGTGAGTGGTATTGCAACTGCTGCCATACTCGTGAAGTGTTTAGTAATACAGTGGTGTGAAAAAGTGTTTGCCCCCTTCCTGATTTCTTATTTTTTTGCATGTTTGTCATACTGAAATCTTTCAGCTCATCAATCAAATTGAAATATTAGACAAAGATAACACAAGTAAACACAAAATGCAGTTTTTAAATGAAGGTTTTTATTATTAAGGGAAAAAAAATCCAAACCTACATGGCCCTGTGTGAAAAAGTGATTGCCCCCTAAACCTAATAACTGGTTGGGCCACCCTTAGCAGCAACAACTGCAATCAAGCATTTGCGATAATTGGCAATGAGTCTTTTACAGCGCTGTGGAGGAATTTTGGCGCACTCATCTTTGCAGAATTGTTGTAATTCAGCCACATTGGAGGGTTTTCGAGCCTTAACCACTTTTTGTCCTGCTGCATGTGAATGTGAGAAGCAGTAATGACTATGGTTTAGCATTTACACTTAATACTGTGTTCCATTGTTTTTTGTTTTTGTTTCTTAAGGAAAATTACCGAAAATGAATGAAAGTTATTGTTGTAGTACGTTATGTGATTCACATTTTGTATATATTTTATACTCCAATATAGAATATACTGTATTTCACAACGTACTGTTTTAAAATCATGTTCTCTCATGAAAACTGGAGACAAACACATTTAAGTGTGGCATATCAGTGCAGGGGAGTAATTAGTATAAAACAGTTAAGCAAACAAACAGTTTCAAGTCCTGCCATGATCACCCAACAGTACGTGATCATACAGTACGTGCTTCAAGGTGAAAAATCCCAACAAGCTGTTCCATGCCACTACAGATGCCACAGAAGCACTACTAGCACTTTTGAAATGTTAAAATGTCACAATGTCAATGGTGAGGTATGTTCAAGACCTCTACAATCACCTTGAGATAGCAACTCTAACAACCCGGTCTTAGCAACCAAATAATCTATCTGCAAATATAATTATAATGCATTTAATGTCAAGACATCTCAAAGTGTTTTACAAGAGAGGTAAAACAATCAGCATTACCTAGGAAGAAAGCTCATATAGAAGGAAACACTACCCTGGAGCAATGTTTCCTTGGCAACAAGGTTACAATAACATGATATTTGTCACTGTTGACCAACAGTACGTCCAGGATTTTCAAAAATGATGCAGATTCACAGTGGTGCCGATGGCACTCATGCCAGCTGCAACCTTGGTGGCACAGCCTCGTCTTCATGGACAGATCGAGAATCGGCTGGCAGCTGGCAGCGAGGTGATTGGCAGCCCTCTGATGTGCGCTGGTGATCGCAGTGGAGACAGACAGGTCTGGGCGCACAGTCCTGTTACAGTCCTGTAATGGTTTGGGGACACATGACATCCACACACAAAATACAGGGGCTCTAACAGCTGTAGAATACAGGAACAACATGCTTAATTCGACCATTACTCCTCCCTGCTTCTGCAACACAGGTGTTATTCTCTTGGGGAGCAGCTTACTACTGGTAATTTTATGTCTCTTTTCAATACTGGAGACTAATAATCAAAGAATGTACAGTATAGGATATAGAAGGATATGTCTGGGAATTCTATGCTTGTTATTGAGCATTAGATTAGATTACTGATGTAAATTAGGAAGAGCAGTGGTCCTGATGTAGCTCCCTGTGGTACTCCACTGGTTACATCACCCCGATTTGACCATCTACTCCTTACTGTATCTGTACCCTCTGTGACCTATCCATTAACCAGATTACCACATGCATTACCTTGAATACCTCCTATCTGTACTGTAGTAAAGATTTTTATAAACATACATTTATGGATATAGCCATTTGTTCTATATTAATATTATTTGCCTGTATTCATATTATAAGTCCTGTATAGTCTAAGTGTTTTGGAACTTCTTTGCTCCTTCTACATTGTTTATCACAACCCTGTAAATTTGCCAGTTTTTGTATTTCACCAGAATTTAGATCCTCTATGTTAATCAGACAGAGCTGTGGGTCTAAAGCAGAAATCCGCTAATTACCTTGCTATAATTTAAAACCCATTGTCTTTATCTGGAGTTCACTACACTGTGTTTATTCTGATTTCTGCCCTTTAACCTGTTCTCAGTACACGTATGCAGTACACGCAGGTTCAATCTGTAAAACCTGTTGTTTAATCAAGGAAATCCATCAAGAAACTTAAACAGTACTTTTTTTTTAAACGCGTGCTATTAATGATAATGTACTGTAGGTATATTGTAGGTATGTTGAGCTGTACCTTATCAATCTTTACATGTTCATCTCAAATAAGTCTGATGGGTCTGAGTTTCCTGGTTCACACTTTGTTACCTTTATTGATATATTGATGCTCCAAAAAATACTAGTTAACACTATATAGTACATACAGCAAGTAAACTTTCATTTCTTTTACTACAAATGAAAATTGTTGTCAAGCCTGGTTAAGGGGTCTCAAATCTTCGAGCTCCTAGTCTTTGCATGTTTTCTACTTGTGTTACGTGTTACGTTAGGGTTATTCATATCCAAGAAAATGTTCTTCTGAAAAGTTAAATTTTATTTAATGAACAATTCACAGTAAATCTTCTTGTATTTTGTAGTTAAGGTGGTTGAAGTGCATGACTAATCATCCTTACATGTGTATGGAGTATTTGATAATTTTTAAATTCTGTCTTGATGGGATAAATATTTAAAGGCTTTCAGATGTCTGCACCTAGACAAGCTTATTACAGTTGACATTTTCAACACTAACTTGATGTTTCTAGACGATATGTCTAAAACCTTCCAGACCAGAAGTTTACAATTACTTGATAAAATTCCAAAATAAATGGGCTTTTCAGAGATGCAGGCTTTAGGCTGTCTTCCATCTAAACAGATTACTGTATTTGACAACTCAACATGATCCTACATGATACAATTATTGAAAGTGTAAGATCAACTTGTAGTTCTTTCCAGTTGCCCTGTACTACTCCTATTTAAGTACCGTTGTATGCTTTATATGATATTTCATCTATCTGAAGCACTTACATAGGAAAAGTAATTGCATTATGTAATGCTTTTCATCTCAAAGGATTCCAGATTGCACTACATATAGCAGGGATCCCACTACATCCACCGTTAAGTACAGCCCCACCTGGGCCACCTTTACAGAGCAGAACAGGTTGAGAAGTGAGAAATTGCTTCACTAATTGAATTCAGGTGGAATGTAGGCCAGGCTATGCAAATTCATAGTGGTTTTTAGCCAGGACACAGGGGTTCACACAAATAATTACCAAGATCATAGCTTAACAGTGTCTATCCAGTTTATTTCCAAAGCTATTTGCCTTACTATGACAGCCTCACAGTTGTAGGGTTGGTAGGACCCCAATATTATGAAGCTGTGATTTGCACCTCCATACTATTAATATATAATATAATTGTAATGGGGTATAAGAACATACAGAATGCATATAATGAGAGGAGGCTATTGTCCCCATATATTGTAGCTTGTGTGGCTTTTTAGTAGGTAATTTATTGTGTAGTATTATATTTGTTTTCCCTGTTCATAAGGATGACATCTGAGAGTGCTACTGTATACCATGCCTCACTTCAGTTTGGAAGAAATTGCAGACACACGTGGATTTGTTCAACTGACAAGTGACAATGCAAATTAAATGGCCCAATTAATTAAGATTTTCCTAATTCTTACATCAACAATAATTTACCATTTCCAGCTGCGATCAATTCTGCTGTTTATTTAATCATCTCTGAACCCATTGCTGTTGACACTTGGCTTGGAATTGGATCCTTGTTGCATTTCTGTTTTAATGAGCTGTTTAAATCGAAGTATTTAGTATGTTATCAGAAGGTGAACATCAAAGGGTAAAAAGTAAAAAGTGTATTATTTTGATAAAATTGTAGTATTTACTCCTGGCATTCTTTAATGGGCCTTCACAAAGTACACAGCATAATTCAGGACAATTAATACATTGCTCACCAAAAGTTGCTCAAGGGGCATTTTCAGTTACTTGAGTCCTGTTGAAGCAACCTGTCGAAAATGCCTCACGCATTGTTTTAATAATACAGCTAGGCATTCAGCCAACCAAAATCGATACATGTCAGTGGAATTAAAACTCCTGTTCAAGCATTATAATCTGCTATAATATGTATTACCCTTAGGGAGCACAACAAGCCTTTTTTTCATCACTTTCTTTTAAATCGATTATCGTGCTGCACAGCGCTGCATTTTTGTTCCAATACAAAACATTTATCTAAATCTTTTTAAAAATCCTAGGGTTCAAGAAAGTGTAAGCAGAGGGACTGATACTAAGGTGAGGTGAACTGAAACGGACTAAAATATTAAATATTTTGATCTTTTTCATCCCTGTGAAGTTAAGTTAGTGGGAATCATCAAGGCATGACACTTATATTTGTTACATTTTGCAGCCTGAGCTTTCTCTTTCATTTCGCTCTGTGACACCCATGGCGCAGTCCTTCTCACGTGCAAAAGTACTGCTGTTGTCACACAGAATGATAAACAGAAAAGTAAAAAAATGGAAAGATTACCTCTCAAGCAGTCAAGCCTACGGACTCCAGGTGTGTGGGGGCGATGAGGCAGTCTGAAGGACGGGTGAGGGACAGGATCACCATGGAATTTGTAGATCATAATTTACGGACAATTCTGAATGATTTTGAAGCGATATGACATTTTAAAAGAATCCTGTGTGAAGCTGTAAATACAACATTGATTTTTTCATAATACGTATTAGACACAAGAATATAGGGAAGGTTTTCATTTTTTATTTCTTTCTTTCATTCTTTTTCATTTTCTAGGGGTTTGTAAATAGAAGTGGGAAGATATTATGTATTGTTTGCTCTGATTCTTTGCTATTAGTTAATAAGGTATAACTAAAACTAAAAAAAAATATAAAGTTTACTGTACACTTTCTACTGCTTGCCATATGTGTGTAGTTACGTGTTTAAATAACCCAAAGGCAATATCAGACTGAAATAAAAATGTTATTATTAATTTTGAGGATGTGAATGTTCCATAAAAAACAATTGTTGACACTTGTATACTAATTAAAATCCTAAATAACCCTTTACTATGAAATATAATGTAAAAATTGATAATTTTTAGTAGACAACCTTATCAAAACTATGATTTCATGATTTATAGATTACTTACAGTTGAAAATTTGAAAATAGAAACAATCATGAAACACCAACAACAAAAAAAGTGAAAAAGAAAAATAAAAAAGATAAAAACCCCAGCCTTCTACTATACACATCTGAAACCAGCTAAAATACAATCTAGAAAAGACAAACAAATCTTCAGTTGCAGCTCTGTAAGATTTGTTGATGCCTTTACATCATCACCTGACCACCTGATTAAAACCTGGAAAAAGTGCTTAAGTGGTAAATAACTGAGAGGTAGAATTCATACTGGAAGACAGCTCACTAATTTAGGATATAATGGCTGCATATGATTTCAGGGCTTATGGACCATAAATGGTGAAACATCAGCGTTCATTGATTGTGGTTACAGGAGTGAAACAAAAGGGGTCCAATACCACACAAATGTTTGATCTCATGGAGCTTTGGTCTGACTTCAACATGCTAACTAGTGCTGAGTGCTGAAGTAAGCCACAGAGTACAACTGATATCAGTAGTGATACATGAAGTATCCCCCAGACTACAGCTGGTAATTTATGTATCACTACTGATATCAGCTGTACTCTGTGAGATCCTTCATGTATCATTACTGATATCTCAGAGTACAATTGACGTCACTAGTGATACATGAAGTATCTTACAGAGTACAGCTGATATCAGTAGTGATACATGAAGTATCTCACAGAGTACAGTTGATGTCAGTCACTAGTGATACTGCGTGGTTAAATTGGGGGTCAATTAGGAAGAACAGCCTTTGAATGATCCATCTTCTTAGATCCATAAAATTGACATATATTACTTTTGATTTTTCATCTATTTAATGTTCTAATTTCTATACAGATGTACACTCAGAAGCAGGTGGTCTTTGCAGCTGTCATTGATCATGGTGTTCCCCTGTTGCATGTTATAGGAAGGACTTAGCTGTAGTCCATTCATGCCACTGAGTACAGAGAAGAAAAATATTCCCTCTGGATTTTGAGCTCTATATAACACTGCTGTTAATTGGCCTTATTAAATTACAAATGAGGTATACACATTTTTTTAAAGTGCATATTTTAATCAAAACTTAAATGCTGAAATTAATGTTTTTGTGGTGAAAGGAAAGAAATAGTATTTAGACTCTTTTTTAATTCCATGAAATGTGACATCACTGGAAGACGTTTTGCAAAGCACTGTATATAATCATATCAGTATATAATCAGTGTATATAATCATAACAACATTCTCATGTTTTTACTGCAGGGTTTTATAAAAAACATACAATATTATTTATGAGCTCTTTTCCTCAAACTAAAATCACTGTACATAACGTGTAATGCACAACAGAAGCAGAAAGTGGAAAAAGACTCATCAGATTGACTTTGTAACGGTCCAATGTAAAAAGACATTATACTGTACATTAAAACCTTGGTAAAAAATTAAGGTGTTTAAATGAGATTTCACAATGTTTCAAAACATAGTGTCTCTGGTGGATTTGTACTTTTAGTTAGCATGCAGGCTGTGGAATCCTGAAACCTATTTAGTGTCTTTGAAGATACCCTAGTAAGTAAGTACAGTTTACTCTTGATGATATAAAGGTGTGTATCAATATTTCTATATCAAATTTTCAAAGCAAGGGTCTTATCTTAACGATTCTGTATGGGTAGATTCCCTTGTGGTGTTCCTAAAATGCATTTCAAATGCTAAAACAACGTCAAAAGTAACACCATGGTTTCTAATGTCCTTCAAAGGCTTGATTTCAGCACCGCCAGCAACAACCCTGAAGACACCAACTTTGCAGACTGATGAACCTGTGAGCAAAACGTGTCATGGTTTATCTTGAGCAATTTCTTTTGCATCCATATCTTAATGTTAGACAGAAACCTGTACAGCATAAAAACAGCAGCAGTACTATCTGATTTTGCACTCCAAATTGATCCGTCATCAGAATGTTGCAGTACCGAACCACGTGCAGCTACACAATCCTGTTTTTAATGGCTTGTGTTTATTCTGTTTATTCCTAACAGAAATCGAAAATTAATCTGAGGCTTCATACATTCTTCAGCATTAGATTCTGCCTGTCAGATTCAAGTCAATTAATTGCATATTAATAGATTTGCCACTTTTTAAATGTTTCTCTTGATGTTAAGAATGTTTTTTTCAATAATTCTGAGGTCACATGTTAAAAATGCTGGAATACAGCAGATTGAAAAGGTCAATCTTCAGCTGAAGGAGTCTGAAGAAAGCTCATCCCAAATTCCCTGACAATTGAAAGATTGACATATCATAGTCTCTTCAAGACACTGTCAGCACTTCTTTCCCAACCTGTTAAACAGGTTGACTCTGGACTCTGACTGCTGTCAGCAGAGTGACAGCTGAAATATATAGTATCTGCTGGAAACAAATATAAGATAGAACCGACTGTATCATACTGAATTTTGTGCTTAACTGTTTGTCAGCCATATGTCAGTGTATGTAGGGGATCACAGGACCAATAAACCTATGATCTCTTTACTATGATGAATTCCAGCAGGTCAAGTGGATTCCCATGCCTCTAAGAGAGAGCAACTCAGAATAAATACAGCTTCCTTATAACTATTGCATTGGCTTTCCAATAAATACACTTTACCTGTAATGTTTAATTGTATCCATTTAAAAAGCTAAAATTTGCTAAAATAACAATGCAGACCATGTATGGGTAGTTATTTACGTACTGTAATAATTAAGGAAAACAAAAATGATTAACTGCCGGACTGTGCTATTGTAGGGAACTCAATCAAGATGCTTGTGGAGAACTACTTTCAAAACCATTACTGACTCAATAAGTGTTTTTTTTTGCCTTGTTTTTTAAAATTCCTGTTGAGATAAAACTCATTTTCACCATTTGAAAATGATTGTACTGACAAATGATTATCTACATATTGTTTAGGCTTGTGCTTGACTTTAAGTGCCATACTAAAAAAAAAAGCCTTCAGCTGGAAATCTCTCAATTAGTTCAACTCTGCCTCCCCAGCTCTCTGAGGAACACAGTGGAATACCGTAACTTGGAATGACTGAGTTCATTAGGAGTTTAATAATGCCCTGACCTACAGTAGGGAGAAGAAATATAGAGAAGGAAATAATCATATTTTTTAATAAGCCCTGTGCTGTGTGCTATGAAGTACATACATGGAAGAAAGATAAGAAATGTGAAATAATAAAAGGTTTAAACAGTGCTGACAGTCCATGAGTGTTCCATTATTTCACTAAGCTTTGTCAAAAATATAATTTTATACACCCATAATTAAGACACATTGCTGTAATGCTTTTTATTCAAAAGCCTGGCCCATGGGAGAGCCTGCAGTCGAAAGGGGATCTGTGTGATTCACCTCTAAGGTGCTTCACACACCTGGCAGCTATTCGGCACCTACAGCCCCACCAAATAGAGAGAGAAAGAGAGAGATCACTTTATTGGCCATATACAATTACTTGCATTAGGAATTTGTCTATTCCTATACCCCAACTTGCTCTCCATGGGACACACAGGTGGGAAGAGAGAAGCTTGGGGTCAGAGTGCAGGGTTCCTGGAGTAGTTGGGGGTTAAGGGCTTTGCTCAGGGGGCCCAATGGAGTAGGATTCCTCTGCCAGTCATGAGATTTGAACCAGCAGCCTTCCAGCTACAGGCAGAGAGCCTTAACCACAGTACCAATGCTCTGCTCCAATAGCAAAGCAGATGGAGAAGGGAGAAATTGCTTCTCCATTTGAACTACAGAGAAATTTTAGTGAGACCTGATTGCGCAAGCCTGAAAAGGAATTTACCCATGACACTGGTGTTCACACCAGTACTCTGATATTCGAATATTGGTGGTTTAAATTAGTCCCTTATTTTAGTAATCTCTAGAGGACAGTAGCTGTTACTTAGGGTTCGCTGCAACGGAGAACGTTTATTTTGGAGCTGTGGACTAATTTCGGGGTCAAGTTTGTTTAAATTTGTCTTTAGTTAGTGCAGTAGTTTAACTAAATAGCCAATATGTGGTTAGCTGTGTGCTAGCCATGAGATAAAATCCAGTTAGTACACTGTTTTCAGTCCATTGCAATTGATCTAAAGGGTTTTGAAGACTATTTTCTTTTGATTGAAAAGTATACAGTAAAAAGTACAAATGCTTATTTCTAACTAAAACTACAATCTTCATTATCATATGAGAAGGGGTTACCTTTAATTAAACACACTATACAGTATACTGTAGTACATTATGCAACAGCATAGGGGTGGACTTGGTTATTCTGTATGTGAATTTGGCTGTTTGCAATAGTTCTCTGCAGCAAACCCTCTTGAGTGTTGAGTCCTACTGTACTATATTGAGGTAGGTGACCTGTGGGTGAAAAATGATAATGACTTTGAAACCACAGAAAGACACAGCGTGTAAGAATCAAATCCTAACAGAGAACAATAGGTTTTATTTTTGGTCCTACACTTAATTCCTCTAGGATGGAATTGTGGGCTTGTGGGAGAAGGAAAAGACCAGCAATGGCAGAAATATGGTCTGAGCCATCTTAAAGCCTGAAGGAGAACAGCAAGTGTAATTTTGGTGTTTCTCCGGTAAAACAATGAACAGTTCTTTATTTACGTGTGCAACCTATTGCCATATTAGTATATTCGTCTTTATTATGATTCTGCAATTTTTTTTGTGCTCAAGCTCATTTGCGTTTATTCTCTCCCTTCAAGACATTCCAAGTGTTCAACTCTTGCTCTTTCAGGTTCTCTGTAATTTCTGTATCGTATTTGTGAACAGGTTTAAAACAATGAACTGCTTGCTTTACTCCAAAACATGCTACAAATGACTTTTTGTTTTTGTATGTTCACCTTCAGACATGATTTGAGATGTGTGGGCTGCTCTTTTTTCCAATGCGTTAATTATGAATACCAGGATTTTGTGAGTTTGACACAAAAGGATGATCCATGGATGTTTATTTGTTTATGTGATATGTGTTTTCAACATTTTACATGATATTCTTTAATTTCAGATGGGAATATCTGCTGTTAACTCTACATTCAAGTCAAGTATACCGGAAAATGCTGATATATTGGTTGCAGTTGTATATTCAATATTTGGTAAGTATACCTTTTAATGTACCTCTGTACTAAAACACTGTAAAAACTTGTGATACACCTGTTGTTGGGTGTCATAAAAGACCCCCCCCCCACTTCCTGGTTTTAAAATTTACACCTGACCAATTGTCTCACACCAACCGGTCATGTGATTGATGACAAAGGGTCATTCTCTACAGCCTTCTGGGGAATGGAGTTCAGACAGGAGTCCCCATCTTGTCTGCACCTACCTTCCTCTCCCAGCACTGTTACTGTTATAGAAATGTTACGTTAATATAATGCTCTCTCATAGAGAAAATGATGGTGATACAATACTTAAAAATTGTATTAAAATAATGCTAATACAAAATAGAAATGTGAAAATCTGCAAGACGTATAATGATTATTTAAAATAAAGAACCTAAAAGAGGACAGAATTTTGTATACGAAGTATTTTTATATGGCTTCTAGGAAGGGGATGAAGCTATAATGTAAGAATTTAAAGTAGGAAAAACTCAGATGAAATTGAAAAAAAGTCAGTACAGACAAGGATTATCTTATGCTGAAAAGCTAGTGGTTGAAAGTTTAGAAGCCTATGGCTATTTTGCAACAAAATCATCTTGCTATTTTACTGCTGAATTCAGCTTCAAATCAATTGTTGCCATATCTGAACAAGAAAGGTGTATTTATGTACCTGGTATTATAGTGGCGAAGACCCTTTCAGCCTATGTCTGCCTGGAATTTCCTCCCCTTAAACATTTTGTTATATCTCTGCAGCAGAACATAACAGAAGCCTGGTTCAGGTCTTAAATTGAACATAACCCCCTTGGCTTTGAGTGTGTGCAGTCAAATTTCTTATATTTCTTAACCAAGATCATCATCATTAATGTGTCTCACACCTAGCACAGCTAAGTAAACATCTCCTTTCTCTGAAGCTTCCAAGAACTGGAAATGTTGACAATAGTCAGGTGCTGACCACTGCCCCTTAGACTGACACCACAACAGTCACTACCCAATATCAATATATACAGTAGGGCAATTGTTTATTCACTTGACCATGGTGTACATTAATCATCTTTTAATATTTTAATTACAAATATAACAGAAGACAAAAATGTACCTAATTACACACATGATAGGAAAGGAACACTAGTAAATTAGAAAAGATGAAAAATATGAGTAAGCCATTCTGCCCATCAATCTCACTTTGTTGCTTCTTGGTAATTTATTGTCTTTCTCCTCACAACAGAACTTGGACAGTAAGTGATGCTGGGTCTGGATTAACAGGGTGAATTATGGAAGCAGTTCAGTGCAGAACCTGGGGTTCAATCTAAATTTAGAGAGGCAGACATCTGTTGTACAGTATGTGACATTTCGGTAATAACTCTATGACGGGGATAACCTGTGGCACTGTTTGAATTGAATGTTGCTGCATAAAGGCTTCATAAGAGGTCATGATATTTGGTTTATTTATAGTGTTTAGTATGATGTGAAGTTACAACAAATCTCCTGTTTTATTCACACGTTATGTCTTTTGCACATGTCCCTATAAAGCATCAAGCATGGGATTATAACATTTTATGTAGCAGTTATGAAGGGATTATAAAGCCATTAGGCAACAACATTCAAGAAGAGTTTTACCAAAACAGCCATTGTGTTATGTGTGTTAACATTTTCTATGGGTTCTGACACATATGCAATGATCACTTCTAAACACCCATTCTTGGTGATAACAGATAGTGACTGGAGCTGCACTCTGACTATAAAACCTTTCTGAAAATGTACTCTGTGTGTGTCTTTTTGGATGTTCTTCAGAAAATGGCCTTTTTCATACCAAACCGAAACTCATTTCAAGCCTTTGTTGATCCATGCTGTGACTTCTTGCATCCTATACATCATTTACGTGATGGTCAGATTCCTGCTACTGCTGATTCTAGCAACTACGTCCTCAATGGCAAAACAGGCTGAAGAAATATTCTTCTGCTACCTGGATTATTATAACATCTGTTCTGCCGGACAAAGGATGCAGCAAAGTTAAATCTACAGTCATCCTGGTTTCCATGTCGTATGTTCAAGGAAGCTCTCTGTCAAGATGTATATAGAGGATGGTATGCAGCAATTTCTCCAAAATAAAATACGTCCACCTCCAACAGATTTACGGGTAAAAAGCAAAGGGCACTGAGAGCAGGATAGTGATCCTGGAAACTTCTACTCATAATATGGCAAGAAGGTGATCCAGCCCTGGGGTGAGGCAGAGGAGCGTTTCGGCAGCTGTAACTGTGAGTGAGCATTCCTATTTCGGATCCGTTCTTCTTCTGGAGAGGGCGCTCAAAACATAGTCTGCCTCGTCGTTTCTGATGCTTCCACAAACTCCTGAAACTCTGGGATCTACTGTGCAGGCAGTGAACATCCAGTCCTGTACATCGCACTGCCTGTACATTGACAGTGACATTACTGCCCTGAACAAACCTGACGACCTGGGAAAGGGGCAACTCAAAGAAAGTGGAATTGTCTATAACATTCTTCTTAATTCACAGAGCTGCATTTTCTGTCTTTAATGGAATCATCAACCACCTTCATGAGCTCCCTGTTGCAGTTAATGACAATCTCATCACTCCATGTTGCCTGTGTGCCTATTTGCCTATTTCCTCATATGCAGCTAAACCTGATAGTCATGAGAAAATCAAAGACAATTCTTTCAGAAACATTCGCGAAGCATTCTGGAAGTTCCTCTTAATGAACTTAAAGAATAGATGTCCTACAAAATTACTTCAGTAGCAGATCCATTCTGCAATCACATGTACTGTAGAATAGATTTTTTTTGTAATTCTGAGCACAGTCTACAAAATAATGCATGATGCAAATGTGAGATGTCTTTTCTTCTTTTATTCTGTCATTTTGTCTTTCTTTTTTGTTTGGAGTATTATCCAAGTATACAGTAGGTGAATAATGTGTGAGGCGATTTGCGATAAGGGTAGAATATTTGTATTTTTGCATCTGTCTTATATTTAAATGGGAGCTGGTCCAAGCCACAACAAAGCGAAGATAAGCGAGACATTAAGTGAGAAGTGTGTGCAGAGATGTGTAAATAGCAAGTCAGTAATGATTGGGATTTAAAAAAAAAAGGTAAAACTGGCTTTGTTTGTCCCAACCCCTTCCTAACTTCAATCAAGAACTTCCATTTCATTATACAATGTCATAGTGCTATTGATCAAGGAAATCACACAGATTCATCTTTCTTCTCTTTAGAAATAAAATAATTTTTTGCTGTTTATTTCTGGTTGAAAAAGTGATTAAGAGATGTTCCCTCCTAATCCCTGTAAGATAGTTCTTGTGGTTAAATTTAAATTTAAGTGTTAAATTATTTTATTAGACCTTTAGATTTAGATTATGCACTTGAGGACGTGTACTAAGATAGCAGGGCAGCCACTTGAGCAGAGATTTCCCACTGCTCACGGTACAGGTGTGTGGAGACTGGCTGTGTTACTATCTCTGTTCCCTCAAGTGTTCTGCATGAAGCATACCAATTCAGGCCCTCTGTGTAGACTTAGCAAAACAAGAAATCCTTTCATCCCATACTCAGTCAAATAACTCATCACCAAATGAGTTCCCAATAAAGGAGTAATGGTTTTTGGACACGGGCAATCGGAGGTATGTAAAAAAGTGAAGGGGGGTTTAGGGGGATAGTGGGGGGAGATTTGTGGATTTCAGTAGAAGCGGTGTGAACTGAATGTGTATAGGTGAATCTCTGTTATGTATACTGTTTGCTTGTTCTGTTTGTATGTGTTTGTAAGTTTCTCTGTATGTATAACATCTGCTTAGATACAAGAGATTTCTGATAAATTAGACAGTAAAGAATTATCATATTTGTATCACATATGCGTCTTTAATCACATTAAGCGACATACTGTATAAACATTAGGCTTTGCCTGTTAACACATGGATGGGAACTAATGTGAGACAGATTGAATGTGAAACAGAGCAATCTAACAGCCTCATGAACACAGCTAAAGGCATTAAGAACCAACCAGTAGCGCAAGAAAATTAATTTAATAAAAGAGTAGGGAAATATATATGAATGGAAAGAAAGATAAAGGGAAAGATATTAGTTTTAGGAGGAGTATCAATTTATTTGTAGTAGCTGAAATAGCCCTCACACTGTTTAACTGCACCTGAGATATCGCACTTTACAAAATAAAATTATTGACTCTGTCAATCTTAAACATTTTATGGCTTATTTGATGTATTTATTCATGTCTGATTTTAGATTTTCTTGGGCTGCCTTCATGTTGCATTAGCTAAGCCCCATATTTAAAATAGTACAGATATAAACTCACACATGATGAAAGTTTTTGATTCTAAAGCATAAGACTGCACCATTCCTAACTGCAATGTATAATTAGAAGAACCAAGACTTGTTTGTAGATGAAGCAGTATTTTTCCTTTTCTGGGCACTGAATTTATTTTATTATTTTAAAATAAATGTTATGTAATATATCATAGTGCAGTCCTGAATGTGAATTGCACCATAAATTTATAATTAAAAGGAGTATTTGCAATTACATTTTTTCTCTCTAAACGTTTTTATTCGCTACATTATTGGAGTCTGAAGTTACAACAGAAATCTTAAGTGTTCTAGTCATTCACTGAGGGACAAGGGATTTTCGTAGCGGAAGGTGCGTTTTTTAAACTTTTTCAGCTGCTGGACCTTCTGTTCCATGAAGCTGACGGCACAAGTGCTAGAACACTTTATTGTTCTTATAATATGTTTGACTTGATGAATGGGAATGTCTATGGCTGGTGTTAGATGGAATGGGTTTGGGATCAGGTTTAATTAATCTGGTTTAAATATAACTGTATATGCCAGCCCTTTAGCAATGATATTAACAGTTATCAGTTGTGTTTCATAGCTTTTAATTTCCAAGGGCACTTATCATGGCCACCCACTTTAACTGCTTTAATTGGTCCCATCATTAGAACCACTTATGTCAGGAGTTTCTGAGCTTTCTACACCATGATTCACCTGAAAATCCTGACAATATTTTGTCATCCATTGTCAATATATCCTCTTGTGAACTTCCAGAAACATTAGAAATTTGGACTTGGAATTAAAAGTTTGGAATTTAACTCATAATATTAAATGCTATAGAAGTAACCATGTCACATATCAAACATATTTGTAAGCAAAATATACTGAGAGACATTAGAATCAGAAAAAATGTCAAATATTGGAACCAACTAAACACTAGACATTAAGTATATGCAACCAGTTTGGGGCTTATTTAGTTTGCTATTTGAAAGCATTAATATTTAATCAAAAAGTACACTTCAATGCTTTGACTTTGGTTGACACATTGACACAGTGGTCGACAGACACATTTTTCATTGGTATTTTTCATTGACACTTTTTGATTGGTATTGATCTGCTTCATCATGGAATAACAAATGCTGGCACTCAATAGAACAATAGAACACAATATTGTTCTTTATTGTTCTAGAACACTTAAAATGCACTGCATTTTATCAAAAAGGAGTCTGACTATAATATTAAAAACATTAATATTAATCTCAAAAACAATTGTACTCATTTAATTAAAGAGTCTATAAACCATACATCTTGGCAGGCCCTCTCATGAAGATCCAATGGATATTACCATTCACCTTAATGAGAAAAAAGTAATGCCAATACATAAGTATGTGCTTGAAAATGTGAACTTACAGAAATACTATTCATCAGAAGATGCTACCAAACAGACAAATTCTATATTTTGTTTTATGGAAATGATACTCAATACCTTTTACCTGCGCTGGTGTATTGCAAAGAAGATGGGGAGACCAACACATTTAAAAATCACAAAGTAGCATGAGTCCTATATTATGGTCTATTTATACTGTACTGTTTGGGGTTATCATTTTATAAAGAGTAAATATATACAGAAACATATTTCTAGCTCTAATGATATTTTTACTTACATTATAAGCTCTTGCCTCAATGCTCATGTTTTTCATGCCTTGCAAAAGTATTTAAAGTGTGAAGTCCCGATTTAATTGTGGGTATTTCTGAGCATATATGTTTAAACATTTGAGAATAACACCATGTGTTGTGTTCCCCCATTTCTGGTGAGGGTGCGTACTGGGACAAATTACCTTAAAGTAAATTAAAGTAGTATAAAACAATGTGTGTTTGCAAATCCATTGCACACATTAACTGCATCAAGCCTGTAACCCATTGGAATTGGTTTGTTCTGTTGAGATGTTTTTCCAAGCCTTTGCTGTAGCCATCCTTAGTTGCTATTTGTTCTTGGAGGTTTATGACTTCAGTTTGCTTTTTAACAAGTGAAATACAGGCTCAACTGGATTTAAACTAGGAGACTGGTGTGGGCAGTTCAACTCCGTGGTTGCATTGGCAGTGTATTTTGGGTCATCGTCTTGAAGCCGACCAACGAATCTAGAGATATTTTCTTCTACACAGGCAGACAAGATGTTTTTATACACTTCTGAAAGTTCCATTCTTCTGCTACAATCATTAGTTACATGATCAATAAAGACGAGTTTGCCAGTTACCGAGGCGGCCATGAAGATGAAGTGGTGTTGTATACTTTGGATCATCTGCAGTTTGTTCCTTTCTCCACACTTTCCTCTTGCCATCACTTTGCTAGAGGTTTATCTATCCTCTGTCCATAACACCTTGTTCCAGAGCTTGATTATACAGCAAAAATAGCATTTTTTTACTTCACTGTCCAAATACTTACAGTATGTAGGGCACTGCGCATACTTGAGTAAAACCAACACATGGAATAAAAAAAAAGATTTCAGTTAATGAGAAGAAAAGCAAGTTAATGCCTTTGATATCTGTCAAGCTGTTCAGTGGATATTTTTTTCTAATGCGAAAAAGCATCCTTAAGCCACTGTTAACATACAGCTGATGAGCATTTCAGTTAGTAATTATTGCACTAATTAGATGTTTGTACTGCCTTCTGGTGGAAAGCATAATTTACCATGTCGCTAATTAGAGTTTATATTTAATTGCGATCAGCGATAAACATTCTTGTATGTGGGCATGCCAAAAATCCAGCAAGGTTTTTATTCTCAGTCATTAACAATAACATGCATCGCTTTTTAATTTTTTAGCACTGTAAAGAAAGAGGAAGGAGACTGGAAGTCAGTCAGTTTTGACCACGTGATGCAGAAATGCATCCCTTTCCCCATCGCAACATTGTGCAAAGCCATTGCGTGTGTCAAATCTGTCACATTTGGCGTGGCTGTTTAGTATGCATGAGAGCCAGCACAAGCTTTTCTGTATCACAGCTTTTTACGGGTGATCTTCTCATCAGAGTATATTCTAATCTAGGTCACTTGCAGTCTTCCTACCATAAATCCATCTGTCTGCATGAATGATCCAGTAAGCATGCTACCATGGTTAGAGAAATTCGCTGCCATGCTTGGAACATCATTAAAGTCGTCTGGGGTAAGTGCAGTATAAATCATATACATACTTACACCCCTCTGCCATCCATGGATATAAATAATCCTGATTACTCTTAAATGTAAGTTAGAAGAAGCAGAAAGTTTGTGGTAATCATCGGCAGGTCACCTGTCTGTGTGGAAATACTGTTGCTTCCACATTGGCTGATGAATCTGCCTTGTTCTTCTGTTTCCTTTTTCATTTACGCTCACAAAATAGTCTAAGATACCCAGAAATGTATAAACTCATGTACCCCCCACAATATCATCTTTTTGTGAAGGTTCACAAACTCCAAACATGGCTTGGAGGTCCAAGGTGCTCTGTATGCTCTACTATGGGGGGTTTCAAGTATACCTGTAATTCTTGAGATGTTATGTAGTGAATGTTTATTGATCATTTTTCGCTGTGAATCCTTTCATAACAATGCGACGGTTATAAAGGCTGGGTGCAGTTTATCATGTCACAAAGGAAAAAAGGTGGATTCCGACTGCATTTGACGCTTTGAATAAACAACAAAAATAAATACCACAATGGTTGAAGTATGGGTATGGTTTCAGGTGGGTAGCTGTGTCAGCTTGCATAGTCTGCAAAGGAACAAGTAATAGGTTTACTCCATGCTGAAAAGAGAAGAGAGAAAACACAATGTTTCAGCTGTGAAGCCTTCTTTAGGTGTCCTGAAGAAGGCTTCACAGCCAACACGTTGTGTCAAACAAAATAATAATAATTATTATTTGACAATAATAATGTCAAACAAAATTCTGCTTTGTTAAGATATTAATGCTACCTGTATATGTGACAAATATAACTATGATGGCCTGCTGGGCACACCTTAATAGAATCTTTTAAAATAGGCAGTCCCAGGACAACATACTGTACCAATACAGCCAGTAGGGTAAGAGAATAGTGTTCGTTACTTTACAATACAGGGAAAATAGTCACCACAAACCAAAACACCAGAACAAAAGCCTGAGAGCACCTTTTGTGCCCCTGACTGAACTTCTTCAGTCCCTGACTGTTATAGCCGGACAGATAAGCTGCTTTCCTCCCTTAAAACCAACAATTCACAAAACTTCAGTCTCTTTACCAAACTATGTCTCACACCAAGACTCTCTCTGAGACTCCTCCAAACATTCCTCAGATTCTCACTGTCCACTGCTCCATGATTGGTTTTTCTCCCTCTGGTACATTAAGCACACCATTCTGGTATCTCCATTCTGTCAACAAACAGACCCAGAAATTCTCCACGTCCTGCTTTTTAAACTGTCACTTAACCAGTCATCTTCCCACCACTGGTCAGGTGACTGAGGGCAGCAGCAGCTCATTCCCCAGAGGCTTCTGGGAAATGTGGTTGAGACAAGGCTGCCATGTTGTGTCAACTGGCTGTGCCCTCACAATCAAATACAGTGATATTTTTATTTCTTTGAAAATTGTGTTTATGAAATGTCTTTCTACCAAATGTGCGAACACTGGGGACTAGTAGTTAGGGCTCTGGACTAATAATGGAACATTGTGTGTTTAATGGCTATTATTATGCTTGAGAAAGGAACTTCCTTCCTTCTGTATAAATAGGGGTGAGCCAAATTAATTAATCAACAGTGAAGCACCAACCAGAGATCCCAGTAGAAGTGCATTTCAATTTGAGAAAAGAGACACATTTTTACTCAAAGAGCTGTGGGGGGTATGGAGCAAGCTACTGTACCTAACCGTGGTGTTGAAGCTGAGACCTTGAAACACTGACCTCCTTCGAGAAACAGCTGGATCCTTGGATCAGTTGTCCACTAACGACCTCACTGGGCTAGATGGGCCGAACAGACTCCTTTTGTTTTTTAACCTTTCTAATTTTTCTTTGGAAGCTCCAATACTCTGATTGAACAAAGGACAAGGCAAAGGATGCAAATGTTTTGGAAAGATTAACCAAAAAAAAAAGAAGCTTTGAAATGATGAACTTGTATAGCTGACAATCTACTGTTTTCATATTATTGCTGTCAAGGACAAATCAACTTGTTAAGTGCATCCAGGGCTGAGAGCCATATTTAACCTCCGAGAGATGCTGAGTCAGCACTGGAGGAGAATGTACTGTACATAGTCCTCAACCTGATTCGACTGATGCAGCATTGGGCACCTTGGGTAAAACCAAGGATATATAGTAAGAAGGTCAATTCCAGGTTTGAGGGGTCTAAAAGAAAAATGATAATAAATCCATTTATTTTAAGTGCTTACCTGGAGCTTTACATCAATTGTTATCTTCAGTCCTGTTTTTCGCCAGTCTTTAACATAAGATACACAACTTATAGTAGGCAAAAGGCACGAAAAAAGCTGTGACAGCAAAGAAGCCCGCCAATTTTAAATGCATTCAGCACTCTCCTACTAGAGAGTATGGTTCTACTTGTTTTACCTACAGAATGTCCCCTTCCTCTTTTGAACAATCTTTCATCTGGTCATGCTGGTACTACTGGTACTGTAGATTAAAAAAACTCTGATGAGCATTAGGTGTCAGCTGCTTGTTTTGTCTGGTGCACATACAGTGTGTTTCCTCCAGGACTTTGCCACGCAGATGATAACCTAGATCGGGGGGGGACTATTTCCGTGCTTGGAAGGTCCAGGTGCCAGGTGCAGAAGATTTTATAGTTCTCTCTAAATCAGCAGCGCCTTAAAAAACAGCAAGAGTCGCTAACCTTCTCAAGCTAAATCAATAATTGGTTGGACTGGGGCATTACCAAGTGAGCAGGAATGACAAGCTGGCTCTGCAGGACTGGATGTAGACTTCCTGATCTAAATAAACAAAGGGGACATATAGTAACAACCCCTCACATTTTTGTGTTTTACGGGGGGTGGGTCTTTGGGGATATTGGGTTTAAAAGAAAATAAAAGCATTTAGTTTTTTTTACCAAGATTGTGGCAAAATGACATTTTGATGCCTATATTTGTCTGCAATATAGTACAACACAAAATATGTGTACTGTACCTTTCTTCACCCACTGCCCAGCTTACTGTACGTAAACGTTCAGTTCCACAAGTCTAACCGTAACCCGGGTCTGCTGTAAGTCAGAAGTGACTCTTTTGTAGCTTTTATGAGATTAAACAGAGAGAATTACCAGTCATTATATTGCAGTGTATCCTCTCTTACTCGCCCTAGGTGTGTCTGTGAGTGAGGCAGGAGGGAAAGGAGAACTGGACTGCAGGCTCACCAGGGTCTGCTGTCCTTTCATGGTTAAGAGGCTGATCAAGGAGGGGATAGAGAGGAAGAGAGAGGATGTAGCAGCAGTTCACTGGCCATGAGG
This sequence comes from Atractosteus spatula, assembly GCF_055471065.1. NCBI lineage: Eukaryota > Metazoa > Chordata > Actinopteri > Semionotiformes > Lepisosteidae > Atractosteus > Atractosteus spatula. The sequence continues at coordinate 17,660,197 of NC_142711.1, read as the reverse complement.
TAGAGAGAGATAGGAAACGTGCCCTGTTTATACAGGGGGCGAGAAATGAAATAACCATGAATGAAAAAGATCATTTAAAAACCTGGTTGTTAGAATCATTCATCACCAGACATAGCACACAATGAAAAGTATAAAGCACAGTAAAAAAATTAGAGAGAATTAGTGGAGAGAAATGTCTAATTTGTGTAAGTTAAGTCTTGTGTGACCCATGGAAAGGGTGTAATCACTGCTTTATTGTACAACTCCACCTGACAAGTCTTTGGTCTCTTTTTTGACTGTTTTATTACCACACCCCTTTTCACTACAAATCTTGATGAAATAATTTAACAAAGTATTTTTGTGCAGTACTTCCTAGACTGACTTGTTTTGTTTATTGTATATATTGTAATATCTTGGTGTACTTTTTTGTTCGTTGTTGTTTTGTCATAGGCATCTGCTCCTTATTTGGGAACAGCACGCTGCTGTATGTTTCGTACAAAAAAAAACATTTATTGAAGCCAGCCGAATTTTTCATTATCAACCTCGCCATCAGTGACTTGGGAATGACTGTGACTTTATATCCTCTAGCAATAACATCCAGCATATCTCACAGGTAAGCTATGTTTTCTCAATGTAAATATGTTTGCAATGTGCAGTACTTATCATGAAGCAGAAGCAACAACAGCCTTTTTAAGTAATAGATTCACCCCAGCTCAGGAACTGAAAGCCACTCATGATAATACTACAGTTGAACCAGTGACCTTGAAAGGGACTCGCAGCTATTGTTACAGATTGAGACAATAGATAGTTGGCCTAAGAAACTGTTGTGAAAATTCTTCTGTGTGGAAAGTCACAACATTAATAAAGCCATCTTGGTCATCGTCATCTTGGATAGCAAACCAAATGAAATGTATTGCTGATTATTAATAATCATTTTTTTAACTAATATAGCGCTTTTCTGGACACTCCACTCAAAACACTTTACAGGTAATGGGGGCTCCCCTCCACCACCAGTGTGCAGCCCCACCTGGATGATGCGACAGCAGCCATAGTGCGCCAGAACGCTCACAACACCAGCTCTCAGTGTGGAGGAGAATAGAGAGATAATATCAATTTATAGTTATTGCAGTTGCAGAAATAAACCCTGGCATCACTGATCTAAAACCAGTTTACTTGCTATAATTTTAGATTTTATTAAGTAATTACATATAAATTTAATTGTTATATTTATTTATCAGTGGTACCTGTTCTGTGTTTCATGAACCCATATGTGTCCTTACAAATGGACATGAACAAACTAATTTAAAACACTGGGTGTCTAGAGCTTAATAGATGCAGCTTTGTAGATATGAATGGAGTTGCACACAAGAACTGGCATCCTATACCCTAAATTAGAAGATGGTTATAAAAGTTCAATTAGTTTAATAACAACGAAGATGGCTGCGTACGACATATTGCTGAATTCTAGGCTGACTTTGTGTTCCTCATCATTTAATCTACAGAGCCCGGAGCTGTGCATAAATTAGATATCTTAAAAACTATATCACCTTGTTTTATTTTAATTGGATTCAGGAAACAGAAAGAAAACATACAAGCTAGTGAGTCTGCAAGTTCAACAAGGATAATAATAATAATAATTATTATTATTATTACTGCTAAGGGGCCACAACACATACAGTAGATGTAATTCAGAAATTGTAATAATGAAATGTCTTATAATTAGTAGTCATTTGCATATGATGATCTTTATGGCCTTGAATTATAAAAACCAGGACAGCAGAGAAAGGTTAAAAAACCGGAGTGGTGTCCCTTTATGTGCAGCAGAGTTGTCTCGGTATCTCTAAGCTGCTTTTGTTATCAGTCTCTTTAATGAGCTTAATGGAACACAGGAGGATCTGTTTGTAGCCTTTTTATGTGCTAATGTTCCAAGTGCAGTAAGTGAAACACCAGAGCCCCACAGTGTCACAATGACCTGGAGAAGACACAGTAGGTATGGCATTGCTTTTTTTCTCCCTTTCTACTTTACAGCATGGAATTAACCTCCGTGTGTTCCTAAATAGAACAGTCATGTATTCGCAATTACCCTTCACACAGAAAGGCGCTCTGATAGGGAAAAGGAAAGAAAATCAATGGCTACACTGTAATCAGTACTATATGAGAAATGGGTAGCTACACAGGGAGAAATGGCTCAGGCAGAAGAAGAAAAATAAGAGGAAAACAATGATGACAGAGTGATTTACCACACACCTCGCAGCTTCTCGAAGTTCAATATCACCACGTCAATAAAGAGACTTTCCTGACAAGGCAATATGATTGGGAAATTCAAAACATTTCTTCTTGGAAGATAACTGTCCAAAAACACCCAGGTTATGTACTTACACTTAAGGACAGCTTTAAAGAAAAATGAAGAGCAGGAAAACAGGAATGTAAAAACAAGCATCTGTTTATGCGTCTGTTTATTCATCCATCCATTTTCTA